>NC_092826.1:98989183-99303092 GCF_039878825.1 Excalfactoria chinensis
TGAAACAACTCTGAAGACAGAATGTGCTAGAAGTTTGTGAATAGACTGACACAATGGAAAGAAAACATAAGATCTCACTGTGCGTGCTTTGACTCACCACTGACTAAGGTGAGATTTAAATTACTATGAATGTTAGAAAGAAGTAAAACCTTAAGAGAAATCAACTAGTCTTCATCACGAGTTCCATTTATTACCAGATGTTCTGCCCAACATTCACAAAGACGACCCTATGTCATCTTTGGTGCCAAAAAGACCATTTCCTTGCTAAAGCTCACTTCCAATAGCTCTCCTGCTTTATCACCAAGCACTGCTTTCCACATGCAATCAGGTTACAAATGACTGCAAAGGACTTAGCGTACCGGCCATCAACAAAATGTTAGCCCTTTGCACAGATTATCAAAACACCTGCAGAAATGTCAGCCTACCAGCCTGCAATACAAATATCAAGACCCCAAAAGTTAATAGATCTAGTCTCTATGAATTAAATAAAGAACAGCTGGGTTCTCTAACGTCTTTTCAATCCACAAAGTATCCTTATTAGTACTTTTAAAGAGACTCGTATTTCTCACTGTATCTTCAATAAAGTGAAAGCAAAGCCAAACACATCAGAAATGTGATGCTAAGTACAAAGCTGATGCATTTTGCATGGCAGGGGCTAGAAAAAAAACTTGGGCTGAGATTTTTCCAATCCTGACAAGACTGCAGTAAGGTGCAAAGTAGGCGGAGGGTGTGTAGTTTGTCAGAAATGCAGTCAGTCTGGTACTTCTCCCCAGTGAAGAAACCCAAACAGCTGCCCACACAACTGAAAGCTCCCCTGCATCTGCTCTGAACTGTGTTAATCCATGTATGCAACATTTCTGTGGCACAAATCAGACGCCTCACAGACTGCGAGCTATAGAAACTGCAGGAACATAATAACAGGAAAATGTAAAAATATAATTGCACAGAGGGAGAGCAACGCATAAACACTATTGTTTGGTATGTATTTGAGTGATGTAACAAATGAAACAATTCCCTCCGCCGCATAAAAACTGTGCACAAAGAGGGATGCTGTGAAACCCTCAGGTACCTTCTGTACTGTCAGAGGGCAAGCAGCACCATACAGAACAAAGCCAAAGAGCCAGCCATTAGAAGAAACCTACTCAAAGTTATTTTGCTTATATAATGATTGAACCCACAAGGTTTGTAAGACAAGTATTTCAGTACACTGTAGTCTCACACATCTCCAGCAAGTCCAGCATGTTCCATCTTGTCGTTTTTGCAAACACTAAATGGGGAACAAAACCAATATTTTTCACTTTCCAGTTTGTTTATTCTTAATGTTTGCGATTCCTCTTAGGAAGCTTGAAAACAGCATTTATTCCTCAACAGATTTTGCCTTTTTCCACTTGGCCAATAGTATTTCTGCTGTCACATGGTGGGAGCCAAGACAGCCTGTTTTGTTTGCTTCTTTTTTTATGAGCTGGCATCCCTGATCTGCCTTTCTTGCAGTTATTAAACGAGGTGGGATCCATTAGCAGCTCTGGCACAGGATGCTGAGAAGATGTGACCTCAGCCTACGCTGCCCTTTCCTATAGAAACCTAAGCATTTTTTCTTTTATCCCAACCTCTTCCTTCCTTCAGCAGAAAAAGGAGAAAGATTCATTTCACCCACCCTCAGGAAATGCACCTGCAGCTTAGATTTCTTTTGTAGTCAACAGGAGGAAAGAGGCACCTGTATATCATGCTGCATCTTCTGAAAGAATTTGTTTAAAATAGCCATGCCTCCAAGACATAGGTCTTTTCATTCACAGGGGTGACTGGTCAGGTGAACATGGTTATTTTCTGCTCTCAGAGTTATGTGAGGCAAACGCCAGCCAAGGCATCTTGATCCCATAACCAGCAGACAGCACAAGAAGGAAAAAAAAAAGGAGGGTATCACGTGAAGAAAGCTAGTATTTTCAGTCTGTGTCTTCTGAGGCATTAGCATGATGCCAAATATAGCTGACACCTTGCAAGCTTTACATTGCCACTCTATTTTCAACTCTAAGACTCTGTTGATGTAAGAACAGAAGTGGTTGAATTGGTTGAATTTGTACATCTATACTCTAGGGCCTTCTGTGTCCTTCCTTACACAGCTATTTATATCTTTATAAGGTTCAAAAACTGAAAAGAAAAAATCCATACTGAAACAGGAAGCTAACACTTTTCACTCCTCTGTGCGGGTGTAAAATATAAGACAGCAAGAAGCCAGGTTCTGCAGCTGAAGTCTCTGCAGCAATCTAGAAGTGGTATGGATGCAGCATCCAGGATTCCCACAGCTGTGCAGATGCTGGTCCCCAGGAGCCCTCTGCCTCTCAGGCACACTCCTGCAGACCACTGGCTGCAAACTCAGCCAAGGGAGGGGTAGCACAGGAGCACTGATTTCTGTCGGTATTTTATCTTTTTGTTTTTTGCCTTGTTTTCATCTCGTTTCTGTATCAGTTTATTCTGCTTTCCTGCTTATTCACCTTCACTACATTCTGCTCGATGTAGGAGGATTCACTCTGGGCTCAGATAACTCATGTAAATGCAAAGCTTCCATTTTTATTTCCAGCATGGACAGCTTACTGCCTGGTAAAGTACAGAAACTACAGGTGACTGCTGCATGCTGGAGAATGTTGGTGTTTCGTAGCAACTCGCTTAGAGAAACAGACTTCGTTTCCAGTTTAGTGAATTGAAAGGATGAGGCTGCATGGATTCAGCACAAGGAGAAGCCGGGGTTGATGACCTCATTTTGTTACTTCCAGGGGAACTGCATCTACACTGCTCTGTAAAACAGTGCAAATGTAAACGAGGTGGAAACTGCTTTCACATCTCATTTAGGTAACAGATGAGTGAGGCATGAAATGCATTTCACAGGCACGAGTAGAAGAGCAATATGCTAAGGCTTGTGACAAGGAAGAACTCTTGTTTTTCACACACAAGCACTCTCCTCAGAGCACTGGATTAGCTCAGAAGCACGTGTGGAGAGGAAAAATATTATCAAGGAATGGCACCTTGTATGCTTTTATTAGCTCTCAAAATATTCTGGATAGTAATCAGAGGTTCCAGAGGTCTTCCTTCATTGCAAAGATTGCTTCTTTTTTCCTTTTCACATGAAATAAGTCACATCCAGATGGCACCAAACAATGAAAATAAATAAGTAAGTAAACATAAAGTCTCTGCTCTTAGCAGTGAGATTCTGAGCCAGAAAAGAGACTCACTTCTGCTGATACATAAAGACCTAAACTGTCAGGAAAAAAATGTTATCAGCCATTTTCCAAATCACAGGTTGGCAAGGATAAGGCAACAGATGTAACATCAGAGGGCTTTTTTAATGTCTGTAACACATAGAGGACACAACTCAGGTTTAAGGCAGATGAACATAGCTATGAAAGAAGATGGGCTAATGAGGGAAAATGCCAAAGTCTTCAAAACAAGTTAAAAGTAACAAGGTATTCTAAATTAGAGAAACTGCGGGATGAACTACACAACTCATGGAGAGACATTCAACCCCTCAGTATCAGGTGAACATAGAAGGAAATTTGCTGGCAGACAGTCAGAGGAAAATCTGAAATGCATTTCAATGTCAGTGGCACAGTTGAAAAGTTCAGCAAAGGACACAGTCACTAGGAGCACTTCACATGCGAAGGGCAGTAGGATTGCAGACATCCAAGAGGAAAGCAAAGCAAAGCAAAGCAAAACCTCTTTCGCATCACAATGATAAAGCAGTTCAAAAAGTGTTCTGATTTTTTTTTTCAACCCCACCAGAAGTCACTTCAGAAGTCTTCAGCGTTTATGTCTTTCATCACAGAAAAAGTTGGAATGTACGTGTTCACAATATGAAGTACTGCCTTTTCAATGTCGAGTCAACCAGGAAACAACTAAAAATACCTAAACCAAATGCCATTTCACTCAGTTAAGAACAGTCAGCCACAATGCTGTTGATTGAAATGTCGGTGTTTTTACAACCATTAGAAATTCATTTAAAAACAATGATATTTACCAGCACAAATTATTTCTTAGAAAGCACTGCTCTTTGGTAGTGCTCAAAGCCCTGTAAGAGCAGATGTGCCTCCTGCTCTGTAGGCTTTGGTTTACAGTATCTTACAGCCTTTTTTAATTCCAGTAAGACACAAAGTCAGGTATACGGACAAATTGGCTACTGATAAATAACGGCTTTGCAATGCTTGAAACAATAGCTCTAAGAGCCAAATAATCCAGCCATTGCTCAAGAAAATCTTCCACTAATTTGAGACTGAAAGGGAAATTTACCTGAATCAAAATTGCATGAGCAGGACATAAATTGCTATGAAATGAAAAGGAAAATATGGAATAGAGAAACAAGTAAAGGACTCTGAGTTTTGAACAGCACAGGAATGACCTGGAGGAACATCGCTAATGATTCAGATAAGTCGTTACAAGCATTTTTTTTTTCTTGTGTTCTTCTTATGCATAAACAGTCCTTCCTTCACTCTGCTCAGTGTAATTGGTAAATGTCAGCCCTGTGGCCCACATTCATCCCCTCAGTTAAATGATTATGGCTCTCTTGTCTGGGTATCATTGGCAGCCTTTCCTGCCTATGTGCTAAACTAGCCCTGCTCCCACCTCCCTCCCCAGCCCAAAACAACTGACTCCCAAATTCCTCTTGCTCTGTTCCTTCCCCCCTGCCAACTGTTTGTTACCAGCTAGTTTTCACTTTTCTCCCGCAATTCTCCCTCCACCTTTCTTTGTTTTTCCCTACCCTTTCTTTAGGTTCCCCACCTCACCCCATCCTTCTGACTCTTCTTCCCTATCTTAATCTGGGATGGTCCTGTTCTGCAAACTTAGCCATGCACCACAGCATCCATATGCAGCTGAGAACTGCCTACACACATCTGCAGCCTTCATCACACACATCTAATCCAAGCCAGGAAGGACCCTTCAAAGTAGGCTTTCTGCCAATATATCTGACTTTCAAGAGTGACTGTCATGGCACAGCATGTCAGCAGTCCTCTGGCATTCACTCTCTTTTAGCCTCTGCAAAGAAATGGATTCAAGAGAACATAGTCCCCATCAACCTGTTGCTACTTTTTTTCTCCAAATCCATTCAGTGTTTCACTCACCACAGCAGATGAGCATTCCATGGACAGGAGGGACCCTGGGCTTTACATTATAGCTTCAAACCACACAGTAGAACTGTCAATCTTTGTATCTCTGCCTTTCCTTTTCCTGCAAATGAGTTCATCTGTCTCGATAAATGGCAGCCATCTGCAGATTCTCTCAAAAGCATCACTGCCTCAAAGATAAAAGGTACAGCAAATGAGTTGTTTGGAGATAACCATTGTCTCAATTCATCATTTGACTGACTCTCAGCCTGCTGTCCATTAAACTTGTTTTTTCACATGCTGGAAAGACCAGAGGGTCCTCTAACTCTTCCTGTGGAGCACTCAGGGCATTTCAAAATGTCATCTGAACACTACTTTTTGTTCTTTTTGCCTTTTTTTCTCTCTCTCTTTGCTACTTTTTCTACCAGCACGGCTTTTTTGTTGCACTGTTATTCAACTGCAGACTGTTGAGCATGCTGGCAGAAGCAATTCAGCCAGAATCATAGGGTCTGTCTAAAGGGACAACAGCAGCCCAACACAAGGACTGCGAAAAGAAATTTTGACTTCCAAATTCAAGAAAGTAACCAAAAAAAAACAAGGAGCACAGAGGTGGTCTTTGCAGTAATCAAGAGGAGATTGCAGGCAGCAGAATGTGATGGAGATGCTCAGACAATGACCCCTGTTTTTTTTTGTTACCTCATTTGCAGTGCCACTGAAGAGGGATGGGAGCTGTGCAGAAGCAGCTGTTTACAGCCTGTTTCTTTCTGTCCCCTTCCTAATAACTGACACTCTCCTCCTCACTAAGACCTGCACATATTGCTGACCTGATCCATGTGCCAGCATTGTTTTGGGGATCAGCCAAAGATCAAGACCCTACTGAATTCCTTTCTCTCTTGTTTCAGGTCACTGCAATTTTCTCAGCACATGCAAGCCATGCAAGTGGCTACACCTGTGTTTGAGTCTGCCAGAGGGATCTCAGGATGGCATCTCACTGCCAATGGAACACAGGGCTGAATAGCTTTGAATTAATTATGTTTTACATACATTTTTCTAGTAGCCTAGAAATTATACTTATTATCATAAAAGACTGCAGAATAACGTCTGAGGACTATACTGCTGTCATGACTTGGTGCATTGGCATTACAGATCACCTTTCTGGAACACTTATGGACAAATGCCATTGCAAATGAGAGCCACTTATCTGCTATTACATTAAGAGCGAAGATGCTGTGATAATGCCCTGTTATTTGTATTTTATCAAATGTGCAGCACAGACAATCATCCTTCCTAATAAATCCATTGGAGCGGTAGAGTGAAAGTTTTCCAATGACCCATTACTCCTCTGCTGGTATCTGATCACCAGAGCTATATGGTATGAGGTGCTGATTCAAGAAGTCAATGAGCACTCAGCAGACCTCAAAGTAATTGGATCTTAGTAGCTGACCTGGTCTGCGTCTCCTTCAGTCAGAGACCACTTGACCCATAACAAAGATGACGATTGAGAAAAGTATTTTAGTTCTGCTAATACCTTGCCAGAATGACTGATTCGACTTCTTAAATGCTATCTGTGATAACACTTCTGTCCAGGAACCCCAACACTGGTTTAACAGCTGACTTTCTCAGTCGAAAATAAAAAAAGAAGAAGAAAAAAAAGGGACAAATTCCCTTGATTCTAAAGCCAAGACAGCTCTTATGTCTTTGTGATCAAACACTAAACTTAAATGAAAAATACTCATGTTAATCTCATTTTACGACCTGTCACTGATATATCAACTTAGCTTTTGTCTTTCACCCTTCCTATCTCCCCTGCGTACCTTTTTATGCCTTTCCTACTTTTCTCCCCTTGAATCGCTGAGGTCCTGTTTCACCTCCACAACTAATAAGATTCTTTAATCATAAAGCTGTTCACTCAAATATTTCTTTTGCACCAGCATGGAGGATGAAGATATTCCTTATTCTCCTGTAAGGGATTAGCATCAAATGTGCACTAATCAAGACAAACAGGGGAGAATTCACAGACTACTTGAGGTCAAACATTCCATACCTAATGACAAGCATGTAAATCTATGTATAAGTAACCAAATAAATAACCCAGCTAAAAAAAATTACAGAACTCCCAGCAATTCCCCACTGATGTCCCTGATCCCTTTTTTAACTCCCCTGCTATTGAAAAACTGAGTACTTACATGATTCCTCACTCTAGATATTCCCCTTTTTAAACATTCACTTTAGGAACACTTCTCTGAGAAACTTCTGCCCCAGTGTAAGAGAAGAAAAATATCAAAACTGGGGTTTGGGTTGTCATCTTTAAATTATGGGATTAAGAAAATAACTTGTGTATCTCGTGTAACGTCAAACATACAGTGTCACCACACAGACTTAATTTAACTGGTAAAAAATTGTTCCTAATGACTGATAAATGAAAGTTCGCAGGTTTGCAAAGTCGGAGACAGCCATCGCATGATTTCACACTTGCTTTTGTAGCAGACAGCAAGGAAATTATTGCTGTATCAAAACTCCTAAAATTTGTCAGATCGGAGAGTTTTCGGAATGCAGCGTTATCTGTGGATCTGATCCTGGAATCCCTAATCTCTATTCAACGGATCCCACATAAGAGAAATGTTTAAACTCAGGCTCCCCAAACTATTTCAGCTGGTTTGCGTTGGTTTGATTGTCAGACTCCAAGGAAAACAAAATCTGGAAATGGTCCAGGAGTGCGGCAAGACATACAAAGTACACAAGGATGGTGGTTTGCATTCACCCATGTCCATGCTCCTGGATATCCAAAATCCGTTTCATCCATATCATAGGGAAGCACTGAGAGTTCGTACTTCCAGAGCTTATGAATAAAAACTACACCTCAGAAACAGAAAACACAAACATACCGCAGAATGGTCTGGCTACTGCTAGGCTACATTTTCCATCAAAGATGTTCCTGGTGGCTACTGAATCTTTCAGCTTAAACACCCTGGCTGTGGCAGTATTGACACACAGCAGCATCCAACCCATCTTTGCAGCACAGCAGACACAGGATGCTGTTTGCTCAGGAATGTTATTAGCCACAGGTCCCTGAGCTCCAATTGTTAGAGAACACTCATTATCAGGTTCCCGTATGAAAATGGTGAGAAGGCAGCAAATATGACGAGGCAGTGTTCTCAGTTTTACTAATGCAGCTGCCTCTGGGGACTAATTAAGAGTTGCTTTTGTAATTCACAAGCTATAAATTCCTTCAGATGCTTTTGGAAACACTGTGTGATCTCTTTGGCGAGCTTCTGTTTTGTGCTGATCCAGCAAGTCAGCTAAACTTCCCAAAGCATGTAACAATCTGTCTGATTAACAGCAAGTGGAAAGCTGGGCACGGTATCTGGCTAACGGCAGCCAGTTTGTTAATTTGCTGTTTCCCCTCCTCACTCAGTTAAGGTTAATTGTACATCCCGCAGAAGTCTGCACACCATTCTCCTGCTAGACTTTTTTAATTAGCTTAATAACATCATCTTATTTAATGACTGACCATTGCTAAGAGGTAGAACCAACTAAGTTTGCACTGACAAAAGAGCAAAAGTGGTAAGATGGGAGGCTGAAATGCATCTATTCTCTGCCTTAGGAGAAACAGAGCCATGGTTTTAAGTTCCAGTGCTTCCTTCTTCTGGGCATGCAGGGCTCACTATCAGGTATAAGTATCTTCAAGCCATAGGCTTAGCCTATGGTTATCCCCACAGCGGACAGCAGACCAGAGGTAGTGGCATAAGGGATGGGCCCAGACAAATTCAATATGTAAGCTTGGATAACCAAAAGGACATTTCAGCGTGCTCCTGGCACATCTCCTACCTACAGGTTAGAAACAAATTGCAGAGGAGCTTTTGGACAAGCAGAAAATGTACTGCTTTTGTGTTTTGTTTGGGTTTTTTGCTGAGTCTGCCATTTGGGAAAAGGAAGAGAAAGCTAACAATGGGAAAAACAAGGCGGCAGCAACAGCAGCAGGGGTGGCAGAGCTACCTGGGGATACCCAACCAGACAGCCAAAATCCAGCTGCAGAGGAAGGAGCGGGTCTCTGAAAGAAAATGAGCAGGTCTAGGCACAGCTGGACCTAACAAGACAGACTGAATCACAGGAAAACCTGCACAGGCAGCAAGAGTCTCTGATTTAAAAGAAGCAAGATTTGAAGAGAAAAATGAAAACAAAAGAAAACAAAAAAGCAGTGACTTTTATTACGTCAGACTGAAAAAGCCGGGGGAAAAAACAGCAAGATTTTACACATTCTTCTCCATTTTTTCCCAATTATACCAGTTGACCTAATACAAGATATTGTAATTCCCTCCAAACCATCTCTCCCCCACATCAAAAGAGAAGCACAAGCACAATAACTCTTTGCTATCATGCAGGTTCTATAATATCATGTCTTTTTCTTTTTTTTCTGTAAAAATACCAGGAATATGTGGGGAGCTGATGGATATTAGAGTTGTTCTCTTATGCTGACACCTCCCTTGCTAAATATTACTGAAAATGGAACTAATAGGATGGAGGTTTCTTTTTTTCATTCAGCCCTTTTGGATATAAAAGCTTTCTGTTTTGTTTATATATATACATATATATATATATATCAAGTAGGAAGAAGTAATGCACATGGATAATGAAAGAAAATTAGTATCAAAATGTGTTTCCCTCTTCGCTGCTACAATAAAATAAAAATGGTATTATGCTAACGAAGCCAAATTGTCAAATACTGAATTACTATTTGGTTTAATATGCCGTTGCACCCTGCATATTCAAAATGTCCCAAAGTGTCTTGTAATAGTGAAAACAGTCTCATTAACATACATGTTTGATTTCATTACCAACCAAGCACTAAACTGAACAATTAACCACCTAATAACGTACTTATCAGAGTTTTCTTGGTTTTCTTCCTCCTTTAGCTGTACACAGGACTATTATCCTGGAATTCTCATTTTGTTTGCAATTTTTGTTGTTGTTGTTGCAATTCAGGGCATTTAAGTGCAAAAAAACTGATCTGAAACCACACAAGCACTTCAGATTTCATTCTGTATGGCTACATCCCTGCCATTGCATTCAGGTGTGCCCAGGAAGGCTCCAGGAAGGCTCCTGGGCGCTGGGCAGTGACCATGCGACACCCATCCATGTGCTTTCCGAGGGTTCCCAAGCAAGGTCTGTGGTACAGCACAGGTTGCTCCTATCAGAGTGAATGCATATTCTGGAGCCTCTAAGATTCATAGGAGTCTTTAAGCAGCAATAGATTAAGCACTGCACAAATTTACTTTGTTTACAGGATGAGAATATATTTAAAGCCAGATATTAAGAACAGATCTATTATCATGCAGAGACCAAATTACTGAGCCAGATTTGCAGAGGAGTCACTACAAGAATGTCAATCAACACTAAAAAGTCCTATCTTTTCCATTTCATTCCTTTAGAAAAGAGATTTTAATACTGGACCTTCCAAATATACTAAATACAACTTTGAGTGAAACACTAAAAAATTGAGTTAAGACTAACTGTAACATACAATATCTAAACAAATATCACTCATTTATTTAAGCTTCATCTCACTCTGCACAACAGTGTTCAGAACTCTCCTGGATAAGGGCTCTCAAGCTGTCTTATTTCTGATACCTCTAACTTTCTTTTTAGCTGCTGATCACTGTCTTTGCCAAAGCGTTCTCCCAGTTCCAATTTGTATCTGAAACAGATTTTTTTCAGTTCAGTCACCAACCCAAACACCTGTTCAAAGAAAGAAGCTTGAGGCACGCTGAATTTTTAAAAGAAAGTTTTAAGAGCGGTGAATTCTGATCACCTAATGAAGTCAACTCCTAACCCCAATGAAATTCCCATCCATCCCTTCAAACTAAATCCTGCCTTGCACCCACAACCTAACCTATGCCACATTCTCCTATTGAGATCCTCTTGAGATCTCAATCTTGAGACACCTGGAGCACGAATCTTCCAACTGCCTGTCATAGCACACCCTACTCAGTGTTTCTGTGGATCACTGGCACTGTCCTGATAAAAATGCAGAGGATAATACCAGCATACTCTCTTTCCACTATCACACAGCTAACTCTAGTACCTAGGAAGTTAGTCTTGGCTGTGGGTACCTGCCACCAAAAATGTGTTTTCCAGGTATCATTTTATCTCTGCTTCAAAATAATGAGGTCTTGGCAGAACAAACTGTAGGTTCTTGATCACATTCAGCTATGGACCTTCTACTGTATTAGGTTATATTGGCAAGATGCTCTGCTGCTGTTGTTGCGAGCAGCTTGCATAAGCTACTAGACTCCAAATGGTTTCCTTCTACCACAAAAGTATCTGCTCACCTTTCTCTGATCTAGCCCTGCTGCTCATCAGCATTGCCAGAGCTACACTGAAACATAGGTGTAAAGTTCTCTAAACATATTGAGGATGTCTTCCATGGATGTCACTACGGCAAAGGAGGGCACAACAGAGAGCTGTGATACCTGTAGCTCTGATGGCTTGTTAATGTTATTCTGTGGTCATCTGCTAGTGCTTGCAAATACAAAATCTGGTTTTCAACAGTCTCTCCTGTAAAATCATGTCACTGGTGTTGTGGTTTAACCCAGCTGACAGCTAAACGGCACACCGTCATTTGGTCTCTGTGGGACGGAGGAGAGAACTGGAATAGAGTAGAACTCATGGGTTGAGATAAAGACTGGTTAATAGGACAAGATAGGGAGGGTAATAATAACAATAATAATAACCATTATTATTATCATATTAGATACATACATATATGTACATGCAAAGCAAGTGATGCACAACACAACAGCTTACCACCTACTGATGGATGCTCAGCCAGTCCTCAATAAGAAGCAGACCCCTGTTTCATTGCTGAGCACAACACCACATGGAATGGGATACCACTTTGGCCTGCTTGTTTCATCTGTCCTGATTCTGTCTCTGCCCAGCCTTCTTTCTGGCAGGGTAGCATGAAAAGCCGAAAGTCTTTGGTTCTGTGCAAGCACTGTCAGCTAAAACATCATCATGTTAGCAACATTACTTCTTCTCCTAAATCCAAAACACAGCAACATACCAGCCACTATGAAAAAAATTAACTCTATCTCAACCAAAACCAGGACAAGTGGTAACAGAAATGATTTTCCTCAGTTCTGATTAGTCAATCTATTGTATTTCCAGAGTTAGGTATGAACAGAGATCTTGGCTTGGTGGCATACACATGTATTCACTCAGGGAACATGGAATAAGCTCAGACAAGCCTGGTCCATTGGAGACAGTATTCGACATGTCAAATAATTCCCTTCATAAATCTAGCAAACTTCTTTTTAAAGCCTTGGGAAAGTGGGCTCAACTGCCATGGTTGACAACCTTGCTTTAATTTATCTTTTGCCACCTTAGAACTTTTGTTCATTTTCCATCATTGTTCTTTGTCTTAATGTGCTTTTTATCCCTCTCCTGATATACACATGGACAACAATTATCCCTGTTCAGCCTTAATACTGTTACTCTAGAGAGAGCACGTCCTTTTAATCTCTATTTGTAAGATAAAGTTCTCTTTTCTCCCAGCTACCCTAATACTCTTTCTTTTCCAACTTGAATTTATCTTTCTTGAGCATGGCTGAGCACACAGACGTCCCCTGCAGAGAAGCATTAACACTTGGCCTTATTTATAGGAAATCTCAAAGCAATCCAGACTAGCAGTGCCTTTGTCAAAGCAGGATCACCAGTGTTTCATTGCCATTCTGTAGTGAAACTTGGACCCTCATTATCCCTGGTTAGGAAATTTTTCTACTTAGTTTCTAGTATGTAGTTTGTTATGGTCCTGTTTCTTCTGGGTTCTCTAGTGTTGACTGAGTCCAATCAGCCCATCTATGTTGATACTTCTCACGAGTACTGCTGACAAAAGTCTCCACTTGTTTTTTACCTCTCACCCCAGCAATAACACGATAATAGCTCCAGCTTCCCCTTTTTTCACTTTCACCTCCCTTGTCAACTCATTAGGTGGGCTTGGTCCTTACTTGTACCATTTCTGTACAGTTGTCAGGAAATGCACCATCTTCATAGACTTAAAATCTTTAATATTGCTTTTGTTCTGCTAATCTGATAAGCATGCTCTCACTAGACTGACCATGGGCACTGTGCTCCAATTCTACACCTCTTACAATGACAAAAAGATCAACTTTTAGGTACTCTTTCCTAAGTCTTTGTTCTTTCATCTGTGATCTCCCCTCCAAATGCCTTGTTCAAGCTACAAAGGAAGACCACAGTCCTGGCTGACACCTCAACATGGAACAACTCACCCAAAATGTTCAGATGCATGGATAAAGGCACTTTTGCTTTTCAAGCCTTAACCTGCACTTTAGGAGACTAGGAAAAGTTCCTTTAACATAACCAGTTTGCAGCAGACTCTCCCCAGTGCACTGCAGCCCTGGAGGACAAAATTTTTCCCAGTGTTTTCACGCCCGTTGCTTTCAACAACTTCCACACACCAATCATCATGGCATACATCAAAAAGCCTTTCATCTAAAGTTCTGACAGATTTCTACAGTAAGGTTGGGGTTTTGTTCATTTAATAGACACCAGGGAAGACCAACTCCAGTTTTTAAAATCTGAGTGGCCTAAATGAAGTTATTTTTTCCCTGCGTTAGCCTTGAAACTAAAACAGAGATATTTTCTTAATGTTGGGACTATTGGTATTCTGTAAGGCAGGAAACACAGCAAAGGTAACACAGTGCTTAGCAAACATATCAGTTATAAACTAAATTGTTCTAGAGTGTTTCTAATTTGAGTTATAGGGTCAGACTCTCAGTTACGTTTGAGGACTCCAGAGAGAGCAACTTGCAAGGAAACAAGAGAGAAAATTATTCACATTTGCCTGTGCCTCTGGCTTGAAAAGTGCCTCTGTTAGTCCTCTAGCTCCTATGATGCTGATAGAGGAATGCTTCTCTTCCATCAGCTGCCAACAGTTCCAAGGAGCCATGGCAGAGAATAGGACAGAAGAGATGGAGTCCCAGCCACACAAGCAGTTAAATAATGCTGTTCATCTAAGAATGATCTTAGTTAATATTGTCTGCTGGCTTTTCAGGAAAGATCACATTGAAAATAAAGCAGATATTTTGGAACAGAAACAAGACATTTCTTCCTGTTTCATCTGTGTTTCTAGATTAGTAGTAGATGAAGGCACATATGTGTGCTCGTAATGTTGGATGTGTCTCAAACACATGTCCAAACTGTGAACTTTTTTATGTCTATATATCCCCACAGTATATTGGTTAGAGTATCCCTCTATATTACCCAGTTTGGAAACAAAAAAAAAAAAAAGAAAAAGAAAAAGAAAAAGAAAAAGAAACTGGAAGACTAGCATAAAAATATAGTTCCTGGGTTGAAATGGTATGCTTGGTTGTTATAGTAACTTGTCTTTTGTAAAGGTCTCTTTGTGACAAAATAGCAGTCTTCAGCATTAGCAGAGGATCTTTTATGAAAAGATGTAAAATTATACGTGCAGGATATATAATTTGAGAATTTACAAAAAAAAACCCTTTGTCTTTCTAATCAAATTAAACAAGAAGACACTTTCTGAGTCAGTAACAAAAGCAACACAGCACATTAGCCTAAAACTTTGTTAAGCTCTGCTTAGATACAAGTGGAGGAGAGACTTCTGCTATCTTCTCAAAAACAACTAGTTTAGCTGTTAGGGGTGTTACAGTCTCACACACATCCACATTCACTGTTCTTTCAAGTTCACTGTCATGTTGCCTTTTTCTTAATAGACAGGGCAACAAGGTCTCTTTGGTTGACTTCCAAATGTACTTTTTAAGGGATCAGATGCTTCCTTTCCCACTTCATAATTTCTTTCTGAAAAAGGGAGATTTAATACACCTAGGCAGACATGAGCATGTGTGAAAGTCTTGTCAACTGCTAACAAAGTGTCCTGATGCAGACATTAATTCGTACATGTGCTTGTTTTTCTGGGAAGATTAGAGTTTCGCACATGTCCTCCTTATTTTTCCTTGACCTTTGAGGGCTAATTCAACACACATGCTTGATTAATTTCATTATCCTATCCCATCTGCACAAAATGCTCTGTTTGAGCATCTGTAATTAGCCATTTTTTTCATTGCTGTACTCCTATATTCTGCCCATAATGAGATACATAATGCTTTTCTAGTGTGCTAGAAATTTTAGGAGGGGGTTCTCTACTGTCAATTTGATTGGCTGTTACTGTACATTCTTTTTGTAAAATGAACCATTCTTTGTCTCTCAAAACCCAGGATATTATACCTTTCAGACAAACAGCCTTCTTAGCCACATTTAGCTAATATATAAAATTTATACATGGTGCCACCATAGAACACATGCATACAAACACACACAGCACATGCCTCACAGTTTCCTCTCTGCATGCTTCCCTTTGGCACATTTGGGTGTAAAAATTCAAGCAAAATTCCATAGGACAAACATTACTCTCCAGTTCAGATCTGCATGCTTGCGATCAACAGAATGGGTAGTCAACACCCAGTCTCCCACCTTACCTGTAGAAAACATGCTATGCTTATGGGAAATACATCTCAGCTTTGCAGTCAGTTGTATACATACAAACCAATGAGGAATGCACACGAATTTGCCCTATAGTGACTAACTCAGATTTCTCCCACATGCACTGCAGAAGCAAAGATCTCTGCTTGTCAGGAGAAAAGACTCCCTTTTGAGCTGCTTGGCAGAAGCAGTGCAGGGTGACCACTTGTCCTGGTCCAGACCTTCACTGTACACAGAAATTAGGATAAAAATGCCGGTTGAGAATTCTGGGCAGTAGGGGCATATTTTCTGTATTTGATCATGAGTAGGGGTGATATTCTCCTGTTCACAACTTACCAAGAATCCTCCCTGAAACATGGCCTGCTTCAGGCTTCTAACAAGAAAATAACATAGATGTCATTTACCGTGTTTAAGAAATCTCTGCAACAACCTGTGAAATTCTTATGATCAAAGGAAGTTCCTCTTGCTAACATAATAAGCATTTTGGAAAATAAAAGCCTTATTGAATAAAAGCCTATTCCTTCCATGGATCCAACCACTCACAAAAGCCATACATGTACAAAAATCTTTAGGAACATGATTTTCCTAAGACTCTTTAGTGAGTCTAAGAGAACACCAGGAGAAAAAATGGGCCCCCTGATTCACAGCGGCTCATGGCCCTGCCCATAGATCATGCAAGCAAATGTCTTCTGCATGTGCTTCAGAAGAAACACCAGTTTGTACAGAAAGTCCTTGTGACCTGCTGAAAAATGCCATAATTTTTGGTAAAGGCAGCAAAGGAATTTAATGAATCTGAAAAAATCTCCATTCCTTTGAAATAATGACTAAATAGTCAGAAGATTGATTTTGGAGTTTAATGTTTAAACAAAATGACTCATGCTCAAAAAATAAAACCCTTTCTCTAATTCTTAATCAGCCCCTGGCAGGATGAAGCGTGCTGTACAAGTTTTCTTTCATCAAACTCTTCTGCATTTACATCACAAATGCTCTAGCCTTCCTCAGGACCAAAACAGGCATCACATCATGATCGAAGACTGCATGTTTACAGCACTGACTCTATCAGTGGTCTCAAAGGAGTGACAGCTTTGCTTTAGTTTAGCCACCTATAAGATGGTCGCAGTGATATTGATTTATTCATCTCTCTCAAAGGGCTTGGATTAGCTGCCCAGGATAATAAATGCTAGAGTGCTTCCTGCAAGCAATCCAGCAGATAAGTTTGTAAACACTTGTTTTGCTTTAGCAAAAGCCATGTTAGACCACCTCTTATTTTACTTTACTAGGAGAACTTTTCAGTTGAAGTCAAGTCTCTTGACTCTTTTTATCTTTCTGCTTTCTACTTTTAATGTAACCATCTCTTACAAGAAAATGTTTGTTTAAATGACAATACTGGAGGAGGAGTATGGACTAATAGTTCGTGCATCCCATCTCCTTGCAGTGGATATTTACACAGTATAAGTATACATCTAACTCCACATCAAGTTATAGGATCTTGTGAAGGTGCTGGGCTGTTCTGCCAATTCATTATGATAAATAAACAACAAGTTTCTCATTAATACCATACACAAGCTGCAGAAAGGTACCTTCAAGCAAGAAAGGAAGGAACTGGGAGAGTGGGGAAATAAAGAGAGACTGTGAATCCTGCAGGAAAATGCACTAGTCATCACAAATGACATGGATTTAGATCCAGGGTTAATGCTTCTGTTATGCTTTTCCCAAGCAGATTCCCAAATGCAAAGCAACCTTCAGATTGAGTTTAAATGAGAGCAAAATAAGTTGCTCATCTCTGCCACTGCCTTGAGATCTTTGAGACTGCCAAAGGCAATGTTTCAGAAAATAGCATTGCTTCCATTCAATCATGGCTCTCTTTTGTCTGGTCTACAGAAATACCTCCGTCACCAAATAGAGATCATACTTCTCTTTCAGGTCTGAATAACCTCTCATACTGTTTGCCATTCCGAGGAAGTTTTAGTGCTGGCTTATGTCTGTGCAATGCCCCTTTCTCTGACACCTGGAATACTTGCTTCCACTGCACGCTTCTCTTGATTTTCCAGCATAGCTTGCTGCAGTCTGCATAGGAGGAACCTCCGCTAATTCTCACCTCTAACAGAGTCTTAGTTAAGTTTAAGATCTGAGTGTTTTCTTTTCCTAATCTGATTCTACACGTTTGCCAAAAGGCTGTATCTTTTGGTTTTAAGCATGGTGGGCTGTGTTATGCCACAGAAAGTCTGCTTTGTTAATTTGTTCAGTTATCCCTTTGTTTTCTTCTGGGCTGTAAATAAGGAGTGCAGATGGTACATCTTTCTGTCCTCTTTCTCCCTGTCTCATGCCAAAGGCAGGAGGAAAAGGGTGGGGAATCCATCCACACAGTAAGACAGGACAAATGAAAAACCTGTGCTAGAGGATGGCACATTTCAGTGCAGCTGATATCTTCAGGAACTAGATAAGTACAAATGTTTTCTTTGTGAATCCCTGTAAATGCGACTTCACTGTCAGAAGTGAGCTGTTCTCTTTGGCACAGTTAAGATCTGAAAAACAGGAGAAATACCAACAGAAGGTAAAGCATCCAGAACGAGGGGAGGAGAACTCAGAGAAAAGATTTTTCACTAGTGGTCACTGAGCATTTTGTTTAGTATGTGCAAAACTAGCAAGCATTAACCACATTCATCTACTATTATGTATTAGAAGCCCAAGTGTTCAGTATAGTGACTATAATTTTCTGTTTGTACTGATAGCCAAGAGGCAATGAGACTTAAGTATATCTCACATCAGTTGTTACTCGACACTGTAACGTGTTAGAAGGCATTATGCAAGGTGAGTTTAAGACACAAGATCTGTAAACCTTAAACACGAGCTCAGAACACTTAGTAAGACTTGAGGAGTTAGCATTCAAGTTACAGTAAACCAAGTAGTTGAGGAGTAAAGGAGACAGTCGCCTCCAGATTGTGCTAACAGGTCCATGACAAGCTAGAAAGGCTTTAGAGTTATTATCATTCTCCCTCATTCATAAAAACACAGCTGGAGGTGGGATATATTACCCTAAAATGCATGAGATTTTATAAAGTATGCCCCATACTTATAGCAAAGCTTACATCTAGGAAATATATTGGTCCTTTCCTCTCTGTGGCACACCAATTTCTCAGGTCTATCAGCTGCAGAGCAGTTTCATAAGGCAAATAAATGTCTGCTGCTGGGGACTTAGGTCTGCTGATCTTTTTCATTTGTGAGCTAAGACAGATCTGAGACCTGAGTTTAGCTTGATTTCCCTGATACAGTGCCCATGCCCCAAAGCAGGTTTCATAAAATCCTCTATCAAGCTCAGAAAATCAGTGTTTCCCATCTTGAAACATCAGCATTTCAAGGTGTGCAGCAAAATGAAGGTTGTAAGTGGAAGAAAGGAAAGTATCACCTTCCATTATCTTTAAAGAAGAAGCAGGTATCTCTGTAGTTATTTTGCTCATTTCTTGACTGAGTGCTATTTATTGCTAAAAAGCAATGAATGGGAGATCACTGTTAATCATGCAGGCATCCTACGTTCAGTGCTGTTCTCCTTTAACAGACTAGCAGAACAGGATGAAAAGGGCCACACACTACGTATGGCTATGTACAAAGCAAGAGTGATTTTCTCATTTATGCAGGAATAATGACTGGAAATGGGAGGAAACAATCAACTATTATTCAGTGTGACACCAGGATATTAATCTCTTATTACACTAGCTAAGCTAAGCAATATTTAAACAAACATAAGAGTTCATGCTTCAGGATGTGAATGAGCTGCTGATATGATTCAGAAAGTTTTTATGGAATGGTTCATCCTTAATAGACTGTGAAAATGTTCACACAGGTATCTATCTCTGCACACCCTAAAATGACCTTAAGTCTCCCTCTGTAGCAAATCTCAGCTACCTCTGAATCATTATTTTCTTATTTCAAGTGATTCAGGGAGACCTTATCCTGGTAATATCAAAAAGTTCTTTATGTGCTTTCCTGCCAGTCCATCAATCTGATGGGTCAATACCCAACTGGCTTTGCCCTCTATTTTTTCTGACATCCAAGTCTTTTCTCATAACAAGTGATAGATCCTACAACAGACCACATAAAACACTGTTGGAGAACAGTGCCAGGCCCAGGAGAACACCAATCTCACGTGATACTCATTTGCAATTCTAAAGTCAGTCCTAAAACACTCCATCAAGGTCTGCAGTTAAGAAACAAGGTGCCCTTGCTGAACATGTAACCCACTCAAAGCATAAGGGACAGGGGGTGATAAAGCATGTTGAATAAATGGCCCCAAAGCAGACTTACAAGCAGATATACCAACCTAACATAGCAATTCTACCAGTCTACTGAAAATAAACAACAGAACTTAACTACACAAATTGTAGTTAAGGACCACTTACTGCCAGATAAGCAAAAGGTATTTTATTTGTCTAATGTACAGAAGACAACAGTGGAAATTCTATTCTCTCCTCCTACTCTCATCTTGTGTCCCCTTTCCCCTTCCTCTCCCCACCAAAAGCTTCCTCAGAACAAGTTCTCTCTTGCTTTATGTAGGAAAAAGTGAGTATCTGTCTCCCAAAAACCTCAGTTCCTCTCATATCCCTTATATGATTCTTATTTTCACCTCCTTCACCTGGTGTCCTTCAACTTTTTCAACCATTACAGGTCTTCCTCTTACTTACCACCCCCTACTGACATTATTTTCCATTTCCCAGACTTCCAGACACAAGAACATAATTATCTTCTCCATCTTTTCCTCAACCTGCTGCATCTCATCTCAACCTGCTGCTAAGGCTGTACACGAGATTTTATGGGGGAAGAGGATGCACCGCTGAGGTACAGAGAAGAGTTAGTGAAAACTGTTGTTTTAAGAAGCTGCAGGGAAAAACCTCAGATTCAGAGAAAATAATCCAGATGTCGCCTGGAGCCCTCTGACAACAACTTTCTGGGTCAGGTATTGGACAGACCCACAAGTGATAAAGTATTGCTCAAACTGGTGCTCACCAACGTGGAAGAGACCATTAAAGAGTGACTGTGCCCTGCACGGGTTTGTGATCTCAAGGAATGTGATCCTGGCAAAAAATGGAGTCAGGACACTGAACTTCAAGAGAGAAAACTTCAGGCTGCTTAAGGAATTGTTAAGTAAGGAGGTTTAGGTTAGATGTCAGGAAGAAATTCTTCACTCAGAGGGTGGTGAGGCACTGTTATATTACAAATACTATCAGGTTTATTTCCATTGGTTATTCAGCATAAGTCCTTACATGAACGAAGGACTAAACCACTCTGCTACAGGGATCCATGATACTGACATTCATCCCCTTTCTTCTTTCCTCCCTGTGGCACATCACAGTTTTGAGATTCACTTACCCTTCTGGCCTTAAGTAACACTGCGATGCATTCTGAAGCTTACTAACTACCACCACATGTCGGAGGATCTCTCCTGACCATTTTCGAATAGGAAAAGCAAAGAATTAGACCTCAGCATAACTGGCCTTTCTTGACATTCTTGTATCTATGCCCACTCTTTGCAGAGCTGC
The DNA here is from genome assembly GCF_039878825.1 of Excalfactoria chinensis. NCBI lineage: Eukaryota > Metazoa > Chordata > Aves > Galliformes > Phasianidae > Excalfactoria > Excalfactoria chinensis. The sequence goes on from NC_092826.1 coordinate 99,010,329, forward strand.
AGAGCATGAGGTGAGTAGCATGTGAGCTGCTGCGATTTTAAGTAGTTTTGAAGGCTGTTTTGCTGGGTTTTATTAGTAGACTTCAAGTTGTCACAGTACCAAATCTGCTGGAGTTCAAACAGAGTTTGGGCAATGATCTCACAAATGTGGTTTGAATTTTGGGTGGTCCTGTGGAGAGTCAGGAGTTGGACACAATAATCCTTGTGGGTTGTTTCCAACTCAGGATACTCTGTGATTCTATGATTCTGTAACTCTTTCTCACTGTATTTGGTGTAGCTGACAAAACGAAGCCATGGTTAAAAAATAAATCAGCTCCAGCAGTCAGAAGCATTGTTATGCATACTCACATCTTGACAGTTTTTCACAGCTTTTCAGTGTTGGAGGAGAGTGCTTGCCACTAGAGCTGTAAATACAGCTTTTAGAGAAGGCTCCTGCTACTTTTTGGCCTACCTGTACTTGAGAAACAAAATGGAGTATGTACATATGGAATTTATGAAGAAGAAGTACAAATGTGAAACAATAAGGAAACAAAGACTTCGGAAATTACAGAAAATTAGAACTCAATCTAAGCAAAGGAAAAATAAACACTAGAGGAGGCAGTGACGTTTAATATAGAGAGCTGTTTAAAACAGGGATAATGGTTTTGCAAGGAGGTTTTAATTCAAAAGGATAATGAAAAAGAAAACAAAGAGGTAATAATAGTCCATTCATTTCAGCACAAATAGTTGTTTCGTGCTGCATGTGAAGAATTCAGCAGCAACACCACTTGCCAAACATATAATATTACTATGCATTTGCTTGTGAGGAGGAGTAAGATATGAAGTATAAGTTAAAATAGAATTAAAAAGAAATAAAACTACCTCTGCTATTAGAGTCTGCAAGACCAGCAACAACATTCCACTGTGCTATTTATGAAACAGCCAGCAAGAGGTTATAGAAATGTCAAACACAACATCTTCTACAGGAGTTGCTCCAGGCTCCCAGTGCCCATGCAAGCTGCCCATCCAAGGCCGGACAAGGAGTGTAATGCAAACCACATCACGTCTGCCTCACTGACACCACTGCTGGCTTGAGGAGAACAGCCTCGCTGCACATCAAATCTGATTCTGGTAGCAGTAACAATAAGACAGAAGAGTGGAAGCACCTTTTGTAATGCTTTGGGAAACTGAAGATTTTGAAAATTCAGTGAGATTACTGACTCACCCTTCAATGCACATTAAATAGCTATCATCTATGCTTACGCAAGCAACAGTCTAATTGCTACCTTAGAGGTGAAATGCCTTGTAGCAGACTTGTTCTACTAAAACTGATCCTGCTGCCAAAAATAAGTTGGCAGCCTTCACTCACATTTTGCATTAGATTGATGTAATGCCTTAAAAACATCTTGTATTAGTGACCTATTATTATTCATAACTAAGGCTTATTGATTTCTTTGGAAAAAAATACTGAAATTGTTGGTCCAAGTTCAACAAACCCTCAGTTCTGCTGTTAAAATGCAGCTCCTCTTTGTGCCAGGCATGTTCCTGACTGTTTGTTCAGCTACTGCTATTCATTTAAACCTTGATATCCAAGGGGTCTTAAAAAATAAATAACTAAGGTTGAAAACATCATGCCAGTGTCATTTGCTTCAGTCACCCTGCTTCCTCTTGAGACCAAAATGACACAGAGAACCATAAGAACTGCGTGTGTCGGTTGTGACAGTAGTAGAAAATCCTACTACTCAATTCTACACCCAAAAGGTATTAAAGGAAACTGCGTACTGCATATTGCTGGCACTGTCTGCTGTAACATCTACAGCAATGCAGTGGGAATGTTAAACACAGCAGTGTACCTGTTACAGGCTGTAGTGTTGTGCACACTTCCTGTCTAGTTTTTTTTTTAGGTTTTGTGAAAAAATAAATAAAAGTATACGTGTGGCTGTTTGGAGTCACTCCAGAGGTCTGAGACTTGATCTGGGACTTGGTCTCAGTTGCCTGAAGGCGATGATTAGGGAAACAGAGATGTACAACGCAATAAGCAGCAGGGTGATCCTTCCCCTGCCATATACTCCCACCTTCCTCCCAGTTGTTGTTTTTTTTAAGTGAAGATAGATTTTGAATGGGTGTTTAAAACAGCCAGATTTCACAGTTACGGGATCCCACATGTGCTGTTTTGACAACCCAGTTTGCAACCTCCAGTCTAACCCCAGCATGGGTAAGAAATATGACACAGTGATTTAACACTGCACATTTTCTCTGTGAATCAGCACATGTATCTAGGGCAAAATTGTCTTCATCCTCAAAGCTACAATACTATGAGCAGGATACATCGCATCCACATGTAATTCGTTACCCGTTTTTGGCTCATGTATCTCTGCCTCTTTGCATAAGGCTGTATCCTTTTACACTTCCAAATATTAACTCTATTTTGAAAGGGGGGATTTTATGGTTTTATTCGCTTTTACCACTCTAGGAAGAAAAGAGTAAGCCTTCCACTGTATCTTTATGCTTCTTCAATGCCTTCAGCAGGATTGCTCTCACAGACTTCTATGTGGCTTCTGCTGCTTACTAAGTAAGAAAAAAAACAACACTGCAGATTGCAGGGACTCAAAAGCACTGTATGGGAAGTGGATTATATCAGAGCTAAGGATACCTGTCTCTTCACCTTTTCTTGGCTGTTTGCCTGCTGAGTGACCAAGGTTGAATCATTTTGTCATGTCTCAGTGACCCTATCTATAAAACAGGAACACAGATCCTTCTTGGGAAGATTTTCTACTTTCTGTTTTCAGTAGCAAAGGGTTTTACTGTCTATACTCTTCCACTTTATATTTCAAGACCCCTAAGATACACAGTAGAGGACCAAATGAGACATGTAAAAAGATCACAGAACAACAAAGACTATCTACTATGATGAAGAAATAGTATAACAAGAAGAAACAGAAAAAGGCAGAGTGAGGAGATGAATTTACCATGCTCAGCATAACTGCATGGTGTTTTGATGGAGGCATAAAGATCTGGGCGTCTCTTAATGAATGTATCAGAACTGCATGCTCATTTCTTTTATGGCTTTTTAGTTGCATGTTTTTTGTATTGGCACAAATGTATAAATTTGAAAAACTAATCTGGAAAACTGTAAATCACTTAAACAGAGCACAATAATGATTTTATGTCACTGAAAGTTCCTGCTTTCAATACCAAGACTTCAAAAGATGATTTCTTGCTTTTGGTCACAGAGCATTAGTAGATGTCCAGTTAATGCAAGCAGGGGAAAAAAAGGTGACACGTGCACACAAGGTGGTAAGAGATGAAACGTTTACACAAACTGTGCTGGACCTGCAAATTACTATATGCATTCTGTGAAAATTTAGGATATTAATGTGAACTGGAATGAACCATGAAATGAAGTATTTGACCAGCCTGAAGAAAAGGAAGCACTTTGAAAAGCAGACTGAGCGATGCTCACAGCTCCTACAGTTTCCCAATATGAAACAACTGAACCTACCATAACAGCCCAAGCGCTGTGGCTTTGCTAATTAGCTGCCCTTCAGTAGCACACTGCTTAATCAGAACGGCAGCTTTAGAAGTCTCTCCCAGCCTCACAGAAAGGTGTTTCAGCAAAAGCTGAAAAGCTGTAGAAAGATATATTAAATGTGCTTTTCTTACTTCATCTCGTTAAAAGTATAAATGGAAGAGAGAACTAGTTCACCATCTCCTCTTTCCTGTTTTCTTTGCCCCCTCCTGGTCCATGCATTCTCTGGGGAACCACGCTGGCTTAATTTAATTGTACGTGTGAGGGATAAAGAGCTCAGGTTTCAGTGAGACCTCAGGTTGTGGCAACTATCATCAGCAGCTGGGGCTGGAGCTGAGATCTCCGGAAGAGCTGCAGGAAGAGTCTGCAGGTCTCAATAGAGCTTAATAGCTTGTTAGTTTACACTCCTCTAAAGTGAAGGGCAGCACTTTGGCAAGGAAAACATCCGGTTCTCATATGGAGACAGTAGCAAATAAACCGGAAAAAAATAAAAATAAAAATAAAAGCCCATCAGGTGTGACCCGCAGAAGAGCTGCCAGGAAAGTGAAAAAAAAAATAAAAGAAATGAACATCCTTTATCTTCAGGTAGCTGCCAGTTTCCTTGTGCCCTGGAAGGGCTCCTTCAAAGCACCACAGTAGAAGCCTGAGTCAGAACTACCCTCAAAATGAGTGCAAACTGGGCACCGTCCAGAGTCTGGCCCCATGACAGTCACTTCTCTCTCATCATCTCTGCCATTGGAGCTGACAGATGCTGTGCGCTGAGGCCCCACAAGGAACCATGCTAGTTACAGTGCAACAAGGCAGGTAATACAGTCATATTTTACACTTTTGAAGCCAGCTACATGGCTGCCAACCCTTTAAGTAGAGTGCATAAGCTTTGCTAATAGGGATGCTTAGAGGTAGGTTTTTGAAATGGCTCTCCTTTGACTCATGTCGTATACACCAGATTTGCTTTCACACCATTCTGAATCTCTCCCTCAAGTCTCAAAACTTCCACAGATTATCCTTTGCCTTCGGATGTGGAGTTTGATTGCTTGCCCAATTAACACAGGTGGGTGGAAAATAACAGACCCAAATCCACAAAGTGGAATAATTACCAGAAAAAGATATCTCAGGATCCCAAAAGACTTTGGGGAGAGTTGTGGGAAGCAGAAAACTCACACACCATGCATGATGGTATGAACGGCCTGTGGGAAATAAACCTTCAGTAAGTCAGCATTGCCAGTTTTCTCTCATTATACTGTATTTGGCATGGCTTCCTATCCTGAGTGCCTCTGAAACAGAAAACCCCAGATAGGAGCAAGGATTAGCTGAACTGCACTACCAGAAAGCTGACATACTTTGGGATGCAACAAGCTCTGGAGTGATGTAGCTGTTGCAACACCCACGCAGTGAGCAGGGCTCCATACAGTGGGCAGAAGGGAGGCGGAAAGAGAAAGTGAGTAAGGAAGAGGTGGGCAGCAGTGCCGACCATTTAAACAGAGGCAGCTGTCAGCACTACTTCTCCACAGGACCTCACATGGCTTGCATGGATGGCACTGCTCGGTAAGCATGTTCTCAGTTATTTCTCACCTAGAGAGAATTCTGAGGAGGAGGAAGATGGGGAGAACCCAATGCAGCAAATCCCCTTTTTCTCCTGCAGACAGTGTCGATAAGCTGAAGAGTTAGCGTTGATAATAGTAAGTGCTGGTACATCTAGTTCAAGCACAGCATGAGGGATTCAAAAGGTGGCGACAACTGGCCAAATTCTAGAAAACTGTATCTCTCAAGATATGAATATTTTAACCAGAGTAGGAAGAAGCAACAAAATAAAAAGCCACCTCATTTTCTCTAAGCCGTTCCATCTGTATGGCTGAAATGCTTTAGATAAAAACAGCATCCAGTGAACGTGAAAAAAGACAAAATTCTCCTCTGAGGACTGGTAGTATAAGTGCACAATCCAACTATTATCATATCAGAGCTACCATCATGACTGGCATGTCTCAATATACTTACCTTATGCAACTACTTCAAACATAATAAAATACTATTACTTTCAGGCTGAAAAGGTTATTTTTGTTACAGTCTAGATGCTAGTTCACTTAGTCCATCCTATGAGAGATGTTACATGAAAAAGTAGAGATTATTACTGAGATAACCCCTCTGTCAGTCCTTATAGAGAGCTCCTCTGATCTAGTCCAAAAATAAGATTACCCAGAGGCTTTAATGAACTATACTTAATTGATATGAGGTATTAACTGCACCCTCATAAGAGAGATAATATCTTTTCCTCAGACATGTATCATTCATATCCTCACATAAATCTAGTGTTTGTCGAATGTGCTCATTTATATCATCTTACAAAATGTCAGACAGATCAGTCCTTTCTCCAGCTTCTAATTTCGTGATATAATGGATATGTACATTCACTGTTGCCAGGTAGCAGATCTCAGCCTCAACAACATCATTCTTTTCGATTTCCACACTAATTATTGACAGATTATACGATATTAATTAAGAATAGCCTGAAAAAGCATGCCTCACTGCCAAACATAGGGATTATCTGGCACAGCAAAGGAAGACAAATAGTCATTGTGGGGAAATGGAAGAATTGATTGAGGAACTTTTAGGACTTTGGAACGTCCTTCTCTTTGCAACAAGCAAGTTCAAGAGAAGGCTTAACTCCATCCCTTTCTCCATTCCAACTGTCTCACTAGAGCGGGGTAAAGACATCCACTGTGGTTAGAAATAGTCAAAGCCAGGACAAATGACAGAATAAGCCCCTACATCTGGATGGCCCAGCAGAGCAGCACAAGTAGCTGAGGAAGGGACAAAGTCATCGGGCTCAGCTTCTTCTGCATAAATCCTTTTAGCTCCATCCAAACGTTGGACAAAATCTTTCCAAAGTACAAGACAGACAGGACCTCTCTGAGTCAGTGTTTTTGAATTGGCTCTGAACAAGTATCCTAGGCTTTGCTCATGCTGAGGGTCATGTGGAGCTTCTGCTGGCACTAGTGCATGTCTGCAACCACACTACGTGCAACAGCCCTCACTGTCTGTGGGGACCAGTATTCCTAAGGAAGGCTTTGCGATACTGAGGTGAGTAAGAGAAAAGGGAGACATGCCATGCTTGGCAACAGCAGATGAGAGGACCATAATCCTTATAGCAAGTAAATTGCAGAGCCTCCCTTGAGGCTGATGATAAGATTCCCCTGGGGGTCAGGTGTCAGCTCTTTGCAGAAAAAAAGAGTCTGGTCTGTACTTTTGGAAAAAGAGCATTAATGTTACATAGTACGAGGTCCAGCATCTGCTATGGATAAACATTTGAAAGGTTGCCGGTCCTGAGAAACTTATTCCATGAGACTGCAAAAAAAAAAAAAGCATCTTAATTCTCGTACTATTTGCTGAATACAAAATTGTGGGAGTGAAAAATTCACACAGCGTTAATACGAAAGTGAATGACTGTCTCACAGCATCTCATAAATATACAACGAGCAAGTTTCTGAGCTGATACTATTTCAAAGAGCTGCCATCCAGCTGTATGAACACTCATTTGCACACATATGTAGATCAAAGGACTCTCTCTGCACTTGGCAATTTTTGCAATGTCTGCCTACCACAAAACCTTTTCCCGAGTTGGTGTTGTAACTCACAGTCATATTTCCAACAGGTGAGATCAAAGGGCATCAAGTTGGAAAAAAAACTAAGATTTCTCCATCTACCTATTCATACAGACTGCTTCTATAACCAGAAGAAACAGAAGGCCAAACAGGAGACAAGCTTCTAACAAGCAGCAGCCACCCACCTGTTGAATGCAATGAGAAAGAAGCTCTGTCTGATTCTGCACAGGTGAAATGCTGGAGATTACATACTCCCTGTGAAAAGGTGTACATGCTGATGCTTGCTTTCCCATCTTCTCTGTCCAGTTTCTTTCCTATTTCCAGGCACATAAAATGAGGGATTATTGATTTCCAGGCTATATCGCAGGCTCTGATTATTCAGTGAGGTCACAAGGGGTTAACTAGAGGGGGTGATTTGTTGTTGTTCAACAGCTAGAAAGATTCCTAGCAGCCAGTCCAACCTTGCTTACCTTATGTACACCTGGAGGTTCCGGAACAGGAATGCACTTTCTTGTCTGCAGCCCCTCAAGAGTTAAAGCTCTCCTCTCCAGTACCAGAAGTTTTCAGTTCCCATCCATACCAACAGGATTCTGAGGGCACTGAATGTTCAACAGAGGCTCCTGGCACCTTCCAGGAGGTTGTCCTGGAAGGACAAAGACAGTGGCAAATGTGAGACTGGTAGATTGAATGCTTTTTCTACCTCCCTCCTGAGAGAAAGTGCTCCTTTTCATGTTGTCCCTTTCATTATATTTCAGACTGCACGCAATCTTTCCATAGTAAAACATCTTCACCTGCAGTCAAATCATTTAAATATTCAGCATTTTTTTAGATCCATATCTTTTGATGTCTATAGAGGCCCATTCAAAAGCCTGAGGTGTCTTTGTCATTAAATGGGGCTCTACAGATGAGCACTGGCATCCAGTAGGCCTTCTCAGGAAAACGGCTGTCATGCAAGCATCGTATTAGGATTAAAAACAAAACCCTCTCAGAATCTTATCTGGGCTTGAATTAATATCCTGTACATCCGACTTCCTGTTTGTTCTGTGCACCCTAGCTGCAATGTTCCTAATCTCATGCTGTTTCTGTAATTGTGTGGAAAAAGGCCATCAGATTCAGAGCACTGTTTCCCATAATTCTGAATTACATTTATAGACGAAGGCACTCCAGGGTACAGCGCACGCTTATCTTCCTGCACTTTAAAACATGGCAGGGGTACCGCAGTTCTGGACGAAAGATGCATTAGCAGAGTCATGCGGTGACAAATTGCATAACACCTGCTTTTACTAGGCTTCATTCTCGTCTGCTATTAGCTTCTGCTTTCATGAGCTATGTATTTCACACGCAAAAGAGTGAAAGCAAACTTGGCTAAGGTAAGGTTGTAAATAAATGCCAGTATATTAAGTCAAAAAAGCTTTAGAGAATGCCAGCGTCAACAACCAGCAACACACAGAAGAGTGAAAAGGTAAAGATTACACAAACAAAACTGGTGGTACCTGAAGCCATGTGTCACTCCATGCAGCACCACTGGGCAGAAGCTTGTGTCTGTCACCACCATCAGGTTGCTGACTCACAAAACCCAACGCATAGGCCAGACAGGGTAGGAAAACAGCTGTAAAAAAAGAGCCAAAAATGAACACGTACATACATTAATAAATAAATAACTAGGACTGAAAGAAGGAAAAAGAACAGAGGCGGATCTGGATGAAGGAATATAGAGAACTAGCTAAAAAAAGAAGGGGGGATTAGAATTTAAAGATAGTAATCAAAACAGTGTTACTAGCAGGAACAGGGAGGTAATTGTCCCCCTGTACTCGGCATTGGTGCGGCCACAACTTGAGTACTGTGTTCAGTTTTGGGCCCCTCACTGCAAGAAAGACATTGAGGCCCTGGAACATGTTCAGAGGAGGGCTACGAAGCTGGTGAGGGGTCTGGAGCACAGGCCTTATGAGGAGCGGCTGAGGGAACTGGGATTGTTCAGCCTGGAGAAGAGGAGGCTCAGGGGAGACCTTATTGCTCTCTATAACTTCCTGAAGGGAGGTTGTGGTGAGCTGGGGGTCGGCCTCTTCTCTCGTGTAATCAGTGATAGAACTAGAGGGAATGGTTTCAAGCTGCGACATGGGAGGTTCAGGCTGGACATTAGGAAGTATTTCTTCTCAGAAAGGGTAGTCAGGCATTGGAATGCACTGCCCAGGGAGATGGTAGAGTCACCGACCATGGGAGTGTTCAAGAAACGTTTGGATGTTGCGTTGAGGAATATGGTTTAACTGGGAAGTATTGGTAATGGTTGGACTAGATGATCTTCTAGGTCTTTTCCAACCTGAAAAATTCTGTGATTCTGTGATTCTGTGAAAAAGAGACACAGAAATGTAGGAAGGAATGACAAGACCCAAATATTGAAGTTGGGCTTTTTCCAGAAAGTAAATGGAAAGAGAGGAGCAATGGATAAATATTTTAATTACAAGAGGAAAGCTAATGATAATGAAAAAGAAAACGGTCTGTTCTGAGTACACTCCTTGTACCAGCACCACAAGGGCTCACCTCCTAATGCTCAGGGGATCTCGGGATGTTCCCTTCTGCATTTCTCAGAACTGATAACATTTAAAACAAATAAATAAATACATCTTGTTTTGTTCAGCACAGAATGCAACTGATATTTTCAGTGCACAGACAAAACGTGGGTATATGACTTCTGTGCCTCTGAGTCATGGGAAATAACACTGTAATGTCACTGGTGTGGCATACATGCCACTGCTAATAGAAGACTGGGGCTGCTAGATTTGTTGATATGGGAGAGCAGGGCTGTCACTGTTCTCCGAAGCACCAATAGCCCTTGTTACTCAGACAACTCTTCTCTTATACCATCAGCAAATCTTAACTGCAAGCCCTCTGCTGTGCTGCTGGACACTGCTGCTGTTTTCCATGTGAGATGCTGGGGTCTCCTTCAGAGACGGGGCTGGGGCTGGTGGATGAGGCACGGCACGATCTCAGAGAAAAAAAAACAATATGCCCATTTCTGAAAACATCCATTTCTTGCTGTGACACAGATCCATGTTACAGCACTACATACGCCAGTCACGTCCCCTTTTCCCCAACTATAAGACAATAAGATAACTGTACTTACAAATCTCTTTAATTACCATAAGGGACAGGACATACAGGATGGCAAAGCATCCTCTGATGCTACAAAGAGGGAGTTAGCAACATGAAAATATAGAGGACGGGCATCTGGCTGCCCATTTTGCCTAATGAGCTCCTCTGCATCTCTCAGAGCATTCTGGGAGGTGTGCTGCTGGCTTCAGTAATATTGTTATGCAAGGTGAAGGAAACAATACTATATTTAAGGCAATGACCTGAAACCCAAAGAATTCAGTTTTAGCTCTGAGTCTGCTACAGATTTCTCACTAGCTTTGACTTAGCCATTTAATCTTTCTGCACCTCAGTTATCCCATTAGAAGAATCACGAGATAACCCCTTTAACTCACATGAGTGTTGTAGGTACATTCAAGTTGCTGAGAGCTCTGATACTAAGATGATTTAGGCTATAAGAATCCATAAGTGTATTAGGAGTTCTGTAGCTAGCTGATTCCTATTTCATAACATCCTCTAAAACTGGCTCATGGAATTCTTAATCCATAGATAAATGCATTTTAATCCCCGAATCTAGTCAATGGCACTGCCTTCCTTCATGATCAGCACTCACACATAAAGAAATATATCTGTCCCAAACTATCTGGATACTACTGGGTGAAGAGAAGCCAGAAAATGGGGGAAATGAGATAAAAATCATAAACACAATTCAAATCATTCATAATTCACTAGTGTCTCGGGCGGTGTTTTTAAACTTCCCATAAGTCAGTCTTCACATAAATCTGCACATGCAAAATGTCAGTCGTGTCAATTGCATTTTATAGTTCAGAGGCCAGGCTATGAAAATTGTACTTTAAAAGAGTAAAGTTAGTTTCAAACTGAACTATGAACAGAAGAAATTTTTTTGCAATGCATAAAGTAAGCATGTTTTTTTTTATAACTGTAGCTGATCTCAGTTTCACAAAAGCAGCGAGGATCTTGAGAAATGCATACTCCAGAACAAAGAGGATATAAATTACAATGAGAAGAATATAACTAGTAAAAACACTGAAGCAAAGGACTACATTGTGTTGGATATGAAGAAACCTGTCACAGATGAAACTTCAGTCTGAATGCAGTGAACTTACTGAAATGAGTGTATTGCTTGTGTAGTATGACTAATGCAATCATCCTGTCCATGTGACTTGACAAGAGCTTTCTGTAGGTGAGATTTAAGGTGAGAATTTAATAACATCATTGAGCTAGAGCTAATGTCATCCGGCACTTTAAATCTCTCAGATGGAAAGTTATCAGCAGATAAAAACCTTTTGTTGAGTTCAGTTAGTGATTCAGAAAGGTAAATCTGCTGAAATAGAATGACTGAAATGAAAGGTAGTGTTAACATTCATGCTTTTGCAATAAAGAATGAATTTAGGAGATCAGGAAGGCAGGTGCATAGAGCCCAAGATAAAGCAAAGCACAACCTGGGCAGATGCTGTTTTAGACTTATTTCCATCTTTTCTCTTTAAAACAGAAGACAAACAAAAACGAGAAAAATGCAAAAACAAACAAACAAACAACAAATCCCTTCACTTCAGTATTTCACAACCAAGTGTCTTTTAAGTAGGTAATCAACTAATATTCTTCTATTTGTCTGTAGCCTTTGACGCAGGCAAATGCCCATGTGGAAATGGTATAAAACAATAAAGCATACTTCATCTGGAAACCTAAATAAGCCATAAACTGTGAAGAATGAGTGAACTGGGCTCTTATTTCATAAATCATTAGTTCCATTCTAAGGAATCATGACTTCTAGCCTTTCTGCAACCTGAATTTGACAGCAAAGCTTTATCAGACTATAAGAGGAAAGATGAAATAACACCATCAGTATTTCAAAAATGAATGAGGAATTTTCGAAATGAATGACTGAGCTTTTTCTGTGAGGAGACATTTAGGCCTAAGCATAGCACCAATAGCAAAAGCAAACAAAGAAAAGAGAGCCCTTGGAAGTCTTAGCGATTGAGGGCATGGTTGGGTGACAACACAAAATAAGCAGGGCATAACAGAGATAAAACAATAATGGACTGGAGGCCCTTCAGAAAACTTTCCATCATCTTAATATCCTTGAATATCTTTCCAGAAGTTTTTGAAGTACCTCCACCTTGGATTCTTACAGTCAGCTCATTAGAAGGCAGTTTAATAGAAAGAATCTTCAAGATTCAGAGTGAATCTGCAATATATTAATACTGGCTTTATTTGATACGTGATTCTCTAGATGACAGAAATGCAGGGTCTTCATCAATACTGACATGAGAAAAGCATCTGATGAAACACCACATGATGTTTATAAAGCAGGTGAAGTGCAAGGAATGAAATGAGTTTAAAAAGGAAGTTCTTGGGTGAAACAGAGCTGGCTGCTTCTGTACCTTAAGAATCAGCGGGCACCATTCATGACTCATGTTTCCATATAATGACTTCAGTTAAAAACAAGACTGATCTATGATGCTTGCTGAGAGATGTCATCAGTAAAGATGAATATCAGAATAGTGTGATGAGAATCTGAGAATTCAAGAGCAGGAATAGCTGAAATTGAATCAAGTAGCATAGTACAAAAGTGGCATCATCTTGCACTTAGAGTTTACTAACAAGAAGTCCATTTCTAAGCAGACAACTCAGAGGACAGGACCGAGTTCACGAAAAAATGCATACAGTCTTCAGAAATTATCAGTGACAGCATACAGATCATAGATGCCATAGGCATCCATCTGCAGTATGGTTCAAGGCATTCATATTTAAAGGAAAATGAAGATAATTTGAAACTAGATCAGGACATTATGATAATTAAGGAAATTAACAGCTTTCTTCCAAAAGATATGAAACAAAGGACTCAAAGAGATATGAATGCTACCCACAGATATCAGAGCCTACCAGGGAAAAATTACTTATGCTAAATGATAACACTGGGCACACAAAAAAGCATTAATTTGTCATGATCAGATATTTAGACGGAGATCAGAAAAGGAGAGAGGTGAAAGAACTGTCTTCTTCTGCAAAAATGGTAACAAGAAACTAAATAGAAAGACCAGCTGCCAAAATAGTGGACTTGACAGGGAAGGGGAAAGAAAAAGGGAATGGGAAGGGAAAAGATCTCTTCCTTTGCCCCCTGATTGCTATCCTAATTCCAGTAAGAGTAGGTTTCTGAGATCTGTTAGTGTTTAAGAACTCCAGAGGATTTTGGTTTAGAAAACCTTTGAGGCAGAGGAATTCAACTTAATATTATTTATTGTAATGACTACATAGCCCCAGCAATACTGCATGATGCTTTTTGTTTGTTTGTTTGTTTGTTTCTGGGTTTTTTACTGTGTTTGTTGTTGTTGTTGTTTCAGTCTGGCATGCCCAGACTGGCATTACATAGGTAGGCTACTCTGAAAGTAATGCTTCCTATTTATTTTCATGGAAACCACAACCAATAACAAAGAGCACGATGACGTTATTTGATAGAACAAATTCTCGGCTACAGAACTGTATTTTTCAACAGTCACCACCATTAGCTATGCATTTTCACCTGCAATGAACACGAGCCTGCGTGCTGCAGTCAAAAATCTGCTCTACTGCTGCACCACCAACACACATTTCTGACATCATGAGCCAATATAATAAAACAGGAGGCATTACTTTCAGAGCAGCCCTCGTATAACGAGTTCTCAGATGAATAACAAAGTGGATTCCCAAGTGCTGTGATTCAGCAGACTATACATCCTTGTTGTTCTTGTTGTTTCTTTCTACTTTGTTATGCTATACTTTCTTTGCCTTATTCCCTTCATTTTGCTCTGCAAAATTGCAATCGTTTGGATTAATATTTTGCTATATGCTATCATCATAATTATTTTCATATTTCATTATGTTTCTACACAGCTTTGAAAGCTTCTTTTATATATATATATAATCTCCTATATTTTATAAGTCTTTTCCCAGATAAAAGATGTCTAGATGAAACACTCATCATTTTCATACTGCTGATTACATCTCATCACCATAGCTCCATCTATCTTTTTAAGTTCTGATTCCTCTTTAAGTCTGGCTGAATTTTTAATCATGACTCATTATGATTATGTCCACTTGGATTTGGTTCTTTTCTACAGAAGTCAACGGCGTCAGTAACTGAACTGTTATCAGGAACAGTAGTAGCAGAAGTTCCTCATTGGTGTCCAAAGCCCATTGTGATCACTGAAGCAACTTAATGATCTTATCAACAGAGTTCGGAGTCCATATTTTAAAGATGCCTTTCTCATTTGCGAGATACTCAGTATTAGAAATTAGACCTGTGCTACTTAAACTTTCCAGTGATCTTCTCATGTATTCTCTTTGCACAGATTTTTGCAGGCTCTTCTAATTAGACCAGAAGTAATTAAGCCACGCAATGCGTTGCTGTGTTCCTGCGGTAGGTGCAGAAAGAAATGCGGGATTAAATGATGTGTGGCTACTGCTGTCTTAAACAGGAAGGATGGTTTTGGTGAGGTTTTAAGTCAGAAATATGATTTTCTACCTGCTTTTATAACACAGCAAAATGAGCAGTCACGAGGCAAGCCCATGACAGGTAGAAATGAGAAATTTTAAGGGCTATTAAACTTTCTAAAAACGTTCCCAGTGGATCAGCATAAATTTATTCAGTGACTACTCCTGTAATTGTGATATAGTGGGAACATTCACGATGTCCAGTGGTTTATTCAGTGAACTTTTAACAGTTTGGTAGTAACCTTGGCTGTCAGGAAGGACCTCTGCATACCTGAGACCCTGCTTCAGGTTATTTTGCACCTATTCCATTTTTCATTATACTTATTTTGTAGACTCTTGTTTTACCTTAAGTTTCTTTGTAGATTTTTTTTTTTTAATTTTTCTGGTGGTTATTCTGTTTTTTAATTTTTCAACTGAAAAAAAAGAGCAGACACCGAAAGAGAGGCAAGGTGACTTTTTTCCTTGGCCTATGGGTAAAATCAGAGCAGTGCAAAGCAATTTAAGTAGCCAGGTAAGGAAATAAAATGCATAAGGTCAGCGTTATTGACAGGCAATCTGCTAAAATCCAACTTAATGCATGGAAATGAGTACAGCCAAGTTGTATTTTGCATTTATATATAAGTTTGGCTTTCCCCACAAAAAAAGACTTCCAATCCAAAGGAAAGGAATGAGTGCACAACCAAAGTTAAGAAGATGGCAAATGTCTGCACTGGGCAGTAAGACTATCATCAGAGCTTTGAATCAACTTTCAGGCAGGACCCGCATCTATCACTTACACCCTGAGTGGCATGTATAATTGCTGTTGACAATATAAAATTTATTCTAGATTTACACTGGGGTTACTGAGAGCAGAGGTCAGTCTTTTAACATGAAATAGGTCCCCTGAGAGACATTTTAGGGTAGCAGAGTGACAATTTGCATCATAAGAGTTGCAATGACACTGACATCAGTAAGTGCCCTGTCAGCATTCTGAGAGAAAAGCAGGCATGAAGTATTCAGATTTTTATTTAGTGCCTTATATACTTGACATGGGAGAAAAAGTTTGAGTTCAAGCATCCAGGTGGTTACACAGCTCTGTCTTTCTGTCCCAGGTACTGCCATGCCATCACCAACCAATAAAAACATCTAAGTCCTCATGGGACCAACATCTTTTGCAAGGAACTCTGAGGCAAATCATAATCCTTTAAAGCACACCTATGCACTGTTCATAGATGCTCCAAGCTTCTTGGAAGGAAACTTGAAGTTTCTCAGCCAGATATCTCTACAGAGTATGCAAAAATATGGAACTAATTTGACAGCCTCCTTGAGTTCAGGAAAGGATGGGAAGGAGTAGAAAGAATTAGCTGTGCCCTTACATGTAGTAGCAGCCATCTCCTGCTTTATTTCTGTATGGAATTTGGCTCTAATTTACACCACCACAGGAGCATGAAAGAGCCATAAAGCCACACTGGCTGACAAGCCAGATTCCCTTCACATAGGTTGTTCATGTACCGCAAAGCCAGAACAAGCAACTCCACATCATTCTTCCCTCCCTCTGGAGGTGATGTAGGCAAATGTCAGCAGCAGCTCACAATTGCAATTCTCCAGCTGCTGGAGCAGCTGCATGGGGCCAGTGCTGATCTGGAAAATATCAGAATACTCTTAAAGCTGCTTTGAATTATTTCACAAGCCGAACCAGCTGGCTTTACTTTCCACAGCAGACCATGCTTGACCCTCTCAGACCCACTGTCAGGATTTTCTTTTCTACAACTCAAATCCCTCCTCACATAGAAAGAAAACCACAGGTGCAGGTTATCTTCTCCAGAGGACGGAGCTACGAGGCTGCTGATGAAGTCAGATATTGAATCTAGGGGGGGAAGCGAGGGGGAAGATTATCTAGGTGCTGCTACCAGCATATTTCTTGTTTCATGAGCATATCTTTAGCAAGTGACTGACAGTGCTTCAGGCACTTTAACCAACTGCTGCCCTCGTTTAGCGCCAAGTTTGCCCAGATCCTTTGCTTCTGCCAATCAAACCTCAAGTTTGCCTTCCAAAGTTTTTCTCAGAGTAAAATCTGTAGTTTTTGCCACGCTGATTTGGAAAGCCATCTGACAGAGCTCTCCTGATCAGCAAGAGGGGAACAAAATATTTCCTGGAATTAAGCTATTCATTAAAGGACTTTCCCTTCCAGGGAAGTATAGTGTAGTTGTTACAGCATGTAATTAGAAGTCAAATGACTAAAGCTTAAATAAAATACCCGCGTGACTGAATTATTAACTTTCTTAGCTATTAATTTGCAATATATACCAACTCATCTCCATCACAGGGATATTGAGAGGCTTAATCACCAAATATATCTGGATCACTATAAAATGTCAAAAAGCTGAATACTTGGTTTTGTGGAGGTGGCCATTTTTGTAAACAATTCTAAATGAACAAGGGAACTGATAGATTTGGAGCTAAAATAAAATGAAAGGTACCCATGGTAGGACTCTCCTTTTTCATGAATCTGGAATAAATTATTGGGAACACATGTAACAACAGCAAGTTGCATTCTATGAGTGAACAACACTACTACTTGAATTAATTTCTTAATAGTCTTAGAAGTGAACCTGACTATCATCAGACATAATTTGTGAATATTTGGAGCCAGGATTCTTCCCTTAGAGAAGAAAAATAATTTTCTGCTCCTACTGAAATTCTTCTCTTACTTGTAAAACACATAATAGTAACTAAAGAAAGAAGTCATCAAACAAAGACAAACATACACAAGAGACCAAAAAAGAACCTGCAGGGGATGGAATCATTTACTTAATAGCGTATTATAGTCACTGGAACTAACACAGACTCCAGCTTTACCTTTACACAAATTTGATCTCATTTAATGAGCCATTTAAGGACAACCTATAAAAAGTCTACATCAACTACAGAATCAAAGTGGTTGAAGTTGGAAGTGACCTCTGGATGCATCCGCTCCAAGCAGAGTCACCCAGGGCAGGCTGCCCAGGCTCACATCCAGATGGGTTTTGAAGACCTCCAAGGAGGGGAGCCCACAGCTATTTGGGAAACTTGTCCAAGTGCTCACAGGGAAAAAATTATAGTTAGATGGAATTTCTTGCAACTCTCTTTGTGATCACTGCTCCATAAGAATCTCCATAAGCCTTTGCTGGACTGCCCAGTATCTGCATGTCTCTTCTGTACTGGGATGCATTTCCAATGCTGAGTAGAGGTGGAGAAGTTTACACTTGTCAAATCCTTATTAAGAATCCTTAAGCAAGCATGTTATTCTTCCATAATCTCTGTTTCATTATCTAATGGTACCTTGGTGCACAGAATTGCCAAGACTTTCTATCCTAATTCCTACGTGCAGTTCTCTCTCCAGAAGGAAACTGGAGACCTGGTCTTGAAGGATACAGAGAAAGCTGAGGTATTCAATGAATTCTTTGCCTCAGTCTTCAACATCAACGGCTCCAGCCACACTGCCCAAGTTGCAGAAAGCAAAGGTAAGAACAGGGAGGAGGAAGGTCTGCCTGCTGTAAGTGAAGATCGGGTTCAAGACCATCTTAAGAACCTGATGGAGCACAAGTCCATGGGACCTGGTAATATCCATCCACAGGTTCTGGGGGAACTGGAAGATGAAGTCACCAAACCACTATCCATCATATTTGAAAGGTTATGGCAGTCTGGTGAAGTTCCCACTGACTGGAAAAGAGGAAACATAATCCCCCATTTTCAAGAAGGGAATGAAAAGAAGATCCATAGAACTACAAGCTACTCAGTCTC
The DNA here is from genome assembly GCF_039878825.1 of Excalfactoria chinensis. Lineage (NCBI taxonomy): Eukaryota > Metazoa > Chordata > Aves > Galliformes > Phasianidae > Excalfactoria > Excalfactoria chinensis. The sequence continues at coordinate 99,028,778 of NC_092826.1, forward strand.
ACCTCTTTGCCTGGCAAGATCATGTGGCCCTCTGGACACACTCCAACAGGTCCATGTCTCTCCTGTACTGTGGACTCCTCTGGACGCAGTACTCCAGGTGAGGCCTCACCAAAGCAGAGCAGAGGGGCAGGATCACCTCCTTCACCCTGCTGGCCACACTTCTTTTGATGCAGCCCAGGATACGGTTGGCTTTCTGGGCTGTTAGGGCACATTGTTGACTCATTTCCATCTTGCCATTCACCATTACAAAGGCATATAGCAACAGGATGAGGGGAAATGGCTTTAAACTGGGAGAGGATTGATTTAGACTAGATATTAGGAAGAAATTCTTTACTGTGAGGATGGTGAAACACTGGAACAGGTTGCCTAGAAAGTTTCTGGATGCTCCCTCTCTGGTCTAGAGGGAGGCATTCTTGTCTACAGAAGTGTGTTTGGAACTACATGATCTTAAAGGTCCATTCCAGCCCAAATCATTCTATGATTCTATGACTCTTTGATGTTTACAGGACAGGTCCCATGACCATGCTGTTCCTCCACAACCTGTGGAGGAACAACCCAACAGGTGCAGAAGGTGCAGGCAGAAGAAGAGCAGATGAAGTAAGTAGTAGTCACTTGTAAAATGTCTTCTTAAAAACACTTTCTGCTTTCCTCTGTAGGACTCAGTAAGCACAACAGTTTGAAAACAATCCCCAGAACTGTGCAGGTTTGTTCTAGGCCAGTTCCAAGAGAGCATGAATGAGCAGATGTATTGTCCTTACAACCACAATAGCACATGCCCCTTGAAGAAGTTAATTAGGACATTCATTCACATTTCCATCTTAAGTCATCAATTTGTAGCACATTTTAAGTAGATAGTGTATTTGTTATTCTTCTAAAGAAGCAGTCAGCTTAATTATGTTTTGTAGAAATAAGAACCCAACTGATACTGTTGTCATCTGCACTATATGCTACACAAACATGCATACATCCTGGCCTCAAAGAACTTGCAATCCAAATAGGCAGAACAAATACAAAGCGGAGCTATGCAGGTTGGAGAGATTGGCTGTTGCCATCCAAGTGGTTCACAAAGACTCAAAATTTTCAAAGTACGTGAATGACTCCTGTGTCCAGATACAAAAATCTCTGCCTTACTGAGACTTGGTGCTCCTTTAAGACTCGGGAGCACCAAGGTATTGCAGAATGCTACAGTGCAAGTAAAGAAGAACACGACTCAAATTCTGGAAAAAAATTACCAAAAAACAAAAAAGTTAAAATAGTTCTGATTGTATTAGAATGTTAAAACACCCAGTGCCAAACCTCACGGGTAAGAAAAGATAATTCACAAGTGACCCTAACAACCAACTTTGCTTCCAAAAATTTTCCAGAGCTTTACTTATCTCTAACATTTCTCTGCTTGTCTTTGGCTTTTCAGGTGGTTCTTTGCAGATCTTCCTTGCCACTTTCTAATAACAGAAGATGTTTTCTGAAAAATAAGTTGAGATCTGTGAGAGTGACCTACACATGAGATGTCTGTGGCTACAGAAGCAGCACAAAATGCTGAAGGTTATGGAGAAGGAAAAAAAGATCACTTTTTCACCACAAGCATAAAGACCCAGCAGATCCATGATGGATTTCCTGAAAATGCTAAGCGAAATTAGGTGAAGTAAACAGTGTTTGGGGACAGGGTAATAAAAACAAAACGTTTCATAGCAAATTGCAGTGAATACCCTCAGGCCACAACTCAAAAACTCCCGCACAAGAGATACAACATGAACCAGACAACCTTGTACACAGAACAACTATAGGCTTTCCTGCATCTTACAGTCACAGTGGAGTTTGGGGAGGGAGGGGGAGCAGCTGTTAGAGTCACTTAGCTGTGGAAAATCTTTTCCTATTTTGTGGCTTTGCATCCCATTATGTATGCCCTTCAGGGCAAGAATTGATGTAAGCACTGTAAAATCATTTGGCCTGTGGATGGACTTAATGTGTGATAAGCTATATAGCATAGAAACACATCTAGCACGCTTGGAAAGGAGCAGGGACTTAAGGGCTTTATGGCATGCTTACATAGCATCAGCCATTAAGACAAAAGTTACCTCAGCTTTTAAACTGTAAGACTTTTCAAGACAGTATATCTTTAACTAAACAGTTAATAAAGAGTGGGGCACAACGAAGTCCTGGGTGTGACGAGCTTCAATATACTACTGCAACCTAAACATTAACTCACTGCACAAAAGGCTTCAGCTGGGCCAGAAGTTGGGCCCTGATCTCTTCATGAGTAATCCAGAACCTGGAAGATCCTCTTCATTAAAAATACTTGTGTTTTTTTTAATAACAAATAGAAATCACTTTGGGGGTCAGAGGAAAACCAAGTAGTTATTGAGTAAAGTCCACACCTTACAGAAACAGCACAGGTTTCAGAAGTAAGCAGTGTGGACTCAAGAAAATAGCCTACAAATAAATCAGAAAATGCTTAACTTCAGACTCTGTGTCACAGGCAAATGGGAACTAAGATCTGATTATCACACTGACATGTTACAGAAAATTAAAAATAAAAACACTTTCTGCAACTGTCACAGTGTCAAAACAAATATCTGCATATTCAAGCAGATGTCAGATATTGTAGAGGCGTATACGTACACGCAACTTTAAACAGAAAATCCTCTGAAATTGGAGGCATAATCTGTTGGCCTGATTGCAACATCCTCAAATCTTAGTTGGAGGGAAAACTGCTGATTTCATTTTTCTCTTTTTCCATAAGCAGAACCTGACTTCTGTGTACAAATAAACTGAAATAAAAGAATCAATAGCATTTTTAGATAGATCCAGGCCCATCCTGAATGTCGTTATTTTTCCTTTTCATCCTAGTACTGTTATTTGTAAATGTGAAGAGAGTGTTGTATAAACTGTCGTATTTGTATTGCAGCTAGCAGTAATAACAGTATCTTTTACTAAGACTAAATAACGTCTCACTTCTTAAAAAAAAAAAAATATCAAATTTATGGGCTATTTTTCTTGGAAAAAAACAACTGTGGAAAGAACCCATCGATGGCATCTATTTAAATACTCACTATATAAAGTATAGGAACTGCGCCTCTAAGCTGACTTCTTTAAGGCACAGAGTCAGAGACCTAAATATCAAGAAATTGCATGCCCCAGAGGTTTGCTTAGGAAGATGCACTCATTCACCCACAAATGACCAAGGACTGCAGGACTTTACTCCAAAGCTAATGTTCGAGCTTTCTCTTTTCACAGTATCGCTGGTACAGAGCTGCACATGCAAAGGCAGCAGTCAGGGACAACAAACAGGTTTTTCTGTAATCAAAAGTGTCAACATCTCTTACCTGGTGTGAATCCTAAGAGAATCTGAGATATGCCAAAACATCTTCCTATTTTGCCCGCCATGCAAATAACCAGTTTTTCAGTTTTTTACTCAGTTGTCACTTAAGGCAGCTGTTATGCAACCTTTAGGTTTAGCCAAGAAGACAAAGGGACTCTTCACTGCAGACAGCTCCCCTGTAAATGCAAAGAGCCATGGTTCCACTGAAGTCCTCAAAGCAAAGCCACATTTAGCTCTGCTCAAACACTGGTTTGATGTGTGCACTGAACACACTGAGCAGTTCTCAAATAACAAACTAAAATAAAAGGGTCAATACACATCCTGTGTCTGGTGTGAAAGCAACAATGAAAAGTAACATGCACAAGTTAAAAAAAAAAAAATGATTACTAACTCTAAAGACATAGTGATGGGCTCTGAACTAGCAATTACCACTCCAACAAGAGATGTTGGAGTTATAATAGATAGCATTATGAACGTGTCAGCATGGTGCTAAGTAGTTGTCAAAAAGCAATGGAAATTTTAGAAATAACAGAAAGAAATAGAGAACAAAACCAAAAACTATCATTTTGCCCACATCTTGGTTACTGTGTTAAATTCTACTCTCCTCATCTCAGAAAGAATGTAAGTTGACTTAGAAGAAAGACACAGAAACATGAAAGAGAGGATCAGAGGTTTGGCACAGCTTCCCAACAAGGAACAACTAACACAGTGTGATTCCTCACTGAAAAAAGATGGAGGGGGTTGGCAAAATAAGGAAAGGCATGGAGACAACAGCAACAACTGTTCATTTTATGTCCTTGTACTAGAAAGCAAGTAGGCATCGAAGTTCTTAGAATGAGGATGTACCTTCTAAACAAGAACTGAATGTACAGTCTGACCATAGAAGCTGTAACCAAACATGTAGTATTTGGTTAGGATGCTACAAATTCGCAATTGCAAAAGCAGGCCAGAAATAATCATGGATGAGGAAAATAATAAATAAATTCCTTCAAAAGCTAATAAACATGAAGACAGAATACCAGGCTGGAGACCCCAGGCCACTGGAGGCTGTGATAGTCTATCAGCTAAGTAGGATCACACACTTCCCAATATTATTCAGATCAACCTGCAACCACTGTCCAACATAAGATGCAGTGCCCCATGGTCCAATACAGCCACTTCTACGTCCCCGTTCAACCTCTGCTTCCTATGCGGACAAGACAGAGAACCAGGGATGTCTTACAAACAGAAGGTTTCCTGAAGCAGAAGGGCACTTTGCATGCCTAATTTAAGCTCATACTGAAGTCTTACTAGGTTTAATAGAAATAAGGTACAGGCATAAACCCATTCTTAAACTGAGGTGATTTCTGGTATTGGAGGCTTTGTCATTACTATTCATATAAATGTCTCTGCACAATTGCTTTCACCTTCTGTTGCCATTTTCCCAGGTGAAAGCTAAATCTGCATAGTTTGGCAACAAATCATTAAGAGCAGACTGAGTACACACTTCTTTGATTTAATTACATCAAAGCACTGTTGCCAAAGTTGTTTGTCACTAACGCACGGTAGTTTGTCAACCAAATATTCTTAACATCTATACCTTTATACGCAATTCTAAATATTCACTAATGACATTTTCACTTTTGCTGTCACACACTAATGGAGCGGATTTACATCCCAAAGGATTTTCTTCAATGTATATACATGAATATATATATAATAAGAGTCAGTGAGTCTAAGATAGCATTCTACCTGAAGCTTTCACTGACCATGTTCCATTCAGAAGATATAGAGCATAAAAAAATAAAGACCTGAGGGAATTTGTGTGTTCAGCAATGCTAATGACTAAGACTCCAGCCATGTTTTCTAGATGTAATAATATATCCTATAGCCTTTCGGACTAATCAAATGAAAGTAGGGGATTTATGTTCCAGTGTGCTTTAAGAAGAGGGCTTAGAAGATTCCCAGAGTAATTTCATTTGACATTCAAAGCTATTTGATTGCAGTTTCTGAACATTTCTACCGCATTGGTATTCAGCATGTGGCAATCTGGATTTTATGATGTTTTGAAGCTGATTAATACATGGCATTGGTCTTTTCCTTCATTTTTTCTTGTCCCACAGTGCCAATTGCTTTCACATCACCAAGGCAAAAACACTGTATGTTCAAAATGACTAACATTACAAAAATCCCAAAGTCACTGGCATACTGGGGACTATTATGAACTATTTGGGGATTTGAAATTTAAGGGGAAGAAATGGAAGCCTTATTGTACAATAACGGCAAGCAATTTTCCACCACTGCAAATTTTGCTAGGATGGTGAAAAAGCTGCTGCCAATATATTTTCAGGGGACAAAATGCTGATGTAAATACCTTTGTGAGATGGTATTATTCTGATGCTTTTATTTTTACTAATATGATAAGGCATGGCTGACACAGAGGCAAATTTAATCCTCTTTCCACTCGCCTAGTTCCTGCTCTTCCACCCCACTTTTCAATCATTTTACAGGTGCTGTGTATGTGTTACACTTCTGCATTATTCAGCTGCAGAGAAAACTGGAATCTTCAGCAGTTTCTGATGTCTGAGAGACTGGCACTGTTACAGCACAGTGACAGAGTCAGGCTGCCAGTTGCTGCCTGACCCGGTGATGTGACAAAGCCAAGAGTGGACAGTGCAGACATTCAGAAATACTGAACCCACTGCCATGGAGCATCTCAGACTTCCAGTCATGACATCAATTTTGACAGGACAGGGACTTTTTAGCCCACTAGGAAAAGCACCATTTGTACTTAAGTGGATGTTCCAGTTCAGACTACACAGTTATTTTTGCACTCGGGATTTCTAGATGGCTTTTGTTCTAGCACTTCCCTAGCAGTTCTTAAGGCAGTAAAAGCCATTTTGCTCAAAATCTATACAGATGTTTCATGATAAATGCCATCATCTTCTCACTACAGCTGCTACTAGCCCTTATTGTAATGGGAGCTAAACTAGGACCTCTCTGAATGCAGGGCAAAGGGCTGGATTTGTCCTTGCCTGTGTGACACAGTTCTTTCAAGAGAGACCCTTCCAACCCTGACTTGCTTGGTGCTTAAGGAAAAGGAAAAGAAAAAAGAAAAAAAGAAACAGTTTTTCTGGTGGCAAGGAGGAAGATAAGCAAAAGATGCAAAAGATGCAATACAATGAACAATGCTGGATCGTGCCTACTCAGTGTGTGCTGGCAGTGCAGTGGGATGGAGAAGTGGGACCAGCATGGCTTACAAAACCTGGCTCTCAGCTACCAAAGAGCCCTGGATGCTGAAGATGGGGTGCCTGGTGATTCATTCCTCTGAAGGCCTTGTAACAAATATGTTTACACACACTGCATTGGTTTCCGTATCGTCTCTTCCCCACCCTCTATCTACAAACTCTGCAGCAGTGGGGCTGCTGAGCAATGCATCTGACAAGGTCCCCATGCCCACCAGTGTGGTCCTCTCACTGCTGCACAGGAGTATCCACAAGTACTGCCTTCAGAAGAAGTGGTGACAGTTGGAAAGGCCCATTCTATGCCTATTTAGTAACCAGCTTCCTGGGAAGAGAGAGAGCTCTGAGCAGGTAGACCATGAGAGAGAAGGAGAGGAAACCTCAGCCCACTGTTAACTTACACTTTGAAGATTTGGAGAGAGTAAGCTGGTCTCTCTCACACTGCAGAGCCATTAGCTTAGGGTGCTTTGTCATGCAAGCAAACAAAAAGCTTTTAATAAATGGGGTAAGCCAGTGCTTTTGTTACCACATGTGTATCTACTTATTGTCCTGAGCCAAATGCAATTAAAACAGGGATTATTCTTGGACAGCTGTATTTGTGGTGATACATATGTGCAGCCCAACTCAAAAGCAGATCCATTTCTTAACACCTTTTTATAATTAGAAGCAAGTGATCTACTGTGAATTATTTATTTGATTAATTTCATCCTTTTTTTTTCCTGCTCTATCAATGAATTGTCCACAGACATCATGTTGAATTCTTGAATTCATTTTTAATTTAAATAATAACTTTGATCATTATCTCCGGGTGTGTAAATTATTCAGCATTTGTTAATACTCACAACTCAAACTTTTTTTCCACGGCATGCTATTACGAGGTTCAGAATACATGTATTCTTTCTTTCTCCCTCTCTGGCATGCTATACCTAGTATGGTATTATGTAAACTCTATGAATTTTACTGTTAAGTATACAGTGTATATATGCTTACGTATGCACTATTTTCTTACGGTTAAAATTTGAATTAAAAACTCTTTCCCAATGCTAAGCTTTACAACTTGAACCCTACTGTGATTCTAAAAGAAACGTAAAGTCAAAACCCAGAAGAGGAATAAATGCCCCCCAGAAATTCAGCATGTAAATCCTGTGGAGATAAGATGTTAAAATGGAATAGGGAATGATCCAGAGAAGTCCAGTGCCAGATACTTTTATACATTTCAAACCAGATGTCTGCAGCGATTTGTCTCCTTAGGAACACATCACCCGTTCCCACCCTCCAGCTGACACGACAGACAATTCCTAATCTGCTGCTGGAAACACAAACAAAAGTAGTTGCAAGCACAAAAATCCATCTTAGTCATGGAGAATGCATGATGTTATAACCAACACCAACACAAGCTAAAGCTGCCTTCCTGGTCTCTTCTTATACAACTTTGTGGCACCGAGCCACAAAAAAAGCTGCTATCCTGAGAACATTTCTCATGGGGTAAGAATGGCTTCAAAATTTGAATAAAATATTTGGTAACAACTTCCTGGTCTGCAGCATCTCATTATTTCCAAACAGCAAATATTCACAAGTTGCCATCTTTCTGTGACATACAGGCATCCAAGCCTTCCTCTTCAGACCCCACATTTAGCCCTGCATACTTATGTAGCTACAACAATCACGTTTATACGACTGTTAGTACGGAGCTCTGTTTTAACAGGTGAAGTTTTTAAGCTTTAGGCTATTTTTAATCTTCTGGACATTTTTATGACATAAGAAAGGATGCTCTGTTAATTTCCCATTTTAGTCAGCAGGAAAGAAGGCAGATGATATAATAAACACAGTCGATTGCACATATGATGACTCGTAAACTTGTCTGTAAATTCCACCACGAACTATTAACAAGTGGCTGCAATGTTCTCACTGAGAAAAAAACGAGAGAAAAGAAAAAGACATAATAGTTCAGCATGGCAGAAACTGAGTATTAATACAGATTATTTTTAGCTGGTTCCTATGGAAACTTGACTTATGAGATCACACTCTATATATGTTTCTCAATAACTTTCAAACCGATTGGCTAATGTCAGCTACCTCTGACAGAATGGTGGAGTGCCCACGGGAAGTCTTCCAGTTTGTGCAAGGCAGCTGGGTATCCAAGTGATTGCCCTCACTAAAGAAAGGCTGCTGGATGAGCTCAGCAGAGAAACTTCTGGCTACGGCAAGGAATAAGGCATGGAATGAAGATGGTGCATACTCCAGTCATGGTGAAGATGACCTTTGGAGCTAATAAGTAGCCAGGAAATGCAAACCCATGGGAAACTAGACTTCGGTGGCTCAGATGCCTGTTTGAAAATTACATGATATTCCACTGTCCTAGAATTAGTTTGTATCTTGAAAAGGAAAGATGACCTTAGCATAGTGCTTTTATTTAAGGCATAAAATCAAAAAACTCAAATCTTCTCTTCTTTTGACATATTAAACTGCTGAGTGCACCTGATCCTTGATACTGCAAGTGCAAACGCAGAGGTTTAACTTTAAGGTATATCGAAGAATATTCTGCTTAAGCAGGTTGTGACAGGCCTGGTGCTCATATCTCCTAGAGGACCCTTCTCTGTTTCCTTTAAAATCTACCCATGACCCCAGTTGTCTGTAAGTTGCCCTTATTAAGGCCATCAAGTTTAGCTGGTCTTTCCCTGCAGAGCCCCAGTCTTTCCAGTCTCATGAGGGTGAGCAGCCTGGAAAGCAGTTCAGCCATATTCAGTCACACTTCAGAGAATGTGCCGCTTGGACAAAGTTTCCCTCTTCTTTCAAGGGAGAAATAAGGGAAAGCAAAGAGAGCACCTCACAGTGTCTAATTCCCACCTCCTCCCACCAGGCACCAGAACTAGAAATACGGCAAACAATGACAAAAAAAAAAACCACACATTTTTCTGATGGATGATGTCACCTCCAGTGTGTCACTCCAAACAAGTCCCACCTCACTGTCCAATGCAAACCAACTTCTGTTCTCCCTCATCCATCTTCCCAGTCCACTAAAGAAGTCAAGATGATGGAAGCAGTTGTTCTCCTGCCTTCTTGCTCTTCCAGGAGAATTCCAGCCTCAAGCCTGAGAAGGGGCAGACTCCTGAAGGTCTGGGGCCAGTACACAAGTGCAACACCAGTTCTAAGCCTCCTCCTCCAAGGTGGCCAACAATCAAATGCAACAGATCTTTAACCACAAAAACAAGTCAGCTCTATAAGCCCAGTTTCTCAGTGGCATTTACACATCAAAAGAAACTGTTCATCACTTAGGGCTGATTTTACCTTCCACCCTGCTTAGCCTCATCATGGTTGTGCCCATAAGCCACCCCTCTCCTTTCTGCCCCATGAGGAACACACTGTTAGCACAAAGCTGACATCACGTCCCGCAACAAGAACACAGGGAACACACAGACCTATCTTAAGTCTTCCGGGCCACCCTCTGGACTCACCTCTTTTCTCCACCGACCTTGCAGAATACAAGCAGGTGCTCTGAATGGCAACTGAATTAAATGCCTTCAGCAGCAGAGAAGGCTGTTCATACCACCTACTTCAGTTACCTCTCCCTGCTACTCACAATCCTTTTTAACCCTGCGAGGTTTTGAAACAACTGACACATATAACAGCAGCAACTCAGCTAAAACTAGAAATCTTTGGAAGTCTCTACAAGTGGGATGTGACATACAATTTCAGTAGCTTTTATAATATGTTATTATTCCAGCACACATTACTCCAGTGATGCTCAACCAAATCAAGTGCTTTTCATACTATTACACTAATAAGAGAGACGTTAAGATTCTATCCACAAGGACAGGAGAAGCAGTAATGAGGGAATTTTCTCCGGCACTGCATTTAATTTAGAAGTGCTGAGCTTTGTATGCAAGATCTTGTGGACACTTTAGGAGTTGATAGCCTGCTCTGTAGGTGTGTACACGTCTGTCTCCTGCGTGGCTCTTGCACCTGTGGCTGATAATCACATGCAGTTTCCAATGAGTTGAGAAAATGAAAATTACCTTCAAAAGGAAGGAAAATGCGTTTGACATACCTCTCGTTCCAGCACTTGGAAGACTCACTATAATTACCACTGCGAGCTCGCAGGCAGATGGCAAACACGGCAGCACCTTGAATTCAGTCAGCAGGATGCTGCAGAAATGCTCTCGCTAACATTTTGTTCAAGATGTTTCAACACACAAATCTAAAAACTGGCAACCCAGACAGAACTCCTGCGATTATTAGTGAGCCTTAAATAATGAGCACATTACATCTCTGCTGGCCTTCCAGGTCTCTCTGCACCCGCAGTGTGTTGCCTATGTGGCTCCCCACCTAGCTGCCTGTGGTCAGCCCAGTTAACGTTTTTACAAACACAAAGGCAGAAGGACCAACCGTCATTAACAGATGAGATTTAAAAAGAGTCAGATTCTGCTCTGATGGGGAAGAAAGAATTCAACTCACACTCATGATGAGGGTGTAATTTTAAGGTTTGAGTGGCAGTAGTGTCCAAGCAACCTGAAGGATGCAAGTTGAGTCACACTGAGCATTTCATATGACAGAGGGGAAGGGGAGGGGGAAAGGAGGGAAGATAAGGTTGGAAAGAAAAAAAGAATAAGAAGCAGCATCAGGCTGTGTTTCCTCCTGCCTTAAGGCAGAGGGGTTATCTTTGTTCAGTTTTATAATCCACCTGGTTCCTTGGCGAGGGGATTTGGGAGTATCTCTTTGCACAAGAAATCTTTTCCCGTGGAACTGTGGAATAATTTGAGAGGTTGTAAAGGAAAGGGTGCTTATACGTCTGAAAAGCATTATAAGACTAATGCCAGAGTCCTATTGCAATGGCAGTCACAGAGGGAAGAGGGTTAGCTATGTTCTCTTTCTCACCCTTCATAAAACCTTCCATTTAAGCCAGCGGGATTTTTTATTTTGTTTGCTGCACGAGATGTGTTTTTACAGATACAAAGTCCTCTCTCTGCAGTTACAGCACTAAAAAGGCAAACGGATGCCTCTTCAGCTACCTTTTCAGAGCAGTCTAATTTAGTGTCTAAATTAGGAATGAGCACTTCTACAGTATTTCCACATCTGAGTCTTATTACTGTATGGATGAAGGGATTGGACTGACCACCCCTAAGCACAATTAATTTTGCTTGCTTAAATCACTTTAGGCCGTGTTATTCACACCCCACATTCACTGCAAAAGTTAAACCTCAGTCTGAACTGTCAGCTGGTTGTTTATGCTTGTACACTGTTAGGGCTTGTTTTAACACCTTGAAGGAGAATGTTTTTAAAATGACCCAATATATAAAAGAAAGAGTATTTTTCTCCCATGCCCCTTGCTCAGAATGACACCAGTGTGAGAGCAGAGCCAGGCTCACTGTTCTGCAGTGTGAGCTGCTGTTTGCAGCATAAGAAACTGTAGCTGCAGCAAGAGAATGCAAATGCAGCCCAGGACATACATGGTGTAGATAAAAGTCCAGCTTCTATATCTGGACTGAGATTCCCAGAAAATTAGAAATTTTTCTTCCTGTTTATTTAGCTGATAAGAGCAAATATAAAGCTTTTGATGCTGTAAAGGACCTGACTATTGGTGAGTGCTCACACTCCTTTGACCTTCTCTCTGTGAAGGCTGCAGGGGAATACAGCAGTAATTCCACTTTGACTGACAAGCCAAGACACCCCACTGACCAGCAAGTGCCTCATCACTGGGGCAATATATTTAACATGGAAGTGCATCTTCTGTTGCAAGTATACGTCACAAAAAGTCAACGTCTATTTTCATGCCACGTAGATCTCAAGGTGGCTGCCACTCACATTTTATTGCAGGTAATTTACGCAAGGTCTATGCTGCCCCTTTTCTCATTAAATTTATCTTAGAGTAAAACTAAAGCATCTTATGTCTACTTCAGGATTGTCAAATTGTGATAGATACTATGAAACAGAATGTATACATATTAATGTAAGCAATATTTAGCATCTGGGTTTGATGAATATATATTTTTATATCCTAGATAGTTGTAGATAACACATTAGAGCATCCCACTTCGAACACAAACAATAGCAAATTAGTATATGGGGTGTACAGAGGCCGTGCCTCAGCCACAGGTCATGAAAACAGCACAGGAAAAATAATCTGAGGTGGGGAGAGCTGCAGCATTTTAACAAGCTTTGCATAATACTGTGACAAGAACTACAGAAACAAAATACACAGATCAAGCAGTCAGAGGCGTGCATGCAGCATTCAGATCAGAGCAAGGGAGTTCAGCAGGGACAAACACTGCTGATCAAAGCGCACCATCCTCCCCACCAGTGAATGGCACCATTCCTTTGCTAGAAGCCCTTTATAACAACGTAACAGAAAGCACTTTGAGCAGGAGCCAACTTTGAAGAAGACAGAAGCACAGGGAAGCACTATGTATTGGAGCAATTAATACTGAGAAACAAATTGTATTGCCTGCTCATCCTTTCATGACATAAAATAAGCAGCCCACAGAGTACGAGTCAAAAATACAGTGAAAGGTGTAAGGGAACGATTACCAACAAACCAAAAAGCAAGTTTTATGTTTTTACACAGTATTAATCTATATCTACTCCACATCAGCCTCAGCTGTTGATAAGTTTTTCATCACTCTTACATTAGAGCTCATCACCACTGAAAATGAATGCTGCCATGAAGGAAGCTCAGGATTGGGATTTTTGTACTCCCAGGGATCGTAATATTGCATACAACTTCATATGCTTCCAGATGAGGTACTTTCCCATTTTAAGCTGATGTAATATTCTTTCAGTACCCAGAAGATTTTGCTAATGACTGTTTTAGCACTCCCAGTTTTGAAGTGCTGTTAGTGATAAAAATTACATCCACAGCATTTTATATTTTCAGAGTGCTTTCAGTTAATAAATGAATTGATCCTTAACAATGTAAGTAGGTTGCTATTTAGATAATCATTTCTAAGTGAATAACCCAAGGCAGACAGAGTTTAAGAACCTTTCCTGCACTGACGCAACTGAGGAAGTAACCGAGTCAAGAGTAAAACAGAACCAAATGCTGGTCATTAGAAGTATTCCAACAAGTATGTTGCAGGATCTTCTTTTTAGGGGAGCTAATTTTACAAGAGTTAGGGGAAACAAACAAACAAACAAACAGAAAGATCTCTTCAAACCCTATTTACAGCAGTGTATTAAAGTCATGCTGAATTTGACTTAAATACATTAGGCAGAAATCTTCCCTGAATACCATGAAAAGATGCCAAGGAAATTCTGAACAGCCACTCAGGTTTTGTTTATTCGACAACTTCTGAAAGCATGATATAAAACATCCACAGGCAGTCACATCCCTCTTGTGGGAGAGGCAAGACAGGTTTGCTTTAGCCTGTTTAAAAGCTGTTGGAAAGAAATAGAAGCATTGCAAGGCTCTATATGCTAAGACTTGCAAAAACAGATGAAAGTCAGGAAGTTTCCCAGAAAACTATCATTTTCCAGTAGAAAGTAGAGTAATTCCCTGCTTATCTTGATGGTAATGAGGACACCCAACCCCTTATTCTTATTTTTATTGTTTTAATTAAAAATAAAAAGTGTGGGATCCCCAGCTGCAGAAGGAAACTGCAGTGCTGCCTTCCAGGGCAGCAGCAGACATTCCTGAACTCTGCTTACCAGACTAATTTTGCAGCTGCATAGGTTTCCTAAAGTCAACCGATTTACACCATCTCATTATTGGATTGTGTATTTAAATCTCAAGTAAATATGCATTTTGTGGACTCACACAAATACCCATTTGAGCTCATCCAGAACTAATGAGAATTACTGCAGACAAGCAATGCTGGGCCCTGGCAGAATAGCTGGGAAAGTTTCTGTATTTTCACTCTGCAATTCCAGCAGACTCCATAACCTCATTTCTCTGTATTTTAAGTGCTGCAATCACTTTGTTTTGCATAAAGAAGCATCTATTTCACCTTGCATTCCATATGAAAGTAACACTTCTATATTAAGCAGATGTAAGGAATATTTTCAGTGTCCAGTAAACAAGTAGTTTATATATACAGAAGAAAGAAAAGGGGGGCGTAGGGAGGGAGGGAGAGGGAAAAAAGGAAAATACTACAGAATTGAGTTGGACTTGGATATATTTTTTCTTAAATGAGGGGACTGTAATGTTTGTAGAGAAGATGAAATGACAGAATAGGAGATGACCCTTCTTACTACATACAGCAACAAGATGAGTAGCTGAAGGGGTCAGGTTCCTATTCTAGCTGATTTGCACCCCTAATGGGAAACCTAGATGAAATCAGATGGTGTTAACTTGCTTGAACTGTTAAACCATAATAAAATGTTAAGATGAGGAACTGCATTTGAAGCAAATTCTTTGTAGGAAAGTTGGTTCAAAGAGTAACAAAAAAGAACATTATGTTTGAACCCATCACCTCCATTCTGGTACATAAATCAGAACAACTTAACAGAGGCATCTCACCACCTGTCTGTCTTTGGATACTCTTTGGATACTTTGAAAATTGCAATACCAGGCAGAGGAGAGACATGGTTAAGCAGATAAATCAGCACATTCTTTCATATAATTTAAACTACAGAAATGAAATTGCTGTGAAATTCATGGCTTCCATAGTAGTTGATACAAGAAGAGATTTCCTCTTCTTGGATGGTATTCATGGGAAAAAGAAAGAAAAAGAAAAAAAGAATAGTGTGTTATTAAAAGCAATGGGAGATTTAGTTGAGCAGTGAAAATATTTAGTTCAGCATCTTGTTATGCTACGCACTGTTTGTGAGTTCCCTCTACTCATTTCCTATGGTGGAACATGATGAAGAACTGGGCGCCCTACTTAACATATTTCCCATTGCTACCAAGGTAAAAGGTCACCGATACGCAGGAATTTTAGTTAGACATTCACCTAACAACATGAGTCATTCTTGTTACTATGCAAATGTCATCCTTTACCTGAAGGCAAATTCCTGCCCCTTAATATTTAAATCCCATCTAGCTTTCACTGATTTCTAAACATCACATCCTTGAAATATTCAGAACAGACTGAGGGACAAAAAGTCCCTCTCTTTTTTCCTTCCCCTGTCTAATAGGATTTTTCACTTATTTTACCAAAGCAAAATGTTGGCAGAGAAAAAAAAGTCAATTAAAACAAGTTCCCTCCTTGGGCAAAGATGCTCACACTAAAGACAGAACTGAAGACAGCCACTACTATATCAGACTTTAGAGACCTCAACTCTACAGAGAGATCTTGTCTAGTACATGGTGCATTTAATGCATGATAGCAGGGTGTAAGGCACTCAAGCTCATGAACCAAGGGACCACGTAAGATCCACACTCCTCTACCCTTAACTAACAACTATTCAGTAAGGATAGAGTAATTCTTAAATCTGCATTCTCCTCCAGCAACTTCATCATGGCTGTAGTTGATGCTTCTGTCTCCTTGAAATTCACAGCTCAAACCCTTCTCTGTAAGACTGGTGCCCTTTCTCTCTCTTCTGAGGAAATGAGACAAGCAGGTTTGATTATTTGTTTTTAAATCGCTGCCAAGTCGTACAACTTTTCAGATGACCTTCTTGGAACAGGACCAACATGGGAAGTTGGTTCAGACCCTTTCCAGGATAGTTTGCTTTTAGACAGGTGAGGGAGAGCAAGGAATGAGTTGAATTCCAAAGAAACATTCCAGTTACCTATATTTGTCCCCAGAAGCTCTGTTCTTGTTCTGACACTGTTAGAAACAAACAATAACACAGCCACAGAAGCCTGCTGGCATAAACACATCAGAGGGAGAGCAGAATCAAGCCCATTGAATCTTTTATTGCAGTCACCGAGATGATACTGCTACAAGGCAGTGCTATAGCTATCAGCTGCAACAAAGCCACCCGGAATATGGTCATTTTTCATAAAACATTCTCTATCCAAACAGTGGAAGAAACAGGAACAAAGATCCATTTCTTCCAGATCAGCAGAACTTTGCTTCTACCAGGTCTGAACCACAGTGCAAGTCTGCTTTCACAGCCACAAAGGTTAGTCAACGAAATACTAGTCCAGTTTCTAAGGCAGAGCCAAAGCTTGCAGTGGTGATAACAGTGTTTAACTTGGGTTTCCAGTATGGAAACACGGCGAACGTCCAAAGGCTTTTGGCCCTGAAAACCTTTTACTCCATTTTGAGTATAACATATGGAAATCCTTCCTTTAGACTTAACACCAAAACTTCGGAAAGCTCCAAACAATTTGGGGAATAACAAAACTCAGCAAAGAAAAGTCAGACCAATTACAAGCATGCCTTGCTCACTGTAGATTCAAACAAGTGCTTGGATCAGATCAAGAAAAAGCAGAACATACACTTTTCTCCTTCCCTAATACTTCTGTCTGCTCATTCCCTCTCTGACCTGGAGCAGTCAATTATGTATTAAGAGAGCACAGCAAAGACACCACTCTCAGCTGTAACTGCTTTTGCAAGGCCACATCTTCTGTCTCAGAAATCCCAGGCCGCAGTCTGCTAATTGCTAACAGGCTGAAGAGAGCTTTGCAACCCCTTAATGATAATAACCCTGGCAATCCAAAGAACAAGGCCGACAGGGTGAAAGGAAAGAGACCTCAGTGTTGTTCCTTTCCTTGCAGAGGCACTGCCAAGGAGAAAGTGTTTAAGAATTTGCAAATGCAACTGAGCAGAACTGCTTGCAGAGGTGCTGGAGAGTGTTCACAGTCAGCCTAAGGCATGGTGGCAGCATCCAGGCAGGCATGGAAGACATGGGAACAGAACCATCGTGCTACGTGGGGCTCTTACACCTCATCCTGAGATTGCTCCAAGGGTCAGCGCCACTCATTCCTGCCTTATCCCTGTTCCTGACCACATTTTGCTGTGGTTGTGATGACTTTGTGATCCTTTGACTGACTTCCAATTGTTTTTTGGCCACTCCATATCTGACATTTCGACTCCTCAGCTGTTTGATTTTGGCTTGTATGTTCTGAAACACACTATTCCTACCTCCACCCTCACTCTGCTTTCCTGTGTTTCTTTGAGTCCTAATCAGGAGGTTGTCTGAACTGATAAATGCCCCCCAAGGCATGGTCCCAGCTGCAGGAATACAGTTCTGCAACCTTTTACTTTTATGTTTCAGCTGCATGCTATTCTGTCTCGACTCAATTTATAAGCCAGCGTTCATGGAACACCTGTGGAATTTCTGAAGTGCATTTACATGTGATTGTTGGCTTGTACTTCAGGCAACAGAAGCAAATAAAAACTGAAATTCATTGCAGTGACTCAGAGGTACAGGAAAGCAGAACTTGAGTCTTACTTAATCATTTGAACAAGCCACAAATGACTTAACAAATTAATATTAAAAACTCTAGGAAATACGAATCCTTCTTCTCAAAATAATGCTCTAAACAGCAGACAGTGGCAAAGAAGAGTATTTATGCTGCTGTTCTACACAATTAATATTATTTACTACTTCAAAAGAAAATTACTGACAAAGCTGGCTACAATGCACAGATAAACATAAATTTGTTGTCAGCTAATAGAGGCTATGTGCGCCATCACCTGGATGTAAGAAAACAATCAATTTTCCTGTTACTTCTGACTAAAATGTCTCAGCAAGACACAGAAGGTAAGAAGCTTTCCTGCCTGCCCTTCTCCTTCAGAGCATTTTGCATTTAGTGCTCATATTCACATTGTTTAAAGACAGAGCAAACTCACGCTGGTCATGCTGGAACCACTTAACCGCTCTAGTGTTTTACTGACGCCTATTCTCCCTCTGCACCAGAGACATCTGAGCTACAGGGCAGCTGGAAGAAGATTCAAAACACTGAACAAAAAACAGATGGTTGAGAATGGTGTGCTAGAATAACTCCCAAACACCAACACATAGGAGAAAAGTCATGTTAGGTTTAAAAAGAGAGAATACTAACCAGGTCCCAGAAAAGTCTGAAAAGCCGTATCGTATTTTTAAGTATAAGAAACAACAATTCACCAAACTTTCCAGACATAATTTTATGATGCTTCTGTCTCAGGTGCAGGGGGAAGAAGAATCTGTTTGAAGTGTGCCAAATAATTCACCACGATATTAAGTTATGCCATCTGGAAATGGGATATAGGACTCAGATTTCTCTCAAGATCAGATTTAGAGAAAGCATCTCATACTCTGATAGGCCATTTAAAAGCAAACATCTTACAGCCGACCCCAGATGCTTTCTCTATTTGTATCAAGTGCTTATTAAACCTCCTCATCATAAGTAGGTTTTTGTTTTCCAATCTTTTTATTTCCAAGGGCAAACACAGATGGTGCACAGCAGCATAATGCAAGGTCTCAGGCAAACTGAGAATGAGCAGCAGAGTAGGAACAGGGCTGTCCCACGTGGGGTGTAGCTCAGGCCTTGCAAGCAGAAAGATTTCTGGTCATGCAGCATTTGCTAATAAGCAAATATCCTGTAAGCACAGTCTCGTGGCTTCAAGGTACTGCAGTTTTTCCTCAGAGTCCAATAAAGACCCATCAGGAATAAGAAGCATCAAAGAAAATTCTAGTTAAATAATAGTGAAAAATGTGGATCAGAACTGAAACTGGGGCCCATAAAGGGTATGGAATACTCATCCTTGGAGATTTTTAAAACTTGATTAGACAAGAATTCCAGTAACCTGGTTTAGCTTTGAAGCATACCCTCCTTTGAGCAAGGCATTGGACCAGAGGACCCAAAGGTCCCTTCCAACCTGAATTATTCAATAAAGCTAAACGGCACTAGCTGTACTGATGCAGAGCATTGGGAAAAGACAGGCAGGTAAGATTTGCAAAATCTGTCAACCTCGGGATATCAAACTTAGACTTGCAGGCTGAACCAACACACAGAAATAAGTTTCATCATCCTTCCCCACCAACAGCAGTATCACAGGTATCCCACTGATCTTTCTCCCCAGCCTCTGACTCATCCATAGCATGCTCTTTACAGCAGGGATGAAGCAAGAAAATCCATTTCCCTATGCCCTTTCTCTGCTCTTTCCTCCAGTACCTCCCCAGCAAAATTTTCACATTCCCACTGCGTTCACCTGAGCTCTGAATGCCTTACAAGAAATGCAAAAACATCTAGCAATCATAACAGGTGTTAAAATCCTGCACGTTGTTTTTATCTGGTGTAACAAGCAACCATGAGGCATTATGCAACTGACCCAATTTGAGGCATTTAACATAGCAAGGCTTAGCAAAGAGTGCCTGCTACAATCTACAGATTCTGTTCCCAATGAAAATCAGTAACCCTGTTACTGGAGGCAGAGCCAGACCCTACACGTCAGTGCCGCCTATCTATATTTCTAAATAAGTTGTGCAGGAAACATATTAGTTTCTAATCTTGGTGCTTCAGTGCCTAAATGAGCCTCATCACCATAGCAACAGATGGCTTCACAATCTTTAATGCCTTTATTTTCACAAGTCCTCCGAGAAATAGAGGAGGACAGCTGTCCCCGTTTCACAACTGTGTAACTGCCAGGCAAAGAGGCAAAGTAATTTGCCCCAAATCCTGCAGGAAATGTATGGAGAGCAGGGTGTCAGGGCATCAGGTTTCCCATCCTTCCTACATATGCTCCAACCTAACCCATCCTTACTGCTAAAAGTACTTCCTACATCTATGGATACAGGAGCATGGCTTTTAAAAACACGGCTTTTCTATTTAAAGGCTTGGGTCTCCTAAAAGGCTGGCCTATCTCTGCAGGGAGATGACCTACAGAGGATGTCCAAAGGGCAGTGGAAAATGGACTTGGCCAATTCATTAAGCCAGAAAGAAATGATGCCGTGTGTAAATCTCACAAGTTTCACAACATTTTAAGAGGGTGCAAAGGATTCTAATTCTGTAATTCCTTTCTGTTGTATTTGGCAAGCATCTGGCTTTTACTCTGTCCCTAGTGTGCACTCCAGGGAACAACACATTAAGGAAGCCAGCAAAACCAATACTTGTCCAGTTGTTCTGGATGTGTCAGATCACAGCAGATTTTCCCAGGCAGGCATGAGCTCTGCAGAAAGCCGTATCTCCCCTTCCAATGTCATCTGAACTTGTATTTTGTTTTAATTCAGTCTCTTCTCCTTTCCAGGCATAAAACTTCAATTTCCAAATTTGGGATATTCTGATCATGTCCTTCTATGTTGAGCTGTTTCAGCACAATTCATTGCATGGTCAGGATAGGTTTCTAAACCCATTTCACGTTGTTCTGTTTCCTCTCAAAGTTCAGACATTCTCTTGATTCTCTTATTTATAATGGCTTATAGGTAAAACAAATTTAACTCATGCAATTGTGCCTCTGTTTTATGAGGGGAAAAAAAAAAAAAGGAGAAAAAAAAAAAGACAAGGTTCATTTATCAATATAATCTTTTTCGTTTACAATTAGCATCGGAGCTGTATACAAAACATCTCAGCCCTAAAATGCCTCTACTTATCACAGCAGTCTACACTGTTTATATTTATGAGGCAATTTGCACAAATGCCTTCAGATTGATGCGGCGTTCATATTTATTTCATTTTTCTACTTCTGGTATTTTGTGTTCCTCTTCCCTTTATATTGCCTTTCTGAGAAACCTGCTTCATTCATCTCTCAGGAAGAACTGCTTTAAGAGAGGCAGATGGGAGCACCTATAAAGTGAAATATCGAAACCGTCTCTACATGACATAAGCATCCTCCTGGTACTGCTGAATATTACAGCTTTTAAAAGTCATGTTTTACTTTGGAAATAGAAGCAATTACTTTTAATTGTAGTTCTCAGCATGAAAAACTTAGAAAAAGAATGTTTTTCTCCTCTTCAAGTCAGATCCTTATATTAAAAACAGAAACACTTCAGCACACACTGAGAAACAGGCCATAGTTACCCTAGGAATATACAGCAGCAGCACTGTTAAGCATGACTGCATTAAAAAGATATGTTAAGTGTGAAGTTGCCTTAGGTTTATCTTGGCTGTCTTAACTCTGATGAGATTAGAGTTGCAGAAGCAAATGTAAATTGCCTGTCCCTGTTTTACTACAATAAACTTGGAGCTTCTTTAGACTACCAAAACATGTCAGTGCTTGACTGTATTACCCTGTTCTGAATGTTATAACTTGGTTCTTCAGTTATGGAGAAGGAGCTGAAATCCAGGACAGATGCTTTAAACTGAAGATGGATAGCAGAGCTACACCACTCAAGACAACTGATGCTAGGAACAGAGTTCAGCTCAGGCTGTGCAATTGACCTCTTCGGTTCAAATATGCTGTGATGAAGCCTATCAGGCAGTCTGGCAGCTACCAAAGAAAAAAGTCAAGGCAGCACAGAGGACAGAGGACAACATGAGGATGCTGTGGCAAACATAGACATAGAAACCAAAGGATTCATGTCTGTGGTATGGGACAGTTAAACAAATGGACTTCTCAATGGATGTCCCGGCAATGGCGATTGGTGTTGCTTTTGTATCAAAGGTTGAATGTCCACATGCTCATAGATAGAAAGTGTAAAGGAGTCCTATCTCCCTTCATTGGGGCGGAAATTAAACAGCATTAACTAGTAACTACTTACTGTGGCATCACACACCGTCCAAGAGAGAAAATAAAAGTACTTTCAAACATATGAGGTGCATAACAACTTGATGAACAGGCAATTTCAGCAGCCTTTGCCTGAAGTTGAACAAAACAGGTTTCACGTGTCAGTTTACATTTATGGTTACTAACAACAGCTATTGGCAAGGACTAGGTCACCAGAAGTAATTTAGATGATAGAGCACGGCTGGAGTGGCATACTCCCAATCTATTTTCATTCTATATATTAAAACAAACTTCCCTTAGACTTCTACTTGCATTTCTCTGAAACAGTCTCAGTAGAAGATAGCACAATTGAATTAACAACTGCTTATATCAAATGCATTTTTCTTGCACGTTCTACCTGCCCAGAGGTATGTCTGAAAGTGGACTAGAGTTTAATGGAGATGAATTTAAAGAGAGCCTAGAGACAAGCAACCACTAGTCACCATTATCCTTCATTTAAATAGGTACTGGAAAACGGTATCAAAATAAAGTGCTTATTTGAAAGACCGTGGAATCAGTTTCCTATCCGTATTCTGTACTATTTAATTAAGGAACAATACCATTAAAGTGTGGGTTGTCACCCTCCGACACTGTGTTCAACAGAAAATTGAAAACCAGAATGCCTGCCTACGCTGTTGAAACCCAGTGTCAAACACATTAGAGATTTGCTGATTTATAAAGCAACAGACAGAGAAAAACAAAAAATAATACAATTAGAAGCCTTAGAAACTATCCTATTTCATGAAAATAGTTCTGTGCATCTCAATGGAGAGAAACAATGGTTGTAAAAAGTGATAGTGTCTCAAGAGGTTGCCCTCAGTTATATGAGACTGTCATCACAGACGCATTTTATGAAGGAGCAGACAACTTATTCTGACAAACACACAAAGAAAGGATATACATGGCACTCAGTCTGCCCTCTTGCCTGAATGGGACTGGGAGAAAACAGCTGGTACAGACTGAGACTATGAACATGGAACAGCCAAAACAGATGCATCTGTCAATTCCTGACAGTCGTAATGCTATTGAGTGAGAATATCTCACACATTGGAGGGAGCACTGCAGAGCATCTCAAACATAAGTCAAGCACTTTGAGCAGAGTTGACTACTAAGCTGAGCATAGTGGCTTTGGTTAGAAGGTGACAATGAGTAGCACACTGAAGAACACCTCTCAATGCTCTTTCTCAAAAGAGACATCTCAAAAGATGAACACGTATGGCGGTGTTAGCAGTGAGATCAGTTAGGAACAACAGAAATTTAGAGCTGGTACAGTAGAAAAGCCTGTGCAGGTAAAGGTTCAGATGCTGTACTCCCTAGTATGAATTCACAATCTCTGTTGTATTCTGTGGCCTGAATTCACACTCGTAAACTTCCTGATTTTTTTATTTTTTTTTTTAAATCTTGCTCCTCACAACAAAAGGCAAACTTAGCAGCTTCTGACCAAAGCAAATTGGAGGTTCTGCAGTTAATATTACCTTCACATTAGTGCACATATACAAAATGCCCCTTGCTCTTCCCATTGCTCACGTAGTCACATTTTGCAGTCTATTCAGCAGGTGATGCAGTAACAACTGAACACTTTTAATACCTTGACACTAGCTTACCAAGAGGGCTTGGGTGCAAAGCTAAGCAGCAGCATGTATCCTTACTTTCAGCAGGTGGACAGAACTACTTCCAGAGAGCTCCCTGGGGAGCTCTTGGCCAAGAAAAGCTGCAGATTTCTAAATGGGCTTTACCAGTTACTCTGCTCTCGCTGTCACAAAGGTCCTTCTCTCAGTTGCTTTCCTCTTTAAGCCAGCAGTAAGGCACCTCAGCAAATGTCCAACCACCTGACATGGCAAAAATTCTGCAAACGATTATGAAGATTACAGGCATGTCATGGGGAGGTGCTACAGAGGAGAAACTTCTTCACTAGTTTAGTGGTTGGGATGAAGTAGGTAATGAAGTAGGTAATGAAATACCCATAACAAGCTTTCCTGGTATTCTGTAGGCACAGACATCACTGACTTCAGAGATGGGCTGAAAGAGTGACATAACTGAGCATACTTCCAGTATAAGTGATACAAATATTCCAGCTTTATTACAGCTGCTGCTTAGCAGTCAGGGAGGTAAAAATCCATGCTTATGTGGCTCCAGAGTGACTCCACAGGCTGAACTGCCTTCAGTTCTAGTCAGTAGATAGCAAAGCTTGCTTTATGTTAATAAAATGGACAGGGTTTAAAGACAAGTAAGACACATGAAGTGAAGGAACTCATCTATAAAGGAGAATTAAAGTGCCAAGTCTCCATAACCTGTCCAAACCATGAGGAAAGGGAGAGATCAACAGCCCAGGAATGTGTAAAAAGATTGGAAATAACAAAAAAGGAAAGAAAGAACACATTTACTATGCTCCAGAGGAAGGACGTAGAAGGAACAGTATGAATTCGTGGCTCCTGTGTCAAGTTTTTGGGGCAGCCAATTCTGATAGCATTGATTAACTATCACTGAATGACAGGGGTTGGAAGGGACCACTGGATGACACACTTTTGCTTCATCTGCACTTCCATGCCAAATACCACTTTGTCAGTCTGCCCTCCTGCTGCTGTCTGTCCCACAACAACAAAATGTAGTGGAATATTGGTGGGAATTTTCATTCTCTACTGCCATACCACCACCATCTGCCTCTAATGTTGTAGGCCAACAAAATAGAAGGCATTATTTTTGGAGCAGAGCTTGTATTTCACCAATGAGGATGAACTATCATTAGTTTTGTTCAAAATTAATTTTAGGTGGAATATATGCAGCAAAGTAAGAAAGCTTTTGCTCTGATGAGAACCTTCCTGTGAACTCCAGAAGCATGAAGCTCAGACTGAGCTTCTCTGTGTTGATGGATCAGCACGAGTTCGGTACAGAGCAATTTCATACACTGCTGCATCAGATCTCTTAGAAACAGTACATTTGATATCTCAAGTATTTCTTGATAGTGATTCATATTAGGCAGTGGAACATCCTCCTGAGAATAGATAAGGCAGCCTTATTGTTGAGAGCATATCAAACCAGGAGTGCACAATACTAGAAACCGTAGTCCAGAGAATAAAACCTGTAACGGCCTTGTTGATGACTGAATAAAGCTTTTCCATCTTTAATATCTCCAGTGATGCACAAGCCCTTAGGAAAGCAAAACGGATTCATATCTAACAAGTCACAATATTAAATTCATATTTGGGGGGAAAGAAAAAAAAAGAAGGGAATTCTTCTTGCTATCCTAAAGATAAAATGAGGTCTATCTAACTACTAGCACTACTGTGGGACTTTAGGTCTAAATTTTAAACAATCTGCCACTCTAATATAAAATATGAACAAAACTACTGAATGCTAATTTTTTTTCTGAACTAATACTCGACATATTTCTCCTTCCTTTAGTCACATTTTTCTTCTCCTTCTTTTCCACTGTAAGTGGACTCAGGTAAATACTGTTACATTACCTAAATTCCCAGTCCAAATTACAACAGTTATTCCTTGCAGGAATTGCTGAGTTCTGAATAATAAGATCTTAGTGAGCTTTCAGCAAGAAACCAGAGAACAAGGTGCCCCTCTAAAGCAATATCGGAAGAGATTTCTTTACATTTGTCAGAAACAAACTGGAAAGAAAATTTATGAAGTACAGCACTGTCAGCCACAATCAGTCTCTCTCCAGCCTGAAAGACTGGGGGAAAGAAATTGCTAATCCAGTACCATCCAAGTCCTATTAACACTTACTTTTCACAGAAGATACAGCTGTTCTAGAATTCAAGCTGACCAAAGCTTTCAGAAAGTAGACTGCAAAAAACTGTGGCCAACCCAATATTCAGAAATACAGAACAAACAGATGCCAAGAACCCAATCTGCCCTTTTCAGAAAACATGCCAAATATCATTCTCTACTTATCTGAATTCCCTCCTGCATAAACTTGCTTTATTTTATTTTATTTTTTAAGAAGGATAAAGAAATGGTTATATAAAAGCACACAGAAACTGCAAGAAAATGGCTTAATTTAAAGAAAAGTAGTGCTCTAAAAGACCAGGAATATTTCACTTATTCTTGTAGAAAAGCATCATAAGCTACTCAAGTAACTCCCAAACCATTTAATTTCAGTAAAAATCACCTGAAGGAAAAACCTGTAAATGATTATCATGATTTCTAGCAAAAACAGCTGGCTTTACACCAGAGCTAAGTCCTCCATCTCCATCCACTAGACAGAGTGAAGCAAGACCAAGGAATGCAGATCATGCCCAGAAAACAATCTCAAAATACAAGCATGAAATAACTACAGCCTATGCAATTTCCTCCCCTTACTTCAATTTTTACCAACTTCTGATAAATTAAATTAATTTTAAAAAGCAAGAGAAGTTAAAGCATCAGAATGAACATACTGAGTTGACCTCTCTCTTCCCAGATGTACTGGTTGCTACCAATTTCCAATGAACTTATCTATGTTAGCCAAATAGGCACCTGAATAGCAACAGGTTCTCCTTATGCCACAGCAAAATGAGAGTGCAGAGTGCATAAAACTGTCATTAAATGGAGCCAGAATCTGTCAGACAGTCCTTAGATAAGTGACTCAAGAGGAAAAATGATTTGGGACAAAGGCTATGCCTTTTTTGTTACTGTTGTTCCAAAACACTTTCCTTGTGGGTATTAACAGTTCAATGTGAGTTCCTCCTGTTTCAATCCTTAGCTGTATTTTTCTTCCTTTTGAAGTTTTGCCCATTCACTTATAATAATAATGAATAATTTACTAAAAGAAAATCAAAGAAAACATAAGTCTGCCTTAATATTGGCATGTCAAATGATGTTTAACAGTTGCTTAGCACCACAGATTTCAGTAGAGCGTTTCCTCATCCTCATTAGTGTAAGTCAGAGAAGCAGCAGCAACACAATGAAACATTTGCAGAATTTTCTAAGTGGCTTACTTCATCTAAGAGGAACAGCACTTCACTATAATAGGAATGATTATACGTGGATTTAGCTCAATTAAGCATCACCTTGGTAATGCTCTCACTTTTGTTATCCAAACATCCTTCCGTATGTTTATCAGGATGACTGAAGTTTGCCCAGGAAGCCAAGTTAAATTTCTAGCTTTATAGTTAAAGGAGCCAAGTTTAAAGAAACATTTCAAACACGTACTGGCTGTATTCCTTGACAAGTCCCTTCCACCTTTTTTCCTGAACCTTACCCACAAAATTAAACGTATTAGGTTACATGATCAGAGAAAAGAGTGGAGGGTCATGCATTCCCACTGAGCACACAAGGTACCTATAGAAACTAAGGAAGATTTCTCCCAGGCAACTGCACAGATAAACTCATTTTTCAGAGTTGTTCTGAACTCTGTGCTTCTGTAAAAGATAATACACATTTCCAGATAAAAATCTCATTTCCCATCTGTGCTGCATCATGACAAACATCTTGAATAAACAGAAATCTAAGGGACTCCATGAAATAAAGTATAAACTCCAAGGGCATTTGATGGAAACTTGAAGGACAACTTGTGGGTGGTTTTTTCATGTTTATCACTTGCACCTACCTGGCATATTAACTTGGTACCAGCTTGCACATGCAGACCCCAGAAAATTATGCATGAATGCTCTGTGTCCTATCGTTCATAGGGAGCAAGTTCCAAACACGCTGTCTACTTTTTTCCATGTTAAATGTCATTATCAAGAGGCAATGTTTACCATGCTTAAAGCAGAACGTTCAGGTTTATAAGGCTTAAACCCTACCTGCGGCAGCAAAATTATTCTGTGCTCTAGTTACTCATGTCCCCTCGCCAACTCTTTACTAAAATTGGCGCCTCATGGCAGACAAGCAAAAATCTAAATCCCTTCATTAATGTGTCATAAATCACAGTGCAGCAGACTTGGGATTGCACCAAAATTCATGCAGGCTTTTAAAAAATTGCATAGTCAGAATGAGCAAGCTAACTGTCGAGAAGTTAAAAACCACAGCATCTCTTTGAGGCAGCTTTTCCTCTTCTGGTATGTGTCCGGACAGCTTCTTAAAGCAGAACACACATTCACGAGTTCAACACTAATAGTGACAAAAACAAAAACAGAAACAGAGAGACATACTAAGTTCCCTTATAGCATTCTGAATTCATAAAAAATTAAGGTGATAAATTAGAAGTACAAAGATCATGCTCCTTTAAAAAAAGAAGGCTCATCACGAAAGACAACTCAAATGACAGTAACCTCACAACAGAACTATCCTGGTTTTCAGCCTTTCTTTGACTATTCAAGTGCTCCAACAGCCAATAAGATCAAAACACTATGTGTTTTTAATTAGGTACCCAACTTTGATGCATTTCATAATAAAAACTCTCCGAGAGCATTCTTATCTTCAATGACAGCTACTGCATTTACATCAGATTAAGGGCAAAGATTCTCTTCTAGCTCAGAAGAGAGCAAGCAGCCCGTCATGGAATGGCTTAGGTTGGAAAGGACCTTAAAGAAATCCAGTTCTAATTCTCCATAATAGCTTTAATATTTCTTTTCCCACTGAAAAGGACTGTGCTTAGTAGAAAAAGGTTGAAGAGTGAAAAGAAATGCTTAAGTAAAGGAATGGTGACAATGTTTGGGGACAGTGACGACCTTATGTTCCACTGAAGTGAAATGTTCGCTCAACAGCGATCTGGGGTAGCACAAAATCATAGAATCATGAGGGCTGGAAAAGATCTCCAAGATCACCTACTGCAAGAGACAGAGGGAAGCATGAGATTTTATTGAACAATAAACCTTCTTGCTGTATGAGCCTCGGGCTGTGTGACATGGCCACGGCCAGAGCTACCAGATGGGGGGCGCGGGAAGACGAGGCCCAGGCCCCAGAGATTGGTGTGAAACACAGATGCCAAACACAAAAGAGGTGGGGGGTTAAACGGAGTGGGCAGCAGAGTGAGGGAAAGCCCAGGAACATGTGCTGGGGCTGCAGTGCTGCTGGCACACGTGCAGCAGGTGAGGCCGGCGCATAGTGATGACCAAGCAATGGATGGCGTCATCACTCTGAGACGGGCGGTGATGTCCCCCAGTGAAGGTGCGGCCTGGCAACACGGCCAAGCCATGTTTGTGACATCTCCGTGCGATGGATTGTGACTGCTTGGCCCACGCTGCTCTAATGCGGGCGCAGCAGCCCAGCCCAGCAGTTCGTTCCTGGCCTCCAACCGAGCGTGTGTGCGAGGACTGGAGTGTGGACAGGGCGAGCTTTGGAGCTGGAACGTGCTCTGGGTGTTGCTTGCGCAGCACTCAGCCGCCGTCTCAGAGCCACTTGTGCGGTACCCCGACCCTGCTGTTGGCAGCAGGCAGCCGGGACATCAAGGAGAGGAGCGTGCAGCAGCGCAGGTGGGCAGCGTGGCAATGCCTCATGCCAGCAACTGGGGGTGCTTCTTGAGGGACCATACCCAGGCTGGCCTATGCCTGTAAGGCACCTTGTCCACTTCCTACAGTGGCTGGAGGGGAAGAGGGACAGGGAGGGTTTGCTGATGAGAGACAGTGGCAGTGAGTGACTGTGGCCTCTCTCTGTCTTTTGCAGTTGGTGAACCCTTCTGCCCGCTGCAGCACCTGTGAGGGGAGCAGCTTCCCGACCTCAGCTCTCCCCAGCCCACCGCACAGCCCGGGCCATGGACGCGCCATCCACCTGGACCTGCCCCATCTGCGGGCAAAGCCGGGAGGATGTCGCTTACGTGACCCCCTGCCAGCACCAGCTGTGCTACGGCTGTGCCATCTGGTGGGCAGAGAAGAAGCCGAGTTGTGCCGTATGCGGGCACAGAATCGCCACCATCCGATACTCGGTGAGGTCGGACGAGGACTACCTCGAGTGTGCTGTCCCGCAGCCCGATGCGCACTCAGGTCACGGCCTGCAGGACAAGCAGGGGCCTGCAGAGCCGGTGCTCATCCCAGCTGAGCACAACTTCCCAGCCGAGGTCTGGGCTGCCTTCTTCCAGCAACACCCGCAAGACCTCGCACCCCTGCTCCAATGGCTGCAGGAGGAGATCCAGCAGGTGTCCAGCGACGACTGGTGGGAAGTCTACGTGGCACAGTGCACCACCGTCAACTTCCTGTGCCAGCACGGGCTGGACGAGGACGCCTTGGTGCAGGCGCTGCAGCTGACCACCAGTGGAGATGTGCTGCCCTTCGTAAGAAGGCTCGTCAGCACCGCTGCAGCCCTGTACGGCCCCACCATCCGCCGCCAGCTGGACCACCAGGACACCCGTGCTGCTGGACGGAGGGAGGACAGCCCTGCAGCCAGCACCATCAACAGCACCTCCCAGCAGGAGCCTCCTGCCTCGGGCCCAGGCCACTCCACCAGCCCCGCAGGGCCCAGCACCGAGCCAGGGCAGGCGGCGACAGCGGGCCCCTCTTCCCAGGGCAGGGACCACTCGTCTGGGGGGCCCCGGCGCCCCCCGAAGAGGAAGACCTGCAGCAGCCCCCAGGACTCCGAGCCGCCCTGCAAGAGGCGGCCCCGGCGGCGGCGCTAGGCCGGCACCGCACTGCCATCAGAGCACGGCTCCGGCGGGCTGGGAGCACAACATCTGCCTCTCGGCCTGCTGCTTATAATACCTAATAAACATCTCTTACAACTAAGAACAAAAAGCCTCTGTGTTATTGACAAGACTGCTCGTGTTGCTCTTCCTACCCATGCTACCCGTGCTGCTTTCTCCATATTTCAGTCCTGATGGAGGGTGTTAAATTTCATCTTTGTTGCCATGACCATAAATCAGAGCTCCTGATATTACTAATAAAAGACACAAAGACCCCAAAGAGCAGAAGATGGACCAATTGTGATGACACGTGATGACACTTTCTGATGACATCAGAAAATCAGATCCCATCCCAAGCCATCCCACTAAGGAAGACTTCTCCCAAGCAACTGCACAGATAAACTCCTTTTTCAGAGTTGTTCTGGACTCTATGCTTCTGTAAAAGATAATACACATTTCCAGATAAAAATCTCATTTCCCATCTGTGCTGCGTCTGATGCATCTTTACAATCGTCTTGAGTAAGAACAAACCTAAGGGACTCCTTGAAATAAATATAAACTCCAAGGGCATTTGATGGAAACTTGAAGGACAACTTGTGGGTGGTTTTTTCATGTTTTGCACTTGGACCTACGTGGTATATAACTTGGTACCAGCTTGCACATGCAGACCCCAGAAAATTATGCATGAATGCTCTGTGTCCTATTGTTCATAGGGAGCAAGTTCCAGACTTGATCCCTACTTATTTCCATGTTAAATGGCATACGCAAGAGGCACTGTTTACCATATTTAAAACATAATGTTCAGGATTATAAGGCTTAAACCCTACCTGTGGCAGCAAAATGATTCTGTGCTCTAGTTACTCGTGTCCCCTCACTAACACTTACTAAAATTGGTGCCTCATGGCAGACAAGCAAAAATCTAAATCCCTTCATTAATGTGTCATAAATCACAGTGCAGCAGACTTGGGATTGCACCAGGATTCATGCATAGTCAGAATGAGCAAGCTAACTGTCGAGAAGTTAAAAACCACAGCATCTCTTTGAGGCAGCTTTTCCTCTTCTGGTCTGTGTCCGGACAGCTTCTTAAAGCAGAACACACATTCACGTGTTCAGCACTAATAGTGACAAAAGCAAAAACAGAGAGAAATAGCAAGTTCTCTTATAGCATTCTGAATTCATATAAAATTAAGGTGATAAATTAGAAGTACAAAGATCATGCTCCTTCAAAATAAGAAGGCTCATCATGAAAGAAAACTCAAACGACAGTCACCTCACAACAGAAGTATCCTGGTTTTCAACCTTTCTTTGACTATTCAAGTGCTCCAACAGCCAATAAGATCAAAACAATATGTATTTTTATTTAGGTACCCAACTTTGATGTTTTTCGTAATAAAAATTCTCTGAGAGCATTCTTGATCTTCAATGGCATCTACTGCATTTGCATCAGATTAAGGGCAAAGATTCTCTTCTAGCTCAGAAGAGAGCAAGCAGCCTGTCATGGAATGGCTTAGGTTGGCAAGGACCTTAAAGAAAATCCAGTTCTAATTCTCCTTAATAGTTTTAATATTTGTTTTCCCACTGAAAAGGATCATGCTTAGTAGAAAAATTTCTAGATATCAGTCCCATGAGGTCCTTAGACCGCGCTAGTACTTATTTTGCTCCTTCAC
Organism: Excalfactoria chinensis; assembly: GCF_039878825.1. Taxonomy (NCBI): domain Eukaryota; kingdom Metazoa; phylum Chordata; class Aves; order Galliformes; family Phasianidae; genus Excalfactoria; species Excalfactoria chinensis. The sequence continues at coordinate 99,060,982 of NC_092826.1, forward strand.
AAGGTCATTTAAATTTCAAACTTTAATTTTTGTGGTTCTTCGTGTCAAAAGAAAACAGACTTGTTGTCAGTTAGTCCATACGTTTCAGATAACTCCTCAATGAAACATCTTCTTAGGCATTTTACCTACATTCATCCAAAATGGCACATGAAAAGAGGTAGATGTTCCTACCTTCAAGGAGTTTACTTCATCTTGCATTTTATATCCCAACGGGCAGGAATTAAATAAAAAATACCCAAGAGAAGCATAGAACTTTCATATGACATGGGAGGAAGAAGGCCCAAAATGAAATTATACTCCAAATAGAACAGAAATACAAGAAAGCACCAGCAAGGAGACAGTTCATCTTTTTGCAGTAGGATTTTCTGCTTCAGCCAGGAACTGATGCTCCTGACCCTTCAAAGCTGGCTTAAAGAGAGAAGCCTCAAAACCATTTGCTGGGGGACAGCATCAATTCAACCACAACTCAAAAAGGACAGTCCTTAGGCAAGTCACAAGGCAAGTCTGATACTCAGTAGCACTCTGAAAGCAGTAACAAAACATCCATTCTCACCTGTGGGTGCCATTTTCTACATGGTGCCAGCACAGCATTCATTTGGGCGATACATATTCTGTGACAGTAGATATGCTCTCCATACATGTGAAGGTATAAGAATCATAAAGTACCCTTGTCTGGAGATCAGATACAGCTGATCTGTTGTTGACAATGCACTACATTCTCTCCACTGAGTGCTGAGAACTTGATGTGTTTGCATTGGGCTTCTGTTTTGTATCTCTTGCAAAATAGAAGGACAAGACATTGGTTGAAAGAAGTAACTTTTTGACTCCACAGTTTTGCCAGTTATGTTTTGCCTTATATTTGCAGACTTGTTCTTTAGTCACTGCAGCTCTGTTCATAAGCCAAGATGGCTTATGAAAACAGCTAAAGCACAGTCTTAAGTACCAGAATAGAATTTCTTCACTTAGTAACAAAAATTATTATTTCTTTAAAAAAAATTAAAAAAAGAAGAGGAAATTTCTGTTTGATTGTTTGTTTGCTTGTTGTTTTTTTTAATCTTGCATAATTCAAAACCATGTAACTTTCCTTCACACCAGAATACAGATCAAGATATCCAACTACATATTTGGACAGCAAATTCTTTATTATTTTACCTTCTTCAAACTACGTGATAACCAAATCTTACAACAGATTCCATACATTGGCAGTGAAACTTCATTAATAAAGGTTTCCCTCAGCCTCAAAATCAGAGCAGTCCAGGGTAGGACAAAATCATAGAATCACAAAGGCTGGAAAAGATCTCCAAGATCACCTACTGCAAGAGACAGAGGGAAGCATGAGATTTTATTGAACAATAAACCCTATTGCTGTATGAGCCTGGGGCTGTGTGCCATGGCCACGGCCAGAGCTACCAGATGGGGCGCGCGGGAAGACGAGGCCCAGGCCCCGGAGATTGGTGTAAAACACAGATGCCAAACACAAAAGAGGTGGGGGGTTAAATGGAGTGGGCAGCAGCGTGGGGGAAAGCCCAGGAACATGTGCTGGGGCTGCAGTGCTGCTGGCACACGTGCAGCAGGTGAGGCTGGCGCATAGTGATGACCAAGCAGTGGATGACGGCATCGCTGTGGAACAGGCGGTGATGTCCCCCAGTGAAGGTGCGGCCCGGCAACACGGCCAAGCCATGTTTGTGACATCTCCGTGCGATGGATTGTGACTGCTTGGCCCACGCTGCTCTCATGCGGGCGCAGCAGCCCAGCCCAGCAGTTCGTGCCTGGCCTCCAACCGAGCGTGTGTGCGAGGACTGGAGTGTGGACAGGGCGAGCTTTGGAGCTGGAACGTGCTCTGGGTGTTGCTTGCGCAGCACTCAGCCACTGTTTCAGAGCCCCTTCTGCTGTAGCCCGACCCTGCTGTTGGCAGCAGGCAGCCGGGACATCGCAGAGAAGAGCGTGCAGCAGCGCAGGTGGGCAGCGTGGCAATGCCTCATGCCAGCAAATGGGGGTGCTTCTTGAGGGACCATACCCAGGCTGGCCTATGCCTGTAAGGCACCTTGTCCACTTCCTACAGTGGCTGGAGGGGAAGAGGGACAGGGAGGGTTTGCTGATGAGAGACAATGGCAGTGAGTGACCGTGGCCTCTCTCTGTCTTTTGCAGTTGGTGAACCCTTCTGCCCGCTGCAGCACCTGTCAGGGGAGCAGCTTCCCGACCTCAGCTCTCCCCAGCCCACCGCACAGCCCGGGCCATGGACGCGCCAGCCACCTGGACCTGCCCCATCTGCGGGCAAATTCGGGAGGATGTCGCTTACGTGACCCCCTGCCAGCACCAGCTGTGCTACGGCTGTGCCATCTGGTGGGCAGAGAAGAAGCCGAGTTGTGCCGTATGCGGGCACAGAATCGCCACCATCCGATACTCGGTGAGGTCGGACGAGGACTACCTGGAGTGTGCTGTCCCGCAGCCTGCAGCGCACTCAGGTCACGGCCTGCAGGACGAGCAGGGGCCTGCAGAGCCGGTGCTCATCCCAGCTGAGCACAACTTCCCAGCCGAGGTCTGGGCTGCCTTCTTCCAGCAACACCCGGAAGACCTCGCACCCCTGCTCCAATGGCTGCATGAAGAGATCCAGCAGGTGTCCAGCGACGACTGGTGGGAAGTCTACGTGGCACAGTGCACCACCGTCAACTTCCTGTGCCAGCACGGGCTGGACGAGGACGCCTTGGTGCAGGCGCTGCAGCTGACCACCAGTGGAGATGTGCTGCCCTTCGTAAGAAGGCTCGTCAGCACCGCTGCAGCCCTGTACGGCCCCACCATCCGCCGCCAGCTGGACCACCAGGACACCCGTGCTGCTGGACAGAGGGAGGACAGCCCTGCAGCCAGCACCATCAACAGCACCTCCCAGCAGGAGCCTCCTGCCTCGGGCCCAGGCCGCTCCACCAGCCCCGCAGGGCCCAGCACGGAGCCAGGGCAGGCGGCGACAGCGGGCCCCTCTTCCCAGGGCAGGGACCACTCGTCTGGGGGGCCCCGGCGCCCCCCGAAGAGGAAGACCCGCAGCAGCCCCCAGGACTCCGAGCCGCCCTGCAAGAGGCGGCCCCGGCGGCGGCGCTAGGCCGGCACCGCACTGCCATCAGAGCACGGCTCCGGCGGGCTGGGAGCACAACATCTGCCTCTCGGCCTGCTGCTTATAATACCTAATAAACATCTCTTACAACTAAGAACAAAAAGCCTCTGTGTTATTGACAAGACTGCTCGTGTTGCTCTTCCTACCCATGCTACCCGTGCTGCTTTCTCCATAGTTCAGTCCTGATGGAGGGTGTTAAATTTCATCTTTGTTGCCATGATCATAAATCAGAGCTCCTGATATTACTAATAAAAGACACAAAGACCCCAAAGAGCAGAAGATGGACCAATTGTGATGACACGTGATGACACTTTTTGATGACATCACAAAATAAGACCCCATCCCAAACCATCCCAATGTGAGTAATGCAGGAATTCATCAGAGGAAAGAAAACACACGGAACAGCAAAGAATCAAACTCCAATAACAGCACACTGCCTTGTGTGATCTCCTTAATTTTTGAAACGTTTAAGTTACATCATCATCTTTTGCTTGAGTCCACTGATTTTTTTAAATGGAGAACAGCTTCATATGTGGTACCTCTATTGGCTTTTAAAATCTGACCATTGAAAAACTCCAAATAGCATGAGGCACCAGTAGCCATTCAAAGTGAACACAGGAAAAATGAGAAACAATCCCATATCATTCAATGAAGTGAAACACTGTAGCAAGCACACCTGCAATAGAGCTTCTGCCCCACTGGGCAGCCCGACCAGCTCCAACAGGGATGAGGTGCCAACCATGGCAGAAGAGCTGCATCCGTTCCACCTTCATTGTGGATCTGGCAGTACCTGGTGAGGAACTGGCAGAGCCTATGGCAGGGCCCTGTGGCACCAGCCCATCTGGGGGGACCCAGAGAGCCTCCAAGAGGAAGGCCAGTTACTACCAGGATCTGGCATCACCAAAGAAGAGGCCTCCCCATCAGCAGCAATAAATCACCGTCCCAATCCATCCCACTGTCAGTAATGCAGGAATTCATCAGAGGAAGGAAAACACACGGAACAGTAAAGAATCAAACTCCAGCCCAATAACAGAACACTGCCTTGAGTCATCTCCTTAATCTTCGAAACACTTAAGTTACATCATGACCTTTGGCTTGAATTCTGTGATATTTGAAAGCACAGAACAGCTTAATATGAGGAATTCGGTCCAATGAAAAGCTTCAGCAAGCGCACCTGTAACAAACCTGCTGGCACCTCAGTCCAGAAGTCAGCAGAGCCACCTCGTCCACTCGGTGCAGACGTGGCAACATCAGCTGAACAGCAACAGACCAGAAGTTACACATGAAGCACGTTAGGCATTTATTTCACCACATTTCACAGACTAGGAAGGATCAGGATCCCTGATGTGTGTCAAGTCACCACTGCAGGCCCGGTACTGGAAGTGTACGGGGTATGCTGCAAGCAAACCCTGGGTAGTAACTGAACAAAAAGAGCTGGGACTGCCCTGCGATCTCACACAGATGGCCATATTCTGGCAAGGCACACACACACATCCTACTCACTGGTGGCCAGTTAATTCCACAGTACTCTGACAAGCACAGACAGTTGACCCAGTGGCTACTCAGCATCTCAGTGATGAAAACGTATTAGTAATTCTACTCCTCTATTATAGTCAAACGTGGTCCCCTTTGCTACCCTACCCCAGCTAATTAGCCTGTCATGGAATTCTCTCTAGAGCTCACTCCGTGACCGTGGGAACAAACCCAGGGGAAGAAGGAACAAAAGTACCTCCCTTCTCTAACAGCATGGTGTGGCCCGGCCCGGCCACGTGCGCTCTGGGAGAGGGGAAGAGAGATTGCGAATGGGTCTAGGAGGATAAAATGAAGAAAGAAAGGATGCTCTGAGAACGAACGGCAGTTTAATAAACCCAGTAACACTAAACAACAACGAGAGAGTTTCAACAAGGAGAAAACCAAATCCCAATCTCACCAACGGGCTGTGGGAGGCGGGAAGATCCGACCACTCTGTCTCCTGCCGGGAGCCGAGGGCAGAAACCCCGTCCCCTTCCCGACCTCCCCTCCGGTGCCGCTCCCCACATGCCCATTTAAGGCAGTCCGCAGAAAAAAAAACTTGTCCCCTTAACTGCCATTATCCCACATGATGTTCTGATGTGGAATACCAACACCAACCAAATTACAAAACCCTAACACAGCCCTATGCTTTCTCTGCAGTGGCTGGCTTTTCAGCAGACCAGAGCACTGCACTTAAGGTTGAAGAGTAAAAAGAAATGCTTAAATAAAGGCACGGTGACAATGTTGGGGACAGTGATGACCTTATGTTCCACTGAAGTGAAAGGTTCGCTCAACAGCGATCTGGGGCAGCACAAAATCATAGAATCATGAGGGCTGGAAATGATCTCCAAGATCACCTACTGCAAGAGACAGAGGGAAGCATGAGATTTTATTGAACAATAAACCTTCTTGCTGTATGAGCCTGGGGCTGTGTGCCATGGCCACGGCCAGAGCTACCAGATGGGGCGCGCGGGAAGACGAGGCCCAGGCCCCAGAAATTGGAGTGAAACACGGATGCCAAACACAAAAGAGGTGGGGGGTTAAATGGAGTGGGCAGCAGCGCTGGGGAAAGCCCAGGAACGTGTGCTGGGGCTGCAGTGCTGCTGGCACACGTGCAGCAGGTGAGGCCGGTGCATAGTGATGACCAAGCAATGGATGGCGTCATCACTCTGAGACGGGCGGTGATGTCCCCCAGTGAAGGTGATGCCTGGCAACACGGCCAAGCCATGTTTGTGACATCTCCGTGCGATGGATTGTGACTGCTTGGCCCACGCTGCTCTCATGCGGGCGCAGCAGCCCAGCCCAGCAGTTCGTGCCTGGCCTCCAACCGAGCGTGTGTGCGAGGACTGGAGTGTGGACAGGGCGAGCTTTGGAGCTGGAACGTGCTCTGGGTGTTGCTTGCGCAGCACTCAGCCACTGTTTCAGAGCCCCTTCTGCTGTAGCCCGACCCTGCTGTTGGCAGCAGGCAGCCGGGACATCGCAGAGAAGAGCGTGCAGCAGCGCAGGTGGGCAGCGTGGCAATGCCTCATGCCAGCAAATGGGGGTGCTTCTTGAGGGACCATACCCAGGCTGGCCTATGCCTGTAAGGCACCTTGTCCACTTCCTACAGTGGCTGGAGGGGAAGAGGGACAGGGAGGGTTTGCTGATGAGAGACAATGGCAGTGAGTGACCGTGGCCTCTCTCTGTCTTTTGCAGTTGGTGAACCCTTCTGCCCGCTGCAGCACCTGTCAGGGGAGCAGCTTCCCGACCTCAGCTCTCCCCAGCCCACCGCACAGCCCGGGCCATGGACGCGCCATCCACCTGGACCTGCCCCATCTGCGGGCAAAGCCGGGAGGATGTCGCTTACGTGACCCCCTGCCAGCACCAGCTGTGCTACGGCTGTGCCATCTGGTGGGCAGAGAAGAAGCCGAGTTGTGCCGTATGCGGGCACAGAATCGCCACCATCCGATACTCGGTGAGGTCGGACGAGGACTACCTGGAGTGTGCTGTCCCGCAGCCCGCAGCGCACTCAGGTCACGGCCTGCAGGACGAGCAGGGGCCTGCAGAGCCGGTGCTCATCCCAGCGGAGCACAACTTCCCAGCCGAGGTCTGGGCTGCCTTCTTCCAGCAACACCCGGAAGACCTCGCACCCCTGCTCCAATGGCTGCAGGAAGAGATCCAGCAGGTGTCCAGCGACGACTGGTGGGAAGTCTACGTGGCACAGTGCACCACCGTCAACTTCCTGTGCCAGCACGGGCTGGACGAGGACGCCTTGGTGCAGGCGCTGCAGCTGACCACCAGTGGAGATGTGCTGCCCTTCGTAAGAAGGCTCGTCAGCACCGCTGCAGCCCTGTACGGCCCCACCATCCGCCGCCAGCTGGACCACCAGGACGCCCGTGCTGCTGGACAGAGGGAGGACAGCCCTGCAGCCACCACCATCAACAGCACCTCCCAGCAGGAGCCTCCTGCCTCGGGCCCAGGCCGCTCCACCAGCACCGCAGGGCCCAGCACGGAGCCAGGGCAGGCGGCGACAGCGGGCCCCTCTTCCCAGGGCAGGGACCACTCGTCTGGGGGGCCCCGGCGCCCCCCGAAGAGGAAGACCCGCAGCAGCCCCCAGGACTCTGCGCCGCCCTGCAAGAGGCGGCCCCGGCGGCGGCGCTAGGCCGGCACCGCACTGCCATCAGAGCACGGCTCCGGCGGGCTGGGAGCACAACATCTGCCTCTCGGCCTGCTGCTTATAATACCTAATAAACATCTCTTACAACTAAGAACAAAAAGCCTCTGTGTTATTGACAAGACTGCTCGTGTTGCTCTTCCTACCCATGCTACCCGTGCTGCTTTCTCCATAGTTCAGTCCTGATGGAGGGTGTTAAATTTCATCTTTGTTGCCATGATCATAAATCAGAGCTCCTGATATTACTAATAAAAGAGACAAAGACCCCAAAGAGCAGAAGATGGACCAATTGAGACGACATGATGACATTTTGTCCCAAATGCTGGACCCAGAGTTATGCGGGCTAGCACATGATGGGATAATGGTGCCAAATTCTGTAATGCCTCTTTTTGGATCTAGTTCAGCTTTATAGAAAGAAAAGGCCACAAGCGTAAAAACAAATCAATTTGGTCTAACTTTACTGTGAACTTGCATCAAGAGTGGGAGCAAGACAAGAAATAGCCACCAAGAAATTGTAAGGAAATAGATTCTGATAAAATACACTTTTCTTTTTGATAACTGCAACATATGCATGTAGTGCAGAGCCAACAAAAGCCATAAAATTCAGCAATGCCTGCATGCATGACCATGCATATGTTGATTCACAAAATAAAGAAGAAATCCTAGTTCAATTCTGCATCTGATGAGGGTACTCATATTAGCAAACAACTCCCTGGCTACAGAAAATAGATTATTTCCTTCCTCTCACAGCCACCTTGGATATCTGAAAAACATTACCACATCCCACCCTGTCACTTCCCTCTATTCTGAGAAATTGCTTCATTCAGGTGTGTCTTTCCTCTTTGATTATTCTCTTCTGTGAGCTCTCTATAGTTTGTTCACATCTTTCTTTAGTGTGATATCCAAAACTGAGTAAACCACACCAGGTGAAGAGTTTGGCAGTATCTCAGATACTCAGCAAAGCAATTACTTCCCATTTCTGCATCCTAGAATTATCTTCTTTCGTTTGTTTGCTTTGTGTGGGGAGGTGACTTTACAAGTTTCCCCTTCACATGTTTTCCATGGGACTTCACTATTCTAAATCTGTGTGGCTGTTTAGCTCTATATACTCATAATATCTTCCCTTGTTGCTTCTGCAGAACATCTCTGTTTGTTTGCTTGTTGTTTTAATAAGAGCTTCAATTTATGAATTTTGAATTCATATCTCCCTCTTAAATATTTTGGCAGTTCATCCTGGATTAGCATCATCTATGTATTTAACAAAAGTGCTACCTACATTGACTTCTAGGTGATGGATGAAACTACTGCATAACATCGTGTTTAGGACAGCCCCTTTGATTTGACTGTTGGTGACTTGCTGTGACATTCCAGCAGTGCTATAAGTCCTGAACGAAGTTTCTCAGGCCAGCTTGATTTAAAATTTTCAGATTAGTCATGAAGTCTCCATTCTGTTTGTCCCTGTTACAGGCTAAGATTCATCACCTCTACTATTTCAAGCACAAGTTGCGGGCAACTTCTTTCATGAAAGGTGACAGAGTATTATTTATTTCTTAACATCACGTGCTGCTCAGATATCCCATTCCCAGGAATAGAAGACTGATTCTTCCCTTGTTCAACCTATTACCTTTTGTAGAACAATTTCTTACTACTATTTTGTGTTGCTGTTTCTGTGCCTTGACTTTTTTGATTTTGTGCCTTCATGTTCACTCTGTAAGATTAGTCTATCCTTCATCCTTACGCCTTCCTCTGATGTAAATCCAAAGGAAAACCAATGTTTTCAACAAAGCTTCTTGAACACAAACGATCATCACCATTTCTCGTGTTTCCAGATTTAACGCATTAAATTGTTTTCTTTTTTTTCAGTGAAGAAAGAGAGTTGGGCATAAGCAAGGACAACCAGATTTTTTGGTCTTACTGATATGTATACTCTCCTTATATGTACATACGTAGATACTTATACCTATGCACAAACCACATATATGATGCATACAAATACAGGTTTTCACATATACGTATACACACACATATTGTGAATGCATCCCTATTTCATCCCTTATCTCCAGAGCTATGTATTTGCTTACTGTATTATTGCATTGCTGACAGCTTGAATGGAATATTCTTTCCAAGAATTCACTCACAATAGCAATTACACAAGACATTATTTGGAGTCCTGAAGGAGGAAAGGAGTAGAGTTAAATACGCTTGAGAAATACATCCATGAAAATAACCAAGCCTGGATTTTTTCCATGACAGAAGGCATGCATAACTCAAGGAAGAGTGCAGAGGCTGACATAAATTCACCCCTAAAGGCCACTTTTAAGCTCCTTGCTCACTTTCCGACTAGGAATCCTGTGGAAGATACATTTCCTCTGGGCTCAGTGTTGGCCCTCTGCACAGAGAGAAGTTTAGCCACCTAGGATGATCACTGTACCACTGCAATCACATGATGCTGTAGGAGCAGCCCAAAGGAGAAAGTCCAAGATCAAATCCAAATCCATCAGTGGGATTGTTGGGAAAGCAGACCTAACTTAATGTTACTTTGTGTACTAATGAAAATAAGAGGTCTTTCTTATACTTGGTGGCAAAAAGAGAATACAAAAGGGTCCCGTACACTTCGGACAGTCATCAGCAGCATGGGGTAAGTGGTTCGGGGCTGCTCTTCAGAGCTGAGGCTCCCTCTCCAGGCATATTTACAGCCAGAGAGAAGAGCTGTAAAGAAACCACCAAATCACTTCTGTTTTGACAAAAATAAACTACCAGAAACTTTCAAACAGCTTTGTTGTATCTTTTCCTTCAATTGCTGCATGCGTCAACAGGAAGACTTATCTCCTCAACTGGGTATTGGATTAAGCTCATATAAGCAGAAATAAAAGAGGAAATCATAATCATGTGAGACCTAAAATGCTTGGCCTCCTGGTCTCTGGAAAGACAGGTCCCATTTATCAACAGAAGGCAGTTTTATAACCCTGAACAAACTTAGGTCAGTGGTAATATTTGTAGGCATGTACCCACACAGCAATAAAAAGGTTAAAATACTTCAGTGGTGCGGCTGTAAGAACTCCAGCAATTTTTATTTCCCTGGCCTTTCCTCAGAAAGATTCTGGGAGATGTACCCCCTGGAGTATAAATTAAGGAATAAAATCTCTAGGCTTGTACAAGCACTCTCTGGATATTATTGGTGCAAGATAGAAAAGGAAACAAGTAATGTTTAAGAGTAAAAACAATGCTGTGGTTAATCAAACGGGGGAGAGGAGAGGGGGGGCGGAGAATCCTTCCTGTCTTCAGTATAACTGTGGCATTTACTTTTATTTTAATGTGAAATATGTCTTCCCCACAAGAGACTTAGGATTGATAATTGTAAGAGGAAAAAGAATGTTTTAACGCTTTATATTCTTAAAAATCAGTGTTTGCCATCACAATGTTAAACTCCTCCTGCCTTATGAATTGCCAGGCTTCCAGGCTGAGCAGAGCATTCCAGAAGAACCCCAGACTAATCTTAAATTGGACCATAAACCCATTCATGCATCAACTGTATGGAAAATTTCCTCACATAAAGCAAATGAATAACGCTCATTCAGACATCACAATGAGGAACTTGATGCATTTAAAATGACAAGCTAACAGAGCCATCAGAAGCCAAAACTAAGGAGCTTCTTTTCTACAAAGTTTTGATCCAAAGCACAGCTCTGCACTCTGTCTGCATTTTCCAAGGATTTTTGCTTTGTGGGAGCATGCACAAGACCCATCTTCTTCAATGCGACACCTCCACTCAAGAAACGAATGGGAACTCATTCTTTTTTATTTCTCTACCTCATCATCAATTAATTGGGTCAGGAGGTAGTTAGGAGGGAGAGAGGAAGAAAAAGACATAGCAGCAAGTGCAGCACAAGCGCACGGTTTTCAGTTCATTTTCAGTGGTCTTCTACAGGAAAAAGAAAAATTGCATCACTGTCCTTACTTACCAAACCACAGAAAACTGAAGATCTATGGCCTGAGCTAACACTCAGTTAACCAGGTTCACTTAGGAAGACCAGAAAAAGTCTCCTGTATGCTGCAAATAGTAAACAGCTGAGCCCACACAATTACTTTCCCTCTTTCTTGCCTTTCTATGCCTTTCATATCATTCACGGAATATCATTTCCATTCCTGCACAACCAGCTGGGCTTTGTGCAGCATCAGCAGCAGCTCAAGCAGACAGAGGAAAAACAATCTCGTTAACAACACAGGACCAAGGCAAATCTTGGTTTTCATTTGCTCATAAAACACCTGAGATTCACTCTGCAAAGAGAAGTGGAAATCTCAGGGGCCCTATCACCAAGGGAAAATGTATCCTTTTACAATTCATGGGATCTGAACAGATGCCCAGAAAATTAATTTACTAATGTTGTTGGTCCCATAGCTGGTTCTTTCACCTTTCTGCAGTCCTACTTTTGCTGTGCCTCCGTGTTCGCCTGGGTAAGACGTTTTGCTTTCCATCTGCAAAGCATCAGTCCCATGCAGTCCCTGCCAGGCTGAAGCCCTTGCTGTTGTTTCTTACCACATGAAAAGAGTGGATCCAGAAGACAGAAAATGGAGCAAAAACACCTGTGTGTGCTGTGTGCCAAACCCAACTGCAACAGAACTTCAGAAAAACTTCAGCCTTAAAGGTAATTCCTATTTCACCACAGCGTCAAGAAACATTTTTTCAGTGGACCACAGTCACAGTACCAGGCACACGGCTCAGTGAAACAACAAAATCCCACTGGATTTTGCTGCTTCCCTGCCTTTTCATTTTTTTAACCACATTTATGTTCATTGTGTCTACTCTAAAGGGCAGAGATTTGAAACAGTTGGTGCTATGTCCTACTTATTAGCGTCCTTTAAGTTACACAGTATGCACAGTGAGCTTAATTATGAGACAATGATAGGAAATTAATTTTTTCCAAAGAGCAGTAGATGTTAGAAATGAAAACGTGATGTTTAATTTGCAAATTGACTAAAAATGTGAATTATTAACTGAAGAAGTGACTCAACTTATAGTGGTCTCAAAGATAACGGCTCTATTATTTTTTAAAACCAATATAGTATTAGTCCTGCATCAGCTAATAAATAAAAATAAGCAGCAAGACCAACAAAACCATTAACAACCTCCCATTACAGGAAGGAATGCTGCAAAAATAAGATGCATAGTCAAGGAAGATTAATACTAGCGTAAGGGAACGTGCACTTTGTGTAGACCACCACGTTTAGAAGAAACTCTGAATGGTATGGACACCCATGATATTCTCACCACAGAGAATCAATCAGACCAGTGTACCTCAAGAGAAAAATTGACTACATGCACCAGCCAAAGTTGAGAGATTCTATGTACCCAGCAACAGTGTTTGTGCTCACTGGGTCATCCTTGCCAAAAGTTGGAGTGCAAAAGAGCTTCTGATACTAGCAAATAAAAGTTTATTCACCATAAAGGAAAAAAATATATATAACAATGACTGGGGAATCTTTGTTTCCAGAGCTGACCATCCTGGCCTCCTTCCCTGAATTCCACAGGAAAAAGATCGTTTGTTATCAGAATGCCTTTATAAGAAGAGTCAGAAATTCATTACAACCATGCAAGAAATATCTCTATCACATCGCTGTCTGTAAGCTAATTGTACAAGGTCCCATTCATGTTAAACAGAAGGAAGACAAACCAAGAAAACACTGAAATAGCTTCAAAAAAGAAACAGAAACCCAGTCGTGCTGCTATGCAGTAGAAATTCCTTCAAGTCTGATAAGGTACTAAAAATCTCTGATAAAAACAGTAATGGCCAGAAGGGTGACAGAATTTCTGATGCAACTCATCCATTCTCACAGTGCATTGAGAGATGGACAAACCATAATCCTGCTCAGGTTAAGATGCTTGGAAAGCAGATCACAGGATAAAAATTCAAGTACGTTATCGTGTGTTTGGTTACTGTTGTCAATCAGACTGCATCTTTAAAAAAAGTACATGCAGCTGGTCACAGCACAATTATATCCTATTTTATTAAAATAAAGGAAAGAGAAAATGCTCCTCAGAATAACACTATCTATAAGCTCTTCAAAAAGTAATAACTTAATTCAAGGAAATACGACTTTTGCTATCTTCCCCTCAGAGAAAACCAATGTAGATCTTACTGCTTACTTTGTCCTTAATAAAGAAAATCATGAAATCACAGAATCATTAAATGGCTTGTGTTGGAAGGGACATCAAGGATCACCAATTTCCAACACCCAGTGAAGGCAGGGTAAACAGAAGAACAGGATAAACTAGAAGCTGGTAAACACTTCAGCATCACCAAATAGGTTTCACACATAAAATTCTTCCCAAAAATTTCTCAGAATTTCCAAGGGGAAAGCACTGAAAGTGTCTGCACCAATATTGGCAGAGTTTGATTTCCATAAATTAAATGTTTCTCCTCCGTGTGTGCTCACGCTCTAATAAAACACATATGGAAAATAGTGAAAATATTCAGAGAAGCAAAATTTTCTTTGATGATGATGATTCATTGAAAGCAAAATCAAATATGTTATTAGCCATTAGAGTCTAAATGCTACGATGAATGCCTGGGATTTACATGGCACTCTGCATCTTCAGAGTACTGTAATTAATTACTCTTACGCTGTGCGGCATTGTTTTCACACAAGGCTCTCTCCAAGTCCAACTAGATGTTAATTCTAAGGGCTCCTCTCCTCAGATGGCATAGTACAGTAAAACTCTGTTCATGTACCTAACAATGATATCAAACAATGTTCTACTGAACCCTGCAATGACATAACAGCATTTTTGATGCTTTTTATTAAAATCTCCCTCTAAATACGTTTTAAGGGGTTTTTTTGTTTGTTTGTTTGTTTGTTTTTAATAAGAGAAAGCTCCATAGGGACCCATGCACAAAGAATATATATTATAAAATAGCTTCCAGACTAATAGTAAAACTGTGTGCAGAAAGTTCTTCAAATCTACTGTTGAGGTTTCAAGGCAATCTATATAGGGAACTATAAATTTCAATATATGGGATAATGCTCCAAAGAACTTTTACATAGCAGGGCTTAACATTGTTTTATTTAGTGCACATATGTCAATAAACAGAAAGGAAAAACACTACAGAGTTGTAATGGAAAGAATCTCCAATATCAAAGATATTAAATCTTTGCCTCAGATAGAGAAGAGCTCGGGATAGCCTGTGGTTAGTTACTCATGGGAGATGAGAGACATCTAAAAGAAATATTAAAATAACAGTAAGAGATTGGGGGCTGGAGAGGAATGGCTATATTGCAACACCCCAGGACAAGTATCCAGAAAGCCATCCAGTCAGAAAGCCATCCAGCAACAGCCTGCAACAGAATACATCAAGGAAATCAGGTGCACAATGGACTGCTTTTCCACCTCGTCTCCGTCAAGAACTGTTCCATGAAATATATCTTACATTCTGTTCTCACATATACACGATTCATCAGCTTTCTCTGGAGCTCCTCTTTTTCCTCTAGCCCTTTCTGACACAGGCAGATTAGGCCCTCTCCTAAGAACTCTTCCTCTCTTTTTCAGTCCCCATGGAATTAAAGAACCAAACCCCTCTACTAACATTTCACTTTAAGTCTACAGAGAATTTGAGCCAGTTTGGAGACTTAATAAAAAGGTTAACCCAAAGGAGAAAGCGCAAGAAAAGTAAAACAGTGAAGACAAAGATATTTCAGGCAACGCCAGAATTACATTCCTCTAAGGGCTGGTGTTGAGAAGGAGCATCTCATTCCCTTCTCTCCCAGCACTTGCATAACATTCCTCGTCTTAATCATTGCAAACACTGATGCCTTCATTTTACAGTCAGGAAAACCCAAAGCTAGAGGTTCAGTAGATGAGTTGTCCCAGGCTAGAACACACATCAGGGAACAAATCAGGAGAACTCTATAGTTACTCTCTCTAGGCCACAGCCTGAGCATTGCTGATCTTAGAGAAATTTGGGCTCCTTCTCTTCAAAATATCCACTATTGCTTTGGCTAGAAACTACAAATCCCCCAGCAACTAGTCTTAAAGACAATTTACCATGTGGGCTCCTTTCTGTTATTAAGTGTTCTTCCAGCACCAAACTCTCCAGTGGACTTCAGTTTACAGGTACTGTGGAGTATCAGGCAGCAAGGGCAATAGCAACAGTTCCTCAATGGACATTGATTTTAGCACGCTCTTTGCTAAGAGCAGAGATGCACAAACATACAGATGAACTAAAATAATTGTATTGCTTTGTCTCGTTTTGAAGAGCTACAGGGAAAAAGAAAAAACTACCCGAGTGAAGAATGGAAATATTTGCTATGTTTGACAGGGGAAGCATGATTAAAAAGCACTGAAGCTGAAATAATGACTAAACTCTATCAAGACTAACACACACCAGCTCATACCACAAGTACGTACCACAATTTGTAATGTAGGTAAGAATATATAAAAGCCATCCTGTCTCAAGGCACACCTTATAATTTGTGGCTATTACCATTAAAAAGACATTTCCCAGAATGTCTCACAAGGCTCAGAGAGGTAGAGTTGCATATCAGTGCATCTCTGGTAACCAGCAGGAATTCAGTCCTGCCAGCAGACGCCCCTACATAACCATCACTTCTCTGCTTGCTTGCACAGTACTCTCTTGAATTTCCTACCCTACACAAACTTAGAATTTTTTCCAGCAAAACTGTTTTCCTAAAAACTAAAAGATGAGCTGTTTGTGGAAGTGTGGCAGATAATTCCTTCTTGACTTCCTCTGTGGGTTTCCTGGGTTCCCCGAACTTCTGGCTGGGCAGCAGAGGATTGCTATGAAGTCAAGGAGCCAGATCTGTGTGCTTGCATGAAAAAGAATTCCTCAGCAACCTTGAGATCCAAGGAAGTTAGCACACTAGTGAGGAGACAACTCTGTGCACCAAAGGAGGGAGTACCATCACACATCTGAATCAGGGGATATGTCAGCCAGGAAGGAGGATGCTTCCCTTGCTCAAAGAATAGCAGTCATCTAAAAAAATGTTAACACTGAAAGAAAAAGAAATAGAACAGAAAAATGGATTTTAAAAAATTAGGCTACATTTTTTTAAAAATAATGTCAAATTTGAAGTATTTTACTTTGATTTTAAGAGTTTCTTTTCTTGAATTGCTAATTTCATAAGAATTCTTTTTCACTTAAGTGCTCTGCCTTGATTTAGAATCAAATGTTGCCTTTTGCTGGAGTTTCCCACAGGACAAACATACATCCAGATGCATTCTTCTGAATCAGAGGGAATCCTACACTGCCAGCATCATGCAGAACTCACTACATTGTTTTATAAATGAACACAGCAATGGTAATTAGCACTGGTAACTGCAAAATGGCAGACGTAATTAAACCATTCAGAAGAGAAGGCTGCATATTAGAAGTATTTTCCAGCATGGAAGCTCACTGTATTTTGAAATACATCTCCCGAAACAAGCAGAGACCACCTCTTGAATCAATTAAGTGTGACAATGCCCTTGAAAACACATGGTGGGGAACACTCAGCACCCAGCCAAGCAGGCAGACAGGATGATCCAGTGGATTCCTTACATCACTCAGATTTGGGAACCATCAGCAAAAGCACACAGAGCACCATTACTAATAACAAAGGCAATTAAGTCAACAGTGGTTTGTGTTATAGATACTATGGAAATATTCATTAAGAGTCCTTCAACCAGGTGTAGCTTGAGTCAGAACATATTGGGATCCTCCCTTGTGCCTAATTCAGTGGCAGATGAGAGCACTGTCCCTGTATCTCAGGCCTGAAAGGGTCTTGTCGTCTTTCTGCCAGGTTTCAGAAACACACTGCAGAAAATGAACTTAACAGCCCCAGTCAAACATGTGAGGTCCCAGGCAGATCAGTGAGGTGAGTCTGGGCCTTCTGGGATTGTTTTATGGCTCTCACCTCAAGGCAGCACCTACTGCACTGTCCATGAGGTGCCAGCATGAACATCAGATACAATCTGATAAAACTTTCTGATCATAGAATTTTGAGGTTGGAAAGGACCTACAAGCTCATCTAGTCCAACTGTCCTCCCATTACCATTGCTACCATAAGCTACTAAACCATATCTCATAGCTCCTCATCCGGACACCTCTTGAACATTACCAGGGATGGTGACTCCACCACCTCCCTGGGCAGCCATTCCAGTGCCTGACCACTCTCTGACAGAAAAAGTTCCTGCTCATGTCCAGTCTAAATCTCCTCTGGTACAACTTGTGGCCATTTCCTCGCGTCCTGTTTGTTGCCTGGGTGAAGAGGCCAAGCCCCTCCTCATCACAGCCTCCCTTCATGATGAAACCTTCAGGCTGGAATCAGTTAACCCCCCTCTCAGAGACAGGCTTCCAGGTTTGCATATAAGAGAAGAGACGCTCTGTAATTTGATATTCTCCCAATCAATGATATTTACATGCCTTTATTCACAGACTCCTTCTGATTGTTTTTTTATAGCCCGCACCAGTACCCATAAAACCCCCAGCCGAACGCTGATCATTTATCTTCCCTTTCGCTCTGCCAAACGCCAGAGGAAATTTCTTAGTCAAAAGATAACCTGGTTGTCTTTTTTTTTTCTTTCCATTTCTACATAGTTTCTGAACACCTGTGCTTTATGTTGTACTGCAAAACATCAGGCAATTAAAAACTTAGAGAACAAGTGAAAACAAAGCTTGTCTACGCACACGGAATTATACATTAGACAGTAATGGCTACACTGCAGCCATGAGTAAGCCATTAATTTACACGTGTATTCAGCGCTAAAAATTGTTGGGATTTTTTTATGTTTAGACTTTAAATTCCAAAGTAAAGAAATTCAAAAGTGAAGTACCCATGGCAACCTTAATTCTATTCATCTTACCCTCCGATGCAGCATTTGTTCAGCAATTACATACTCCTGAGGAAAGCTGTGCCTCGCAGATGATGGTAAAGCAAGGTTAAAGAATTCTCAAAATTAATAAAGTCCTCCAGTACACTTGTAAGATTTACAGCTAGGGGCATTCTAAACATTAAAAAGGAAGAAGAAGAAGAACTTTTTTAGTCTTTTGTAGGAAAAACATGTTAATTGCCATCAAATGATTTTCATCTCCTCCATTACGCTTTTACTTTTCTTATTCCTTTTCACATTGCCCTCGGCCTCTCAGTGTGAGAAAGGAGCAGCATCTTAGTCATCACAGCTTTGGATGCTGGGTTTCTGCTTCTTGGCAGAGCTGAAAAGCAGCATTTGCCATGATTGTTAGGGGATTTTTCCTACCTTCCCCCACTGAATGTTTTTATAATGATTTGTTTAAATGAGTGAAGTATCATGAGGATGTTTAAGATACAGAGAACCGCATTATAAATTCCCAGGAACTTTACTATTTATTTCTAGCCTAGATTTCTAATAGTGTGCTGATATATTCATGTTGCCTGTCCAGTAAATGTGCAAACTGCAAGTCCTCCCCTGTCATTTGAGTTCAGTAGCTAACTTCACCTGAATTTGAAAGGGGAGGGTATAGCCTCTAACGTAACTGAGTTCTTACAAGTTTAGTGAATGTGTAGGTAGAGTAGAGAAGACAGAAATCAGCACAGCCAGCAACACTCCAGGAGAGAGACAAGCGGAGCAGAGCTGTCTCCCATTCTGCTTTACAGCAGCCAGGTGGCATTAACATACTGACAATACAAAGCTGCATGTCAGCCATGGGGTTACAGCAGTAGTGTAGGCAGGAGGGACAAATCACCTGTTTTCCTCTTGGCAACTTTCTCCAACGCTCCCAATAAGCAAGATTTGCCAGTCATACCTCCATACTGTTTCCTCAGAAAACTCTAATGCCTCAGTGGATTGAGGTGTTCTCAGCTAAGGGGCACCCTGCTTGATGGAAAGATTTATGTAGCCACACAACAAAGGGCAGCAGAATGAGAATGTTAGAGCAGACAGCTGATGCACTTAGAGAAGGGGCTACAGATCACAGAGTTACTGCAGCATTCAGCCTGGCAGACGCACATGGCAGCAAGAGGAGACCCACTACTCCAAATACACCCTGCTAAGGCTGAACAAAGAGTTGTATTACTCAAAAAAACAATGTGCATTACCATTTGCAGGGAATCACTTCTTTACACTGTAAATTTGATACAGCGGGACATTCTGAACCCAGGAGTGTCCAGCAGCTAGTTCTACACAGCTACATAGAGCACTGGCAAGCTTCTCAGCTATGCCCAAACTGCCCTAGCCAGAAGCTGAGCTCTGAACTGCAGAGTACAGACCATCTCCTACAGAGATACATCCCAGCAACCTAAACAGGGGGAGCTGAGATATTTCTTCAGCTTTGTGCTGTCACAGAAAGAGCATGAGTAGTTTCTGAAGCAAGAAAGACTGGTCACCTCGATTCAAGCCCAGGAAAAATGACAAAAACTTGCTCAAAAGCACATCTAGAACTCTGGAATCACAGCAGATCTTCTCTGGTTGCTCTGCATAGGCAATGCACAAGCACTAATATCACATTCAAATTAGATAAAAAACAAAATAATTGGATTTTCACTTCTCCCTGCTAGGAATAATAATAATAATAATAATAATAATAATAATAATAATAATAATAATAATAATAATAATATAGCATTAACTTTGACAATGACAAAATGCATTGGTAATAATAAACATACTCCTCATTGTAACTTCAGTGACAGTGTGGGAAGTTGCAACTAAAAAATACTCCTCAGCCACCCGATATCCCACGGACTCTGATTGCAGTTTGGGGCACATGGCAGCACTGCTCTAGAGTCTCGAGGAGCTCTTAGATGGCTCAGTTACTTAAGAAAGAGCATCTGATACTGGAAAGCATTTTGTGGAGATCTTACACATGTAAAGAAATTTCAGTTGTGCTCAGTATTTAGATAGGTCACATTTACATCTATCTTCTGCAGTCAAAGCTACAAGCTCTTTCTGTGGGCAGAAAGATCTATGAGCACCCCTCACTATACACCAGAGAGTAAATGAGATCAAGGAGTACACAAAGAGAAACCCATCTCCCTTGCTTCAGCTCAGTGCCACTCAGCAATTCTGAGCAAAGGTGTCTTCCAAGAGGGCTGCAGGTAAGGAGCAAAGCAAATGAATTTCTGTATACTCAGACACATTTCTCTCCTAATAACAAATATTTGAGGCCACAAATGCCCATCTCTTCCCCATCTCTTTCTCGGAGCCCTAGAGGATGCATAAGGAACAGTCAACTGCTCACTATCCACCAGAGGTTCACAAGAGCAGGCCTAGGTATAAGTGAACAGGTTCACAGCTGTAACTCTCACATACACTACCCTGTAGATCAACTTTATTTTCCCTCCCTGGAAGATCTACCTGTTCCCCAACTTCTCCCGCATTTCACAGGTGTACAGCTGAACAAGCTTCCAAGCAGTTCTCCACAGAGGCACTTCATTCAAACAGGAAAAATAAATAAATAAAAAAAGATGCAAAGCCTCATTTTGTGCTGTTCAGAGAGCCAAGAAACCATTCCCCAAGGCAGACAGGCGAAGGTGAGAAGCAGAACCATAAACAGCCTTTATCCTCATGCTGGGTTCCCACCTAGTGGGACCAGGCTGTGCTACTCTAAGTTCTGCTGCAGCCCCCTCAGGCCCAAGAACTGTCTCTCTTGGATGAGAGGGACATTTTTCCCTCCTGAGCCTTCCATTCCCCAGCCTCTTCTCAGCAGTAGCTAAGTCCTACTATTGGCCCAAGGTCAGGAAGGACCTGCTAGGGATCTGTTGTGCTAACAGGAGGCTGCTGGAGCATTATCCCTGTGATGCGAGGGACTTCCTTGCCTTTAAAAGCCACGCAGAGCCTGGAGACTGCTCACAGCCTCAAAAAGATGGAGAGGTGTGTGGGCTGTTTCACTGGAGCAACCAAGGAGAGGCACCAAAAGCCTGAAGCAGGAGAGTAAACCAAAAGGCATGGAGATCCTACTGAAGGTAGACAGGTCAGCAAGGAAGGGCATAAAGCAGAGGAGGGTGGAAGGCAGCAGCAGGAAGAAATTTAGAGGGCCAAAGCCAGGATAGGATGCAGAGCATTAAAAGCTCAATAGAGTTTCAGTTTGAAACCCTCACTTCCCGTTGTGGTTTCTTCAGCCATGCCCAGCGGTTGTCTGTCAGTTGCTTCTCAGGACAGGGAACATAAGCACTCTCCAGGCATGCAAGAAAATGTGTTTCTCTCACAAAACACAGAGTCTTTTATTCTCCAGCAAATGCATAAGACTCAGAAAATGCTAGCTTGGTTCTGTTAGCAAGATTATCCGTTTCAGCTCTCACAGAAGCCACACCATTCACACGAGCAGCAGTGCCATTCTGAGACATTTTGTTCTCATTTGAAAAGGGCGATGCTACAGGCAGCTCCAGCTGATGACAGTTGCCAAGCTCTGCGTGCATCACACCTGTGTTGTGAAAGATGCAGCACTTTCCCCAAACAGGTGAAGAGAGGGAAGCTCACACATCTTCTCTGCTAGCCATCTAGCTGTTAGTGTAGCTGCAGCCCATTCCTCTAAAGTTCCAGTAAAGAAAGCACGTTGAGAGATGTCCTACAGATGAGGCAGCACCAAAGGGGGCCGCCTTGATTAAACCAGGTTGTTCTGCTGAGAGTCCTCAACGCACGCTCTTGGTTATGGCTGTTAGAGCTGCAGCAGGGTGACATGAATTGCCTTTTATCTAATTGGAAAACTCCCACAGAGTTTAGAAGTACTCATTTAGACAGGCAAATCAATAAAGGAAATGGTAAGTGTGAGAATATAGTGAGACTACAGAGTCTATGTGGGTCCTGTATGCTTCTGCTTTAAAAAGGTTAACTCCTGCCTTCAAGAGTTTACTGCAATGCCAGCAGTTGGAAAATGGCAAAATGGGTAGATTCTACCCAAAATTTCAGTGAGTTAAATTGGTGGCTGTCTATAAGGACAAGTCAACAAGCTTTCTGTTAGAGACCAGAAATTCAAGAGTCATAGAAATTCAGAAGACATTGCAGAGAAGGAAGGAGAGAGGGAAAACTAATCTGAAATGTAACAGCTCTGAGGCTGGCAACGAGATCAGAAGTTTCATTAAAAGGAAAAGGGAGCAAAACCTGATTTGCAAAATAGTAAGGACTAGAGCTGAATTTCTATGGAGTTCTGCTGTCACAAGGAACACTGGGATAAGGAAAATGAGCAGGGAAATGACTCCTGTTTTCTCACCTAAGAGCTTTCCTTGTCCTTTTTCATCCACCCTCATCAGGGGCTCTGCAAATCCCCACCCACAGAGCCACTCTGAGACTTCTAAACCATTAAGAATAGTTATTTAGTTGCTTAAAAATTCTAGGCTTCAAGAAAAATCACAAGAAAAAGCCCACAGTTCTTACAGTTGCTTGGTTTAGAATTAGTTTTGTTTTTCTTATTTCTCTCTGGCATTCCTTCTCCTAAATCTCCAATCACTTTCACAACAGGCTTATGCTGAGTAGCTTCAGGCAGCTGAGGGAAAAAAAAAATCCTGTTTAGCAATGTAAGTTATCTCTTCTCCCACCGATGCTAATAGGAGCTTTGTGCATAAATCAGGCAAACACTGATGGGAGGAGAGATCCTGAAATCTATGCCTGTTTTTTATCCACTGCAGTGAGGGTTTTATTCTCCTCTAATTTACACCAAAATATTGGTCTCAGGAGGAATACTTCTGACACACATTGGTATAAGTCAGAGGAGAACCAGGCCCATGGGGTGATAGCAGATAATTCAACATCTTCATCCAGTCACAAAAGGCAACTATATCAGAGTACCACAGACTGACTCATAGTGGCCTCTTAGAAGCTGACAGCATGGGATAGGCTGGGATTCATGGTCAAGCCTCATCCATCCTTGCCTCACCATCCCTCTTCTCCACTACAGACTGGCAACCACACCTTCAGCCCTTCCAGACATCACAGACATACAGATAGCCTGATACTTCCTCACTGGAGGACAACTGGTTAGAAACAAGGTCTGAGAGGGAGTAGACAGAACTGACAACCGATTCAGATTGAGTATGAAACCTCTCCTAATAACCACTGCATGAGAGGCACAATTCCATAAAGCTCACTGTATATTTTTCAGTATGGGACTACTAAAACAGGACATCCTTTGCTTCTTTCTTGCTTCTACTTAGAAACATCAAGGAAGTCTTCACGCAGTGACCTCTCCAAGCCAGTTCTAGGGAAAGGGAGTGCACAGAACAAATGTAACCCTGACCATTTTTATCTGGAAAAATTCTCATGCCTCTGGACTGCCAAAAGCATCTTTTAACATTGGCTTTCATGATGCCCTCCAAAATATCCGGTAGGTCAGAAGGCAGTCACCTCTGCCAAACACATATCAGGGTTTGCAGCATAGCTCACTGGGGCCAGTGTTTCTTTTTCCCTAACATGGGTAACTGGAGGCAGAACAAATGTCTTAAGAGAGAAATATCATGACCAAGAGAGCCTAGTGGAATATAACTATATCTGGGGTGATCAGGAGCTTCCTAATAGGCATATAAATGCACAAAGGTAATCTTTTGGGGAGAAGGTCTACTTTCATAACAGTAGACCTACTAAAGATTGTGAGAAAACACTCCATTTTTAAAAATATATATATATTAGGATTTTACATAAGGTTTTCTATATGTATACGATATATGATAGCTTGAATTCTTTTGTTCGTGTTTTCTTTAAAGCCAAAGTTCTATTGATCAGCATTAACAAGCAAAAATAAACAGCCTCTTAAAAAAAAAAAAAAAAAAAAAAAAAGTACTTTTTATTTATACTTACGTTCAGTTGGAGAAGGAAACACATAATAAAATTAATTGATTTTTCATGAGTTTATTTTCTTACTGACAAAGTGCGTATTTTAATAAGGACTTTATCTCCCCTTCCTTGATCCTACGCTGAAGTCATGATCCCATACTTTGGACATCATTCTGTTGCCATGGAAATGATCATAATATCGCTCAAAAAAATGAAGTATTATGATTTCACTGCAGGATCAAGGAGAGATAAAATGATAGGCTGCAAGGGATCAAGTCTTCAAGCTGCAAAAGCCTTAGTTACTAACAAAAAGAACAATTACGAAAAACGTCCAACGTAAATTCACTTACATCTTGCAATGTTCAAAAACTATTTTTTCCCCCTAGATGGTAAATATTTTTTAAAGCACTAATTTCAGAGATCATAAGCACTCCCTTTCTCTTCTTTTGATCTGTGGTCCCACCCTCAATTTGAAATGCACCTTTCCTATGAATGAATCCTGGTCATTTTTCATTCCGTTCCTCTTCAGTGCCCACACAGAACCTTCCCACCCAATTTGTTGTCCCACTTTATTACTTAAAGGAATGACATTTTATACAGAGAAATTATTGCAATTGAAAACAATCATTTAGTTCGGGTGATGTGTGTGATGGGAAAGGGTGGCATGTGCCAGATCTTACTTCGAAATGGAAACAGTACATGGCTAGCATAACACAGATCTCATTAAGTTCCCTTTAAACCTCAAAGCACATACTTTCAGACACCGAGTATCCCCAGTACTGTAATTTACCTCTAAAGAGGTAAAACGAACCCTCCTGTTCATTTTCACCATCTGCCACAGCACTTCTTCGTACTTGTTAAGAACAATTTTAGATCTTTTCCGAGAAGTTCATGGATCCTACCAGAGAACACACTCTTCAGAGATGGCCAGGCCACTTTCAAATGTCACACAAATCCAAAGGTCCAGACTTTGAGGCCTTCTCTTGTATCAAACACTTACTGAAACCTGAAGCTTCATCCCCGAAGGCCTGCACAGATGAATTAAAACCTCGGAACAAGTTTTCAAAGTCTCAAATTTTAATGGCTCATAAGGGGACCTGCAGGAAGGTAGGTTCTACCGTACTTCGCTGATGTAATTCCCGATAGGAGCAACAACATCACAAGGGCAACAAACACACTTTGAAAGACTCCAGAAGAGAGTTGTGACCTTAATAATTTGCTTTCAGGCCTCATTTGTTTTCATGAGCTCTGTTCTAGTGACCACTTTGAAGGGTTGCCAAGAGCCAGAGAAGGGAAGAGAACAGGTGCTGCTAACAGAATTCAACTTTAGACTTTGAGCTTTAACAAGCATGACTTTCTCCCAAAATCTGTCAGCCTTGGCAGCTCTCTGAAGAGCTCCTTTCCACATATCCCACATCAAAAGTTTCCCCTACAACCCTGTCACAGGAAGAAAATAGGATTTGTAGTGGTAACAGACAATACAAAAGGTGCTGGAAGAAAGATTAGGGAGAAAGGAGGAAAAGCAATGGTTGAGATAAGAGTGTTCTCCTTCATGGATTCTCCCACTTTCTTTGGGATGGGAAAAAAAAAGTCTCTATTTTGAACCCCAACATAAATACTTGAGCATAAACAAGCTTATGAGCTTGTGATTGCTTCTGAATTCACACACATACAGCTTGAGTTTCTCAACATTACTAAATCTTCCAAGTGAGAAAGCCTAGAGCATCTGCATGACATACCAAAAGACTATTCACTCCCATTAAGAAATCACTGATTTTTCTGCCTCCAGATGTGTTTTAAGCTGCTGGGAAGCCTCAGAATTGAGCAGATTAATGCATTCTAAATGTCATTCGACAAAAGGGCACTGCTGCCAATGGTTCATTCACACTGCACGGATTTAATTATCTAAATGAAGTACACTCCAAGAAGTGCATGTTGGGCTTTTTTTTTCTTTGCAGTTGTGTTTTGTTGTTGTTTTTTCTGTTATCTTAAAAAATAAAAAAAAAAATAAAAAAATAAAACCACTTCAGTTTGTATTTTTTCCATTTTAATTGAAATTAATTTCCCTGGCTGTTTTATTTTTGAAAACACCTGGAACAGGGCTATTATTTCAAAGAGGTAATTATGAAATTAGAAAGATAACTACGATACTTACTTCTTTAATTACGGATATAAATAGGGACTGTAATGCAGAAATTGCTTACAGACATCTTCCTGGATTGTGCTGGAAGAAAACTGCAGAATCTGCTGCTCATCTAATTCCAAGGAGATACGAACCAAGATGAAATGAAGAGGCTGCTATATCTGCTGGAGTTCTGTCTGAAACTCTGACAAGGCCCTTGCCTCTCATAGTTCTGCTTTTGCAACCAGAGCAAAAATTGCTGATTTTGGTTTTAGAAATCTTCCTCTGTTTTTAGTATGTAGATTAAAACAGATCCTGCAAATATTACTGCAGAAATTTGGACTTCCTCGATTCAGTCAGAAGCACAGCAGGATGAAGGCACAACAGCAGCCCATTTCTTTTTTACTGGAAGTCTTAGACACTCGCCTTTTTGAACTGGAAGAGTTAATTCCACCACCTTGAAATGCCTACAGACAGAAAAGCAGCAGCTCAAATTGCCACGCAGAAGTGAGTGTGCTAAAGGAAGGTGACACTGGTGGTGTTTAAGAGCAGGCGACATATGCCCACCTCAGGCACAAAATGGCTGCAGTTGGTGTGGGGCTGCCCAAGGCCTCTGGGACTTCTCCCAGCCCCACAGCACTGTGCATTCAGGGCTCCAGGCCAGGAGCACCAAGCACAAACCTGAGAGCCAGCAGCAACACAGCCAACAATCAGAGCTAAGTGCAGTTATTCACCAGCCCTGTTCAAAGCCCTCTGTTATTTTAGCCGGCCGTGGCAACAGCTATAATTAGGCACTCTTAACACAGCACAGCGCTTTTCAGAAATCAAGGCCCTTTCCTCTTCCGCAAGAGTTGTGTCAAGGGGCAGCTTCCACAAGTGCTGGCTGCTGACCCCTCTCTGACATGACTTGATCGTTTGCAGTTATTGATCTCAGCTCTCTTTTCCCCAGCCATGGCTCCCAAGCCACCTGCCAGGTAATAAAAATCTGCATCAGAATGCAAGGCACACAGGGTGCTGAGAGCCAGCAGCAACATTTGTCTTACAGACCTGGAAACCTGGCAGTGTCGATAGGGGCCAGTTATCACAGTGCTGTGTGATCTTTCTGCTGAGGTTGTAAATAACTTCCATCAGCATCTGAATGGGGACAGAGAGAATCTGCCACATTAACTACAAAAGCAAAGTGCTGCTTTGTCAATGGCAGAAGACACTGTTAAGCAACACAAACAGCCTGGACAAGATCTCTAAAGACTCCCTGAGTTTAAAAGGGAAGGTTTAGGATGCTGAACTTTTGATGCACCATCATTAATCGAGTTTCGCCTTTCTTCTGAATGTGTTTGCATGCATGCCCAATGCAAGCATTTAAAATGTTTTACCTGAGTCCTATAAGGGTACATGACATTTCACTCCTAGTCTCACTGAGATGGGAAAATTATGGATCCCTTTGCTCTCCAAAGCACCTCCATATGCCAGTGGAAACATACGGATCCACTGTTTGAGGTAAAAGCATCTGGGTGCTACACGGATCTGCCTCTTTTCCTACTTACTCTTTCCTCCAGTGTGCAGCTCCAGAAAGTGCTTTACATGGCTTTGTACCTGCATTAAACCCTGCCTTCCAGAAGCCCACACTGTGCCAATTTTACACTGAAAAGTCAGTTGTAGTAAGCCAGCATAATGATGTAATAAAAGTGATGAAGAACTAGAGTTAGTGCCATATGCTTTTGCCAAAGAAGTAAAGCTTACAGATCTGACTGACTACTTTTCCTATTCCCATTCCAGATCTCTAGCCCCGAATGAGTTAAAGTAAGCTGCAAGAGAAGACAGATTCAGTAAAAATTAGGCAGAAAAAGAAATTGGGGGAAAAGGAGAGAAATAAAGGCAAACTGACAACAGCTGTTCTTCAGCGTGGCACACAGCCTTACGCAGATTCAAAGTGTGGAAACCAAAGCAAAACAAAGCTAAGAGCCATGCTTATGGAAGAAACTAGTTAGTCTGGGTCTATGAGGGACAAACTAGACCATATAGTTTACAAGCAAAACCGAACTCCAAATGCATTTTGCTAATCCTCGCACCTTCAAAGATCTTTCCCGCAATTCTGCCTGTCTCATCACCTGGAGTCTATTAAACATTGTTCACTGAAGAAACTATTTGGCGTGAGAGTGAAATTTGCTGGATTTACTAGTGTTTGATGAATTTACAAGAACCACAAACTAGAAGACACATCAGGACACCTTTGATCCCATTTTGCTACCTTACATAAATCAGCTGTAAGCTCAAAGGTGGAATGGTTTTTGTATGGTCTCTTCATTTTCAGCAAGATACATTGAAAGTAAGCCTGGAATATGAACGTATTTTTATGCCAAGTGTATTGGCTGGCTTTGGAAACTGATAACACACGTACCAGACTTCCATTTCATCTCAATTTCTTTTATAGTGATTAAAGCCTGTCATAGTTAAAGGGGTTTTTGAACGCACATATGGAATGACTCAGTGGTTTTGCTCAAGTGTTTGGATGACAGTGGTCCATTCTAATACCACTACGCTCAGGAGGGATGGGGCAGGGGAAGAGGGAAGTAAACTTTTATTTAATCTCCATGAGTAACTATCACTCAGTAATTGTCACTGAAGTAATTGTCACTGAAGTATCCCTGGTGGTGTACCCAAAGAAGCTGACAAGGCAGTGGGCTTTTTCCTTACTAATACATTCAGATCTAGAGGACCTTTTCTTGCTAGTCCCTTTAATAAACAGTAAATTATCTGTTTAGAAATAATCTTTGCTTTGGTCTAGTTGTTTAAAGCATTGCACCAGGAGACATTTTACTCATCTTCTTACTTCAGACAGATCTACGATGCACAGATAAATGGACGGTCATATATTTAAGGAAGATTTTAAATACATTTTTTAGTAGATGTCAAAATGGGTAGCATTTTATAATCAGAAAATGAACACTGGAAAAAAAAACAAGCAGACGTGCTGAGGAAAGTCCAGTCTGCTGTTTTCATAGATAATTTGACATAGGTTAGGAAAGTTCTGCTAACCACTTGTCTATGCCACACTTAAATCTTAATGGAGTACAAAGATTACCTTCCAAAGCTTAGGACCACATACTACTTAAGCTCTTCTGGCCAAGTTTTTTCCCCTTTTCTTCAACGTGATTACAAGTATAAAAAGATTTGAACCACTGGAGCTAAGGACTGAGTTCTCCTTTACACAAATGTAAAATGAGGCATAACTCCAAAGAGAACACATCTCCAGAACTGACTAAATTGCACCAAACGATCCTTGTCTTGAGGCGATGTTTTCCTACTGAAAAACAATAAAAAACTCACTTATCTCACAATTGCAAATGGGTAGTTTATGAGATCCAGCACTTTTGGGGCCACAGAAAATATTTTTTTCTTAAATGAATTGAATTTATGAAAGTACTTACATTGCATCATTACTCTCAGAGCTAAAATCCTTAACTTGGAATAGAGACTTGAAGCTAGATTTGCTCCTAAAAGCAAGATTTTTCTGGGGAACATAGTTATCTCCCTGGAAAGTTACAACTCAGAAAACTTCACTCAATTGCAGCCTTTTCCTGGAAGAAATTAAGCTCCTTATTCATTTTCTTATTTGACTGTAAATCGTCATATCTGAAATTCTGAGCCTGCCCAGGAAGGCCACAATGGTACTGGTGCAAAGCCAGGCTGGAATGAGCACAGCTAAGGCTGCACCTCCAGCTCTTCTTTCCAGTGTCTCTCTTTAGGGAGATTCAAAACAGATTTTCCCAAATGAGTGTTGCAGACACCCGCTTAAGTGGAGGGCACCCAAAGCTCTGCCTCTAGAAGCTGTGATGCCATGCAGGAAGGAGCCCTCAAGACATCAAGGACACAAGTCCCTGCTCTATCCTCCACAGAACCTAAAAGGGGTATCTTTTCCGTATTCTGTTACAGTGGCACGCAATGCTAGTTTTGTTTGTCAAACACCCTCCCACCATCACCCCCATAGGGAAAAATAAATAAAAAAATAATAAAAAATCACATATAGCATTAGTGGAGGCCTCTCCACTGGGTACCCAAGCCAGGACCAGTAGAAGCAAAAAAGCACCTTCTCTCCTAGACTTTTCACTCAGGTGTAGCAAAGGAGTTTCCCATAGTCTGTCATCTAATGCAGCACTAAAATACTATGCAAATGAACTAAACCTATTTGTGATTTTAATTCAGTTTTTTCCTCATATCTGGCCAATGCAACAAGTTGCCATGACCTTCTGATATATATATAGCATGATGAAGTAAATCAGCATCACCCAAGTATTCTACCTTGTCTATCATACAAGATCTACAAGTTCTGCAAATCTAGACTGATTTCAGTAACTGCATCTTCAAAAGCCAAGATGGTACACATACTACACTGTGTCACACTGTTGTATGACCTCTAACACCTGCTGTATTTGAAATTATTTTCTAGTATTACTAATGCTGAAGAGCACATATTTTCAAGTTCTCATTCCCTTTTTCTTTTGAGATGCTTTGATGACTCATATTACAAAGTTTTATTACAACACAAATACGATTCTACTCTATCAACACTTGCGTTCAAACTGGCTCCCCAGTGAATTACAAGTCACCACTTCACATACAGCTGCAGAGACTGATACAGCTCCTCTACTGCAAACTGAGTCACTTCCAGATGAGACTTGAAGCCAAGGCAGTGTTAGAAGACTCACTCACAGTCATTCAGTGCACACACACACAACCAGACACAAAGCTCTCCCAGTTTCAGCACTGTTCTTTTTATAGGCATTTTATAAAACCATTAAGCCCTGTTTTTCTTAAAGTGACATTTCTGACACCAGCAGCCAAGAAAAAAAAAAAAAAGATAAAACTGAAGTCAAAGCTGTTGTTCTACATTTAATGTGCTGCATTGTGAGGCAACACGGGTCACACATCTGCATCCGTCACTTTGAAATGCGTCTGGCAGGTCTTGACAAAAAACAAAGATCAATAAGGTAAAAGGCATAGCTGGACATTACAAGCTCTGCTGGCCATCACCGCCTGGTCCCCAGGCTGACAACACTTGTGCACTCTGTGAAATGTCCTAGGTTGCAACAAAGCCTCCAAGTTAATTACGCAAGCATGGGTTTTGTTTTGGTTTTCTGTCTTTATTCACTTTTCAAAGCTCATTCTAACATCGTTTCATAACCAAAAAAATAAACAAAAAGATAAAGTCTCTTGTTTTGTATAATTTGGCTTCCTCAGATTTGCCAATTCTGCTGAATTCTCCTAATAACTGCCTCACTATGTACCACGCAGCAGAGGTCTGATACCTTCCCTACTGAGACAAGTAGCATTGCCTTCTCCTTTGGGCTCTCCATACTCTTCCAAATTATTCTGATTGATATAGACCTCGATCCATGCTAATTATGCAGAGCTTCCCTTATAAAGTGTAGTTGCCATAGCAACAGTACCGGGTGAACAGGTGCGTGGAAAGCTGTGATATATTAAATGACAGCTACCCTCTGCCACTGCGATGCAGATTGCCATTCTCAGGGTTTATTTATAGCAGGTAGTAATTAATCTGTGTGAATCTCATTTCATTGAGAAGGAAAAAACAAAAATGCACAGAATCATTAGCAAGATTCCTAATTACCTCCATACCTTTGATTCTCAGAATTTTGTTGCCATCAGACAACCCTAACACAGAACTGCTGGATTATTATTTGTGTGGAGCTGTCATTATAAGAATCTCTAAGCTGTCGCCTGTAACAAATAACTTCTTACAGCTACCACCTTAAAACTTGCCTTAGTGTTGCTGCAGTGGAGCAACAAAACAGTCTTTACCCTTTAAAAAAGTAAAGAAACAAAAAGTAGATATAAGCTTTAGTTGGCTTTTAAGTGGAGGCTTATAATTCTGGAATGGAATCAAGCATACAGAAACCTGATTTTAGCCCAGATACCAACTGTTTCTATGCCTGAAGCAAGCCCCTTAACCTCCCTTTCTCAGTCACTGTCTCTCAGGTGTTAGGTGAACTAAGAGCAAACAGTCTGAAAGCACTTTGAAGATGGAAAAATGACTCGTTATGCTATGAAAGGGATAAGCACTGTAATTTAAATGACTGCATGAAGTAGACTTATCAAGTGGCATGACTCAGTTGGGTGTCTTAGAGCTGCTTGCGTAAAGTAGATAAGCTCGAGAAGACAAAACTAAACTCCATTATCTGTGGCTGGTGAGAACAATGATTCTCATAGCAAGGCAATACTAGCACCAGGCAGAGTACGGGGATCTTGCTTGTGTCTCAGTTTTCATTCTCTTGCTTTCTTATCATTATGTGAAATGATCACAGTTAGCAGAAAACACTCCAAGAAAACAGAAGGGATAGAAAATGATCACATTCTCAAAACATTCTTCTAAAAGTTTTGTCAATACACATCTCAGATGAAAGCATACAATGATTCCCAGTCGCTGTTAGGGATGCCACTGGAAACATTCTTACAAACAAGTGTTAGAATCACAAACACTGTAAGAACTACATACTTTTAACCTGCTGTGGTGGTTGGTTTGTTGTTTGGGTTTTTTTGTCGTTGTTGTTTGTTTTATCACTACAAATGGGAGAAGTAGATCTGGACCACATCTGCTGGCTAGTCACTCGCAGGTACAGTTAGTATAGCTGTACTATTTTCAGTCTCACCTTGTAAACAAGTTCTGCAGAAAGCTGGAAGTCCTGGGGCTGTGGCTGTACATCCCTTGCAGCAAGACTTGGTAGAGCCACCTCACTCTTTAAGAAGCCTTGGTTGGATGGAACAGTGTAGTGTTATTCAGGCTGTGAGATCTGATTTTTGACAGGCTTTGCAGGACCTTTTGTCAGCTTGAAAGAAGTCAGCAGCTCCTCTCCTTTGAGGTTAAGCAGCCGTGTTATGGGATAGCCTGCAGAACATTATTCTAGAAATCATGCAAAGGATCCACATCAAGATTTAATTTCAGCTACATTCTAAGACATCACTTCGTTCCTGGTTCACCAGGTTCATATTAGAAGCAACAAGTAAACTTGTAGTTCTAAGATAAAGTAAAAAATCACAATGGTGTAGCAATTACTCATTTCTTGAATAGACCCAGTTAAATCACAGCATGAAAAATGAAGGCTACGTTGGTATATGCCTAACCTGCTGGGAAATCCTCCCATGATAAAAACCTTCTTGAGAATATAAATATTTCACAGAAATGGGTTACACATGGTCTGAACCCTGATATTAATCACTGCCTACTCAGACCCTGACCTAGTTTTTAAGCTAAGCACATTCCACCCTTGCAACAGGCTCTACCAAGCTTAGTTCTGATGCTGGATAATACAGGGCAATAGAGAGAACATAACTCCTGCTATTGAGAAACTAAATCCTCTTTTACTGAGTCTTATACTAGACCTGGCTATATTTGATCAAATCCAAGCAGATCTGATGTACATGAATTGAAATTCATTAGCAGTGTTTCCACATCATTATAGAAAATGAGGTCTCAGAACAATGGAGATGAATTACTCTTGCAGACAAGACTGTTTCCACATCCAGGCTTGCGTGCTAAAACTTTCTTCCAACTGGCCAGGAAGACCCACACCATTCTTAGTCTCAAGCAGATACTGTCCTGTTAGACCAGAGATAGTTGGAGAATAGGATGCTGTAACTTTAACTGCTGCTTGTATCCAGCATGAGTCAGGGACACTGAGCATGGCGCTGACGGTTTATACCTGCTTTGTACCAGTTAAAATGTTGCTAAACTGGGCAAAACCAAGCAGATTTCAGTCCTGTTTCACCCAGCAAGAGAGAGAGGCTTGAGTATTAATGCAAAACTTTAGTTGGCAGGATATCAAACCTGAACCTCTCAAATCATCTCATTGCTCAAAATCCCAATTCAGAATTTTTTTTTTCTAAGTGTTCTCTGCCTCGTTAAAGATCCCAACCTAACTCACAGGTCAGAATTCCTCATGTTTTCCTACATCTGCCACAGACCTCAAAAAATGAAAGAACACAGAGGCCAGCTTGGCAATTGGGAGCCCACATCTACTAGACGTTAGCATGTAACCTCACAAGTTTCATCCTTTTTGAAGTTTTCCTTCAAAATCACTTATTTTATCCCCAGTACCTGAATTGTCAGCTAGGAGAAGCTGCTGATAACTTCTGAAGCTTACTGCATTACGTACCTGGTCTTCAAAACCAAAAGTTCATGGAGAACTGACCTATGTAAACATGCTTTTCTCCACGGTCTCTTCCTGATGCTGCTCCTTTGTTTACTGCACCTCACCATGGAGTCTAGTCCCAGTCAGACTGCAGCTTCCCCCAGTAGGACCTCTCTCATTTTTAATCACACAACCACAGTACAGCAATAGTTCATAACGTAGTATATAACAGAGTTATGGTCAATCAAGGACATGGGTAAGAAAAGCACTGAATGGAAAGAGAAAATACTTCAATCTACCCACCCCTCGCTAAGAGAGAAAGAAAAAAAAAAGACAAATTCTTTACACCCAGGAGTTGGTCTTTTTTTTCCTTCCAACTCTACCCATTAGTTTAATAAAAGACAGTACTTGCTTTGCCTAATAATTATTAGGTCTAATGTCAAGAGAGTTAAGGTCTTAGTTAAACTCTATTTAAGCAGGTTTTTAAATTTAAGCATGCAAACTTAGCACTCTTTACTGTGAGAGATCTCTCGTGTGCCTGCGTAAAAGAAGGTGGACTGTATGGGTCACTGCTAGAACTCATTTAGAAATAGCAACCTGGATTATTTTATTTCTCCTCTCCCTTAGCAAAACCAGAAATATTAAAACGCAACGCATGATTTCCACTAAAGCATTGGTTTTTACATGAAGCACATCAAGTACTCCATTTTGAACGCCTCTTCAGAGTCTCCCTTCTAAAGAAGCATCATGCAATTCTGAGCTAAGGAGCACACAACAACCCTCTTCAGCAAATTCACATTCAGCTGATGATTTCTGTGTCACTTTTTCTAGGTAACACCACGTTTCTGCATCCAGAGGACAATAGGAAAACTTTTTCTGTTCTGCTAATGCAGGTTCCAAAGGTCTGATTGTCCATAAAAACAATCTCACAAAAGTTAACGCAGAATCAAAACTTATCACAGACTGATTACACCGCTGGGAAAACTGTCAGTAAAGGAAAAAGGGACCCACTATAATAACCCACATTCTAAATGCCACTGCATGGCTGAAAAAAAAGTCAGCTAGAATGACATCCAAACTAAACTTAGATCTATGCAATCTGTGGAAAACACGTAATAACCATCAAGGTTTGGGTCCAGCAAACTTCTGGACAATTAAGGAAACCATTTGTTGTTGTTTTGTTTTTAAATCAACAGGATGAACAACACACAGGAAATGGTCTTTATGAAGAAATTCAGGGCCTTCCTAACTGCCTGTACAATTCATTGTCTAGTTTACGTCATGCTAACTTCATCTTTCAGCCAAGCCAGCAAAGAGTTTCTCTATAATATTTACAAGAAAGCTTCGTTTCATTTCTGTCCTTTCCCCCAATCCCAAAAGGAAACTTCTCTTTTCTTCATTGAACACACTCCCCTTTTACATTGCTTTGATAATTCCCACTTCATCAGCCTTTGTCAGAACTGTCATCTTTTCACTTCTGGAAAACCTTACTGGGATGTATCTTGGGACGTGGCATCAGTGACACTTTAGTGACCACAGAGTTTGCTGTTGAATGAGCCCAGCCTGCTGACCCTCAGATTAAAAGTTAGGTACCACAGCAGGTCTCTGATAGAGCTTCAGAGCAAGCAGCAAAACAGTAAAACATTTGGTGGGGAAAGGAGAGGCATCATCAAATAACACAAACTTTCAATATATGCAGAGACAGGAGGAAAACTATCCATTGTCAATATTCTATCATTCAGGTTTATTTTCCAGTCAGCCTCATCTTTCTCTTGCTTACAAGATTACTGCAAGGCACAGCTGTCCCAGGGCTCCCAGGCTCTGAAGGCAGCTTTCACTGAAGAGAATGGATTTTCCTCATAAGGATCCTCACCCTGCCTGGAAATTCTCAGCCAAGCACGCTCTGTGTGCCATGCACCCTGAACCAACTAGTTTAGACCATGCTTGTTTAGACAAAGAAAAAGCAAAGAAAAGATCAGTTCAAACTTCAATGAGATGTTTGAAGCCACTGAGAACTGCCAGTCCCACAGATGGCAAGTCTAGAAGAAACAACCAGCAGAAAAAAAATTAAGGGCACAATTATCTCATAAGATACAATTGTTACAAGGCAGAAGTGTACAGTATCCTAAAAATATATATATATTTTTATAACATATATACACATATATACACATATATGTATATATAAAATAGATATTCAAAGAGAAGAGAATTCTTGTATGATTTAGGCACAATGCATTAATTACAACTGCCCTGTCAAAGACTTTGAAGTGCCTAAGTTTTAAAATGACATCAACTGTAGCACAGATTAATTCTGCAAAACTGAGGGAATAAATTCTAATGCAAGGAAACCTGTTTACTCTATGAAATCTGTTCCAGTCCTGGAGCTCTCAGTTGGACTTGCATGCAAGAGCAGAAGGCAATAAGACTGAACAATATTTCTAGTTTATCCAGCATTTTCCCTATCAGTTGTCAGAAAACACAGAGGTACCTTCTCTCCATTATTCAAACGAAGTTACCAAAGAGGAGGCTTCTTTAAACATGCACACAGTCGAATGCTCTCAAACTCCAGTACCAATTCTCCTCCAATCAAAACCATATTAATCTGGCACCACAGAAGTACAGCAAATGCAAAAACATTGTAGCAATATCATAATAATCCCCTTAAACAAGAATCATAAAAGAAACTTCAATTGAAGTTCAAATTGAAAAGAGATCCAAGTGAAATGTGACGTGCATGGAAATGCATTCGTAAATCACGCAATACAATTTTTCTCCCTTTGAAAAGCGCAATAGCGATACTGTTCATAATGCTGTATAAGAATATTTATGGCTCCGCTAATTTCCAGGAACACCTGAGACCTGAAGGGGTTGTCTGCTTCGGAAGATTTTAGGTGAGACAAGGAATGTTTGGGTTTCCTTCTTTTGTCTGTTTGTTTTTTATTGCTTACACTACTGGTTGAAGCTAAAGCCTCCGAAGTTTCTTAGCTGTTTATTTCCATGCATTTGGCTATTTGGATCTGTCTTGCATTTATCTACTTCTGGACTTTCTGCACTTAACTGCTCAGTTCTGGACATTTCAGCATCTTAAATGCTGTTATTGGCATGCAGCCCCCACCAGCAGCTGAATAACAGCTTTTATAAAGGAAAGCTCTCTTATACAAATTCCCTTCCCTTCCTTGCCCCAAATAAAAGCAGCCTGTATTTTCCCTCTTTCAGAAGAGCACAAGATGGCATCTTTGTGTACAAAGGCCATGCTTCTCACAGCCCAGAACAGGAAAGAATCTTTAGCTGGCCTCTAGCAACAGCCTCACAAGGGACAGACTCCTTATTCCCCTGCCATAATAGCAACTTATGAAGTGCACATGTGAGTGAAAGAGTGAACAAGAGCATAGCACTAATAAAGCTTGCACTAATAAAGAAGCAAATGACTCAGTGTCCTGCTTGCCTTCCACCTGTGTTGCCAGTGACACATACCATGCAGCAGAGAGCTATGATCACTTAAGAGCAGAGCCATCAGCTGCCATGGGACATCAACTGTTCACTGTGATGCAATTCCTGATCATTTTTAGCTCATAAGCCAACAGATTGATCTACTCCTGCACTCCCTGCAAACCCAGCTCTGTGTTCAGCTGGCATTTTGCAGAGGATGTTGCATCTTTTTTAATGCAGCTTGCAGTAGATCAAAATCCAACCTCAGCAGAGGCACAACCAATAGCTGCCGCTCCCTAGCACAGAGAAAATCCATTGGAGTGCTTTTCAAAGCTGACCTTCTCAAGCTTGTGCCTGTGACCTGCTCCCCTCTCCATTTTGAGCTCACCCAGGATAGCTTGCCTTGCTCGTAGCACATTCACTTTGTCCCTTTTGCATGGGTTGTACAGACTGCTGCATTGTCTTTTCCATCCACCTTTTCACCCTCATCCTTCCCCCTACATTTTTCATTATTTTTCTTCCTTTTTTTTTTTTTTTTTTTTTTTTTTATATATATATATATATAATGTGCAGGCAAGCTGCCAGCATTAATGGAACACTTTGGGTAAGGACTAAGTTCAATCACTGGCCTGTTTCAATACAAATCCCTGAGCTGCTCTCTTGAGGGAAACAGGTTCTTTACTCCCCATTCCTCATTCAGTTTTCCTTCAGGAAGCAGGCAGGGATTGGCACTGTACCCTAGAAGGACAGAGGAATAGCTGGCTCAGACACTGCCCTCAGACCCAGCACACCTTTGCTCAGTGAGAAATAAGGTAAGCACATAAATCAAAAAGCAGGGGAGAAGTTTTTCACCACTTGCCCTACTCTGCTTTTGGGACATGCATCCAAATAGCTCTGAACTATTCATACAAACACTTCATAGTGTGCACATCTCCATTAAATCAGCACAGAAGCTTTTCCAGATAAATCTTCTCAGGAGAACAAGCTTGGAAAACATGTGATTCTATTTCTTTCCTCACCTCATTAATTAATGTGGGAGCGTTGGCTGACTCCCACATCCAGATCTGCTGCTGAGCTGGTCTCTCTGGGCCGCTCTGCACATGGAGGTTCTTCTCACACATTACCACATGCCTCCTGCTTGAGATTCAAGTGCAAAACTCACACATCTATTTTTTTGTCTGTTTACCGATCAAGAAGAAGGTATCCTAAATTGACCTTTTCAGTAATTGCCGTCTTTAATACAGTTAACAAAAAAAATAAAAGGGGGAGTGGTGCCCAAAGTTCATGTTCTCCTCCACCTGCATACAAACCATTCTCACTGGATTCTGTCCTTGAAGCGGCTTTTATGCCAGCCTGCTGTCTCTTGGGCAGAGCGCTTGTACTTCCAAACACAAACACCTTCCAGCAGGGGAGCAACTCTTAGCAGTTCTTCTCTACTCTCGTTGTCTCAAGCATAGCAACCTTGTTTAGTATGACTGGATATTAAGACAGCCTTAAAAACATGTTCTTATCTTCCTCTTTGCCCTACAATTGCACCTAACGTCTTCACTGATGTAGCAGACAAAGCAATTAGTAAGTTCTAAATAAGGAGATTTGGCCTGCTGCAGGTTTTTGTTCTGAATTTAAAACTTAAGCATATTTACGGTACCAGTCCATTGCCTCCAACAGTCAAAACAAACAACCAAGGAGCCAGTTTTAGGACTGAGTCTCTCCTGACCTTGAGAATTCTAATCCACACCTTTTCACAACCCCCAGATGTACCTTGCCAGTGCTTGATTATTCCAGGTCACTCAAACCCTAGCTAGTGTGCACACAAGTCACCAAGGCAGACTGCTAGCTTCTTGCCCCCTCAAATCATCTTCCCAGCTCCAAGGCAGTCACAGGACACATTCAATACGTGTTTCATGAAGAAACCTGTTTGGAGTCACAGTGCCCAAAAAAGTCACAGAATTAGTCCAAGAAATAAATTGATGTGGGGCAGAAGGAGTGACGCCTTCTTTTTCACCCAGGTCATCTCAAGGGTCAGATTTCCAGCACCTGCAAACTGCAGCACAAGGCACCTGAACTCCATGTCAGCTTTCCCCCTGAGGAAAACAGA
The DNA here is from genome assembly GCF_039878825.1 of Excalfactoria chinensis. Classification (NCBI taxonomy): domain Eukaryota; kingdom Metazoa; phylum Chordata; class Aves; order Galliformes; family Phasianidae; genus Excalfactoria; species Excalfactoria chinensis. Next base: position 99,100,787 of record NC_092826.1, read on the forward strand.
TAGCAGAGCCAATCTGACTCCTTCAGAGAAGAGCAGCTAGTCAGACAGAAGGAGAGAAGGGACTACTCAAAAGCTGAGCCAACCCAGCACTAGGAAGCCAAGTCAAATCCATAAAGATACGTCCTTGGTTTTGGATTTTGGCTTGTTTTAAGGTTTTTTTTTCAGTGGTGTTCACGTTTGGTGAACTTTTTGTTGTTGTTCTTCTTGTGTTGTTTTTGTTTTTTAAAGATAGTGTTCTTGAAGAGTTAAACTCACTCAAGTTCATTTTACAATGAAATTGGAATGTTTTAGATGGAAACAACCTCTTATAAGTGTAATCCTATATTCCTAATAAGCAGAATTAACAGTTCTAGGACCATTGTTCTCTCACACACTGTAATGGAGAGCCTTATGCCTGTTGTTCCAGATGGTCCATTGCTGGCAGGGAGAGCCTTGGAGGATCAGAATGGATAACCGTTTGCAGACTACATAGTTTTGGGGGAGTGAGACTTTAATAGCAGAGTGCAAGCATCTGTCTTCCCAGATACGTGATCTGATTTGAACCATGACTCTTTGATACTGGTACCTACTGTTTTACTAGAGCCAAGTGGCTCTAAACAATGTCTATTCAGTTACTACTAAAGAGAAATAAACAAATTAACAAGCTTATTTTCAATAAAGTTTAGAACTGGAAGAAGAATCTGCTTATGTTGTGTAAATCTCCAGCTAGAAATTAAAATATCTGGACTTGGCTTAATTACATTTTGAATGTGGCCCCCAGTAGGACTCTGTAACCTTTAGGGTTTAATAACTTCAGCTCATTTAATGTCCTTTCATTACATTACTGTAGCAATCCAAGAGTAAGGTCTGAAAACTAAAACTCTGTGCTTCCTCCTGGGCTTTCCCATATGTTCACCATCTTTAGCTCAGACTCCCAGGATACTCACGCCAAGTCTTATAAAATTGCCTTAGCAGAACAGAAAAATATCTTCTTTCACTTTATTCTATGTACTTATTCTTTGTAGAGGAAGGAAAGGGAAAAAAAAAAAGTTTGCCAAGCAATGCTCTGCTGAGTACCTACAGAAGATCCTGCCTTACTTCATGGAGAAAAGCCAGGCAGCTCTCCTCATCCAGCCCCAGCAGTAGGCTAGGTAGCAAGGTACAGGCCCAAGACTAGCTGTTATGTTATGACCTGGAGAGTTGTTTAAAAGACAGACTGCCCAACTTAAAACCTGCCACTAATAATCATGAATTTGAAAAACTCTGGATGAAGAGTCATAGAATTAACCAGACTGGAAGAGGCCTTTGGAGGTTGCATAATTCAACCCTGCTCAGAACAGGGCTAGCTTGCTCTAGTTGTAACAACTAGGACCCACTTGACAAAAGTCTCTTGTAGCACCTCCACTTCTCTCCTATGCATTATGTCAAATGAAGTGTTTTAGAATGTGGTTCTCGTGCTGACAGGCAGAATTAAAACATCTGGAGACTACATTTTCACATCTATGAATTCTAATGTCAAGGCAAAAAACATACTGGCGTGCAGGAAAGCAGAACCCCAGAAATGCAGGGAGGGAGGCCAGTAGATGGGAAGAAGTGCACTTAAAGAAGTGGTTCACTGCAGGAACCACTCTGTGCTGACACCACAGGTAGGACAGACATCACTGAGCTTCAGAGCTGATGACTGTGATACAAACATCTACTCTCCCTCCATAATCAGTGGAAAGAAATATACCTCTCATGCACAATTAATCTGCCCTATTTAAGTGCTGCTTTAAGATAGCAGGAATTGAACTCCAGAATCTATTGACTGTCCTGATTTGATCTCCACTGACTTTAAAGAGACACAGTTGTAAGGAGATGAATCCCACCCAGTGATTGCTTTTACTCACAGCAAACCTTAAAATAGAAATAATGTGCATATGTGAACAAAGCAGGGGTGGACTGTACCTTTCAAAGCCAATACCACTGAATGGAGATTGTAAAGGGATAGCATTTCTCTTACAGAGAATAGATACAGGTCTGTACAAAAGGCTATCTAAAAATACATAGATATACACTTATACATGTTTCTCAGAGTTCCTTTCAACCGCAATTTCTGCATCTCCAGGCAGCTCTCCCCCTTCATTAACAAGTATGAATACATATGGGGATGCCTCTGACTCCACGAACAAACTGAATTCATGCTTTTACTTTACAGGGTGCTTTAAGAAAAAAAATATATATATATGTATATATTTTTTTAAATGACACTTCATTAATTTTTTTCCTAAATCCTGTTCATAATAAACTAATTTCTCATGGCCCAATAACAGTGTGGACTGGAGGATGTTCCCTCCATGGATTAACATCAGGACTGTAAGCCCCGATGCCATAATTTGGCCATGAGTATCTTCCCTCACTTGCCACTAAGGAAAGAATAGGACATCATTTAATTTCTAGACTGTTCTAAATCCAGAACTGCTAGAAACAGAAAAGACCAAGATTCTTTTGATTCAGAACTACTAGATATTGGAAAACATTGTGAAATTAATGCAACAGCCCAGAAAAGGAATGCAGTACATGGAGTGCTAATGCACAGATGCAGAGTCTGCTGGCATATTTATTTTTTGCCTAAAAGCAGCCTAAAAGAGGAGCTCTTCAAAGCTCAAAACCCAAGAGGACATGGCAGTTGCAGTGTTCCACTACGAAATGAGAAATGCATGCAGGACGTTTCAGCCCTATTGGGAACCTCTTTCCTAAGAGAAGGTCAACTAAGAGAGGCACAGAGGGTATTCAAAAGGCAAAAGCTTTTGACCCACAGGAGCTGTTGCTATGCCTGATACGTCTCTGAACAAAGACAACTGTTAAACCCAGGTATTACACACATATAGAGCATTTATACTTGAGTGCATAAAATAGCCACTAGTGCAATTACCATTTAAAACCATAAAGGTAAGGTTTTAACAAAAGTCTAGCGCTGAACATCCCCTAAACATTAGGGATATAAGTTAAGGTTTTAAGCCTGATACCTACTCCACTACAAAATGAAATTGAAAACTGCAGCTCCAGACTATAACCCGATGTAGGTTTAATGAAGACTGAAATTTGACACTACAGACCTACATTTAATTTAACAAACACATAGGTGAATCATCTGTGAATCTACCAAGGCAAGTTTCAACTTGATATTATGCGCCCCATGCTTAACACAGGCCAAAAAGACAAAGCTCTGATGATGGAAAGCCTCAAATCAGGAACAAACAGCTCCAGATTTGTATGGCTTTGTACTGCTGCCACAGCACCCATATATGTCATTTATGTATACAAATCCTCTCATACACACTGCTGAGCTATTACCAAATCTTGAAAGGAATTTCCCAGCTGCGCAAAAATGAACTACCACTTGGGCTAGCAAATGAATTTGTATGTGCAGCAATAACACCTGATTGATGTCACTGTCACATTCTCTTTAGTTTCAGAGAATCTGATAACCCCATCAGATACTGCTGCTGTGAGGAGAATCCCTATTTGTTAATCCAAATGGCATCTGTTACTGGAAAAAAAGGAGAGACATCATTCCTCAAAGATGCAGTTCATATATTGTTGTTCATATACTCCCTGCTAGACATTATTTCAAGTACTCTGAAGATTAAAGAGGAGCTGTTTTGTGTTTCAATTAAGAAACAATTTGAATCAAACAATCAGCTTGCTTGCTCCTAAGGAATTATATTCTCGGTACATATAATTATGCCTCCACAAATTACCTTTTGTGCATTCTGTTGAGTGTGTGTGGCATGTAGCTGCATGCTGAGCTGCCCAGTGGGTTCTGGCAGACACCATACCTCTGTACTCATACTTGGGAGGAGGACGTACCAGCAAATGCCCCTAAAAAGTGTATTTATTGATGCTTGTACCCAAGTATGTCATGATGACCCACCGCTTCAGTTTTTCCTTCTGATCTCTTCCCCTTCCCCTACAAATCTCTGCTGAAGGCATAACAGCCCTTGCAGTATAGTTTTAGAGCAGATAAATGATTTCACTTAGGACTCTCCATAGATCCTTTTTTGTACCCGAGCTATCAAGAGTAGACACTATCCTCTTCAACTCTGCTAAAGGAGCAGAATGATACAAGAACAGAGGTAAAAGTTGAATATGACAAGATCCATGTTACATAAGACATCAATTATAGTACAAAAGCATTTTCATTTATGTGTCTCTGACAGCTCTGGAAATAAACAAAAGGAAAGCAAATATGATTTAAAAGTTACATCCAATTTTTAAAAGCCTGCTTAAAAAGTTCTAGTTCCTATAACATACGTAAGAACGTTTAAAGTGGAAGAAGCACATGACTCTAAATGAGTACACAAAGATTTAATGCAATACAGGGTAGGCAACCTAACTGCCATTAGTGAAGTCACAAGAGCAATTGACCTTATAGGACAATGATATTTTAAGTGTCTATAAACTGGCAGTAAAGATGTTTCAGCATTAAGTGCCCATATAAGACTTCAATAATGTTTGTGGGGTTTTTTTTAGAGTGCTTCATGTTTTACTACACTGCATTTCTGGTAATAACAGAGCAAGTAAAACACAGTTTAAGATGTATAGCATAAGATGGTCGAGAAATAAAGTCAGAGTTTTTATTAAACATAAATTATTTCTGCTCTCAAAAAATAACCTTAAATATCCATTGTTCACCATGCTCTCGATAAAGCAGTCTTTAATGAGACACTAAAATTTGTTTGTGGAGACTTGTTTTGTAACAACACTGAGGACAAAGCTCCTATTCTAGCGTCATGTACAACCATGCGGTGTTCCCTTTAACTTTCCATCTTACATTACATTTTTAAATTAAAAAGACCAGGTTATCTTTAACTAGCTAGTCAGCTGCAGCTGGTGCGCTGAGGAACCCACAAGCTCAGGTTTCTCACTCACATTGTGAGAATGGCTCTTCCTTACAGTTTCAAACACTCAAGACCAACGCATGAAAAACTAACATGATGCACTCTGCCACAGCTACCAAATGAAATCTTGAGTGTGCAAAGTGTCTGACCCAAAGCCCAGGTGTAGACATGAGAGGCATACAAAATGTTTCCATTCAGAAGCGAGCATAACAAGGCAACTTTGATTTCCCATGAATCTGATGTCCAGGATGGTCAGAAGGGTGAGTGAGCGCAGTGATTTTCAACCTGAGATCCATCCAAACATAACAGTTGTCTAGAGAGCACAAACCGCACCAACCTGAGCTTTTAATTAAAGCTGTTCTTCTACAGTGGAGATACAAGAAACAACAATCATAATAACAACTTCCCATTGGGCACAAAGAGACTTTCCCACCTTACTCTACACGGGGCATGTCGTGAACCTGATGGCAGAGCATGGGTCAGCTACAAGCCTATGATATTCTCAACAGTCACATGGCAGACCTGGAGCAGCAGCTGGAGGTTGGACTGGATATCCCAAGTCAATTAAAATAAGGTCATTTGTGAATGTATAGGCAAGTGAATCAAGCTGTAGATCTTAATAAAATCTAGCTTCCAGAAAGTTTCCTTCCAGTGTTAAGGGCAGGTCACAAACTTGGTTTTAAATACTAGAAATATATGAGGACCCTAACAAATATATCAAACCTTTCAGTCCCAAATGAATCCCTCAATAAAATGAGGATACTTCAGTACAAAGTTTCTCTGGCTTTCCATCTCCATCCAAGAGCATCTTACTCCAGCACATTCAGATACTCAGAATATTCAGAAGTGCTGGTATGAAAAGCAAGTCTGTACACACACAGTTGGAAGTCGCGGTGCCTTTACAAAGCATATGGTTCCTCAGTTGTTCATCACCCAGAGACACTGAGCCTGCTGGCCCAAGCCCCGTCATCAACTAGATGCAACGTGGGATTCTTACAGATGCCATGAATTCTGCAGGTTTCATTAAATGGCAGCAACTGCCCAAAACATTCGTAGGACTGCTTGTAAGTGTGGAATTCTGAAAGGCACAAGTTTCACAGCCAATCAGATGAGTTTTCGTATCTCCTGCGCATCACGTACCAGCATTTCCTATTTCCCTCTGATACTTTTATAATGGAGAATTATTACAAGAACTTAAATTAGCATCAACAAGATTAGTTAAGAGGTTTGTGACTTCACTAGTTTCTAGAGCATCCCCCTCATGTGATTTGACACGTGGCTGAAATTGGTTAAATTAAATCAATGAAAAAGGGCTTGCATTACATATTTTGTTCAATTGCATCTATGCAGATTCACAAATTCCTCTTGCTTATAAAATGAAAGAGTCTGAAGTTAAATTGGATTTTATGTCATTTTCTTTCAGTTCTGCCCATAGGTCAGCACAGTGAGGTTACCAGAGTGTTCATGAAGAGCAAAACTGCTTTCCAGTTATGATTCCATGATACTGGGCTCAACCTACCTCCTCTCTTCACAGCAACAATGTGAAATTTAATTTAATCCATTTCAGAACTACAAAGACAAGTACTTTTAGCAAAGCATAGAGGGTTATCACTTTGAAGAACCACATTAGGCACAACAAAATGAAAATAATAAACAGGAAAAAGAAGTGGAAATAAACAGGAAAGAGAAACCACAGTTCTCCTTCTGTAGTATAGCCTTGTAACAAACAGTGCAGCAAAGAATATAGAAATCCTGACCTTTTGTCACCTGTCAAGGAATCCAAAGGAGGCAATACATGTTGTTGACCCTGTGAAATCCAAACTTTTTCTTTTGCTTTGACATAATTTTACTTAGTGTGACTTACTTTATCCTGCAATAGGGCTTCATATACAAACATAAACATAATCAGCTGAAAATGAAACAGATCTGAGGAAGATGTCTGTACATGCTTGAAAAATGTGGCTCTGACCCAGGAAGAAAGCCTTGTAAGTTTAACCACTGAATTTGGAATCCACAACTACAGCTGTGCACTGAATTTTCTAGAGCAGCACGGTAGCTGGGGACTAAACCAGGGAGTTCCTCAGGGCAAGAACACTAAGGGAAAGGTATCTACATCAGTAAATATCCTTTGGCATATGAACCAGAAGCCCAACCCCTCCTGAAGATAGACTATGCAAGTAAGAAAAACAGTCAACACCTTTGTATTGTACAGCTCTCCGAGAAGTATAGAAACTGGATGTAACAACTTTAGCTTACTGACTCTCACATCCACTAAGCCCATTTTCCATTTGTTTTTAAATAAGGTCTGGAAAAAGCCCATAGAACTACCAGAGACTAAGAGCACAATTTAGGGCTGTAACACAACAGAAAGCACAACTACAACAGCAGAGGAACATGATCCCAGGCTGCAACAAGTGAGGATTTGCTCAAACACAACAGACACAGAAATAAAGAAAAGTAGCTACTTACTTTCAGAAGGCCTCAGGTATACAAGGATCTCCAACAAGATATCCTCACCTCCACCAACAACCCTCAAATGAGGCGTTGGAATGGGTAGATCTTGGCTCCAGCCCTTCCAATCACTCAGACACATTACATGCTCTTGAGCTCCCCTGGGGTGGCCCTGCCTTCCTACCAGTCACTGGTGCAGGCTGTGACTCAGCATTTCTGCTTCAAGAGTATTCTCTACCTATGGGGAATGAAATAGAGAGAAACTCACCAACCATTGCACTGTGACATTCCACAACACGAAGAGTATTTTCCTGAGTGCCCCACCACAAAAGAATAACCTTCATACATGTGTCCCATTTTTTCATAGGCTATTACTTTTGTTACATACTTCACCCACCAGAAAGCAAGTTCTAGTTCAAATTCATCTTGATTCAAGTTTAATTAGCATCCTTTTCATGGAAAATTGTCCTGTGGAACTGCTGACGTGTCAGTGCATCACATACTTGCTGACCTCCGTTTGGAAATGGAGAAAATACATTTTTATGGCATTTCAAAAGAAAAGTACATCCACATGGATGTAAAAAATCACACACTCAACTATAAAACACAAAAGAACTTCACATGTGCCAAAGCAGCAGCATCTGTGCATTAAGCCTAGCATTTAGTGGCAAATAATGTTTCTTTCCTGCATTAAGTACAAGTTTCTAGCATAGATATACTTGGTGCAATTTTGTTCTGGAAAAAAAATGTTAAAAACTGTTTGGATCCACAGTGAAGTCAGGCACAGTGCATCTTTATTTTTAATGGAATAATAATTGCACCCCAATTTCACATTCAGCCTTTGAAACATTTAGCAGAATAAAAAACAAAGGTGTACTATGAAGGTTTTGTTCAGCATGACTCATACTGCTGTCATAAGAGTTTAAAAGCTTGAGTTGGTTTTGGTTGTATTGTTTTTTTACCTATAGCAATTGTCTGTCCTCTACTATCTATCTGGCCACCTACTACTTGTGCCGAATGAAGAGATCTTCTAACAAGTGACCCCTGACTTTGCTTAGGACACTGACTGCACTATTACCTGACTGCATATTTGGATTCCTTGTAAAAGAGTTTGAACTACAAGAAGAAAGTATCTAAGCTCAATTTTGAATGAAATATTTTTGTTTTGTTTTGCAATAGATTCACCTCTCCTAGCACCTATATCACACCATCTTCTAGAAGTAAACAAGTGTAAGCCTTAAGTGAGATCTGATTTTGTCACTTATCAACTAGACACAAATGGACACGGAGTAGCCTTGTAAATAAACTTACAGATAAACAGGTAAAGGGCAAAGACCAAAGATTTCAAAACAAGGTTTATATGAATGGCATGTCCTCTCTATGAACTCTGTTTGACAGTGGATTGTGCACATATGGGTTTTCCAGGGCATAGGACAGGATATGTCAGTCAGAATAAGGTCATGAGCGCAAATGCTGACAACCACATTGCATGTAGAACACGGAGCTCAAATGCCAAGACTGGGACTTACCCTCTGGCATAAACCACCCATGAATCCTAGAGCCAGCAACTAACAGCAGCTCGTCAGAAATGAAGTTTGCCAGCATGGGTACAACCTGGAAAACAAATCAAGAATTGATATCTTTGTTCTGTACATTGGCCAGAAATGTATTCCCATGTAAGGAGTATGTTATTTGATTTCCATGCCATTGCTCTTCTTTTCAGAGGAGAAGCTGGGTTATTCAGGCTCAGTTTCTCTTTGTACTTCTTCAGTTCATTAGTTAATGAAGGCTTCCTTATGCCTTATGTTAAATTCAGCCACCATTCATCTACCTGTTCCAGAGTTCACAACAGATGCCCTCTGGCACTTCACAAAGCCCAGAATCTGCCTCTAAACAGGAATAATATATCTTATGAAAATGGAGATGCTACTGTTCATATGCTGTACCCCTGAACTGTTTCCTCTCCACTCACAAGACTGACCTGTTCCCTCTAATTTTATACTGACTAAAGCAGTAAAAGGCTGAAGTTTATTGTAATATTCCATCAGTCTTTGTTTTGCCAGAAAGGAGGAAACTGCATTCAATCAGTATGGGTTCTTACTGAATAGTGAAGAGGTCTCTACTCATCCAAAAGCTGCAGGTTCTTCTTCCTCACTAGCAAATATTGATAGTCAGTTCCCTTCCTCAGGTCTTTTAATCCTTACTCTGCTACTACACACACCAACTTCTTTTATACCCCTACAGGTCACCTTCAGCTCTTCTCTTTCAGTCTTAATTAAAGCAAGTGTGTGCTGCCTATCTGTAAATCTTTCCCAGACTCAAAGCTTCTACTACTTCTCTTATTTTAGAGATGCTGATGCACACATTTTCATACTCCCATACTGACTATGCTTGCTGGCAATCCTAACTCATTGTTCAACAGTTTGTACAGAACAAACTCTGAATAACGCAGTGATGTGTCAATTATGTGGGGTGGCCACAAACTGCTTGCTGACGTTCTCGGCAGTGCCAACACACTACCTGCCTCTTAGCTAACTTAAGTGCTGCTGATGGTTAAAAACTCCACATCAACACCATGAAATGTGGGAAAAGGTACAGAGCTGTGGATACCACCTCACTATGGGAGCAAAATGGAGCCCTGCTGGTGAAGTCTTACTGAGATTTAATCCCCACAAAAAACAGAGTTAATTCCTACTCAGACTGTAACTAATCCAAGGCTTTGCAAACTCCTACTTAACGATGAGAGACTGCCTGACTCTAACATGGGCCATCCCAACCATCTCAGTGAATAATGGTGCTGATTATGGATCAAAGTCTGGTAACTCAGTTTCTCCATCAGCAAACCCACAGTGGGCTGCTTTCAGTCACCCTTCTGACCAGGGTGTAGGATTGTGCACCAGAAAGTTACCATGTCTCTCACTTTCTGTGCTTGAATGTGAACTTCAGGATTCTGCCTTAAATGTCTCTAGCTTAGATATAACCCACTGCTGACTTTTTTTGAGAGCTTCTCTCCTGATTTGCTCAATACAGCAGACATAGTTATTTCCTAATTGCAGTCAAGCTCCAGATGTAAGTCAGAGAGTGTTTAGCTAGGGGAGGCTCCAAATAAAACAAGTCCTCAAGTAATAAGCTTGTCTTTGTTTCCCTGACATTGCTTACTTTTGAACATCAGAGACTACGATATTGTTTTGGTACAGGTAGTATGTTACGGCTGATGTAGCATAACAAATACTAGCTCTACATCCTTCTATTTAGGCTTCAATAATGTCAGAGGGCAGAAGTGACAATCAATGTATTTTGCATTCAGCAGAGATCAGTGCCTCAGGACAGGCAGCTAGGAGCATTGGACAGACACAACATGGCAGAACACGAGGTACATGCCTGGAATAAATATCGTCTTTGCTCCAGGCCTTCAAGAAATAACATTTCCGGTTTAGATTAATTCATAATGCACAATGTATGATTGCAGACCTTGCTTTTGTACACAGACCTGGCCTTAAACACTGTCTGAACCGGTGCTGTCAGTCCTTTCTTGATCGTTAAATTTATTTCCTAAAACTTAAGAAGCGTAAATGAAAGGCAGCTTCTGAAAAACGGTATTCAACATTTTTATGGAAAGTAGGTTTCTGGCTCTGCTCTTACTAATGCACCCTTCAATCATAAATAATAAAACTGGTGAGTTCTATCTCTTTTTCAGAAAAGTTAGACAGAACTATCATCCAGCGTATACAAAATAGGGCTTCAAAGACACCCGCTCTGCAAAATAATAGAAGAAGTGGTGCTGAATGATGGATGGGAATCAGTTAAACTGATTTCTGGGACACGTTGTGCATTAATAAATCAGAGACTGTGTGTTCACTGAAAGAAGCGTAGGAGGCACATTAAGAACTTTTACGGGAGTAAAGAAAAAAAAAAAGTTAACACTGTATTTCAAAGGAACCTACAGGAGGATTAGCACTAAAATCTTTTTATGAGCACTAATTCTGAGCACTTACATGAAGATCAAGAAAATAGTCAGCTCCACAGGAAATCCTGGAGGTTAATTTTTTCAGAAGACGCTGCTGCTTTTCATTGCATTTAATGACAACCACGTGCTATTTCTGAAGCGCTCTTGCCCAGCTCACAGCAAAGGTATTAGTTCCAACACTGATCGCTAATTCTAACACTACAAAAACACCTTTCTGCTTAGCAAGAACACACAGCTTCAGAATACAAGAGAAAAGCACTGAAACTAGAATCAAATACATGCCTTCAGCATGGATCCCAAGAGGTGCCCACTGCAACACTTCATTGTGAGCAGAGAGAGAGGCCTACAAGTCCTCGTGACTTGAGTCTGCAGACAACCTCAGTGCTATCTTATTTTCACCTTCCAAGTGGCTGGCTGAACTACATTTAAAAAGGAGGAAGAAAAAAAAGAAATAAAACTCCTCCCAACCTGAACCAAAGATTGACTCCTTGCAGCTCCCAGAGACACGGAACTTGCAGAGAAATTTCACTGGAAAAAGGAAAAAAACAGACATTGTCAGATTCATTTACAGAACGACCCTGCTGCTAATAGCACATTGAGGGTGCTGTTAGAGGCTACAAAGCAAAATGATTAAGACAACCATAGAACAGCTATATGCTAGGGAAACAACATTTCAGTTAATAAGACAAGACGGTGCTGAAGTCTGTGAACACAGAACCACTGTTCTGTCAATAAACTCTTACCCTGTTTTCCTCCTTTATTCAATTACAGACTCTCAGAATAGATGTATCACCATACAGTGGGCTTATATACCATTAAGTTAAGGTAACGTAATCATAAATACTTCCATGATTTCAGTAAAATGGAAAACACCATAAGTGAAGACAAAACATGTCCTTCATTTCTTGTCATTGTAATATAGTTGAGCTACAACACAATCTTCATTTAGGCAGCTCTAGGTACTAGATCACTTTCAGCAATGGACATGTTATAGCACAAAGCAACACGCATTACTTGAAAGCACTCCTGTTTCAAAAGCAGGGCATTGTTAAGGTGTGCGCATTTTAATGGAGTGGATTGTGTTGTGTATTCATCCTACAGCTCATAGGAGACACATTTTCTAGAAAGCTAGAGGTTAGACAGCATTCTTAAGATGAAGAGCATGCTATTATGAGAAAACATAGTCACATAAAAACATGATTTGAGACAACTAAACTAGAAATTTAGAAATATCTTGTAAGGCTTATAAATAATTGAAAAGAAAATGTTCCAAAGTTTTGATGTGTCATAAAAGCTTAGTTTAGAAGGTGATGAAATTATTTCAATTAAACAGAACAAATGTCAGCCGTGAATGCCTAAGCATTTTAATGTATTCATCTGTAAAGCTATGGTGCATGCTGAGGCACAGAGGTGGTAGGGGCTCGCATAAAGGCAAGTTATTTGCGAATATAATTTGGACTGTACCAGAAATACCTTCCCAGACTGAGGAAGAGTTTCTGAAAACAAAATCTGTAAAAGCTCCAGAAATTTCTGCAGTACCAACACTGACTTCAGAATGACAATACACAAAGATGAGGATGCAAATGGTCCAAAACTACCGAAACAGTTTGGTCCTAGCAACAGAAAAAAACTTCTTTAACTTGATCCTGATGCATATAAAACAGTTTCGGAACAGACTGGTTCCATCATCTTAAATGGTAGCAGTCCCCACCCTGCAAAGGATACAATATTTTGTCTGACATATGAGAAATATCTAAGTTCCTAGTTAGTCCAAAGACAACATTCCCCTCAAGCAAAAGCATGAACAAGGCGAAGAAGCTACGCACAAACAAATGCAATGGGTAAAGCTGGTACTCAGATTATTTTCCCTTAAGAAAAAGTGACCAGAGAAAGAAAATAATCAAAAGGCAACAAGCTTTAAAGTAAACAAAAACAACCTGCTGCTTGTGCACTTCAGAAACTATCAGCTGTAGGACCACAAAAGCACTTCAGAATACAGCTGGTTTTTATACCATTTCTTCTTCTTTGAGCCTGATTCCCTCAACCAACCATATCATTAAGCTCAATACTGGATTTATCATGTTTGCTAAGTAGCGAGCATACATTACATACTGGTGACTAAACAACCTGTGGTGGTGCCCAATGCTCCAACCCATGGAATCCAGAGATCCCAAGCTTCAGACTGTATCATATGCATGTACTCAGTATGCTGATGTACACTGTGCATTGTTAGTTATGATACATTTTCTATTTGGCTATATCCAACAGCAGCACCACAAACTGAGCTGATGTTATGTTACCTGTAGATGTTACACTTGGAAGGCTGCCAGCCATATGCTTTCCATGTACAGAACCACACAAATATTCCACAGCCCACACAAAGTCATTAAATGGATTACTGACATCCTACTCCTTAATCTTCATTTCCACTATGAGGCCCTCTGTATAGCTCCCCATCACCACAGATACAATAATTAGAGTTCACATTTTTCAAACCTTCAATTATAATCTACAAATAAAGCTTAAATCAACTCATTACCAATCTGGAAAAGCACTGCTGTGCTGTTTCAGGTCAACATTAACAAGAAGGATGATGGATGTGTTCACATACTAACCACCTGAAAGTCTTTGGAAGGTGGTTTTGTCACATTGCAGAGTGCGAACCAAAATCAGTACTTCAGGAAAGGTCTCTTTCAGGCAACTTCATATTCTTACACATCTTCCTGCAGGAGAGCAAATAAATGGATCATACTTATAGCTGCTCACGGCAGTTCCTAAACACCTAAGAACAAATGGATTTGAGTTATGACAATCAAACAGACAAACACACACAAAAAAGTACACAAGCTCAAAGCACTAAAGAAGAGTGTTTATTACTGGTATTCTCCCAGTATCTTCCAGTCATTCTTTCCAAGCAAAAATCAAAGCTTCCAGATCATACAAATAAAACCTGATTCCTTTGCTCCACAGTAATAATAATGTACTGGACTATATTTCATAGAGCTTATTTGTGTCCTGCAAAACAGACTTCTGCATGACTGCCTGCTGTTAACAACCTCTCATGGGCTCATGAGAAATCTCAGTTTATGGCATAGCAGGAAAAATGTCTCCAAATAATAGCTTCCTTTTAAGTTTCTTTGGCTGGATTGCCAAAGGTAGACCAACCTCACTAAGGAACAGGGATAGAGTTCCATCTAAAAGACTGTCAGATAGTGGTAACTCATGAAGCCAAGGAAAATGGGTATTTGGTAGGTAAAATCAGGCCTGTTGGAGACTTCACATGGGACAACTGGAAATATCAATAGCTTGCTGAAGTGCAAGACTGAGCACAGCAAACTGAGAACAGACTACGATAACAACAACAGTTAGGGAATGGTGGAAGCTGTAACACAATCATTACAAACAGAAAGAAGGCAAAACACTGCAGGTATTCAGCGATTTGTAAGAAACAGCAGCCTCTGACAGGGTGTGAGCTATGTAGACAAAGAATGATTATGGATCTTCAGGCCGCAAATCAAATTCATTCCTATGATTCAAGTGGAGAGCAAGGCAAACTTTTGTGAAGAAAACTGGGAGGAGGTCTCTTCATCACACAGAGAGAGGAACAAATTGTGATACTTAAAAAAAAAAAAGTCATGAGAAGCATAGAAAAGGGAAAAAAAAAACATCTTTCAATAATAACAGATGAGTCCAGAATAATCAAATGAAACACTTGGAAAACTTAGATATATGCAGCCATAAGCATAAAGTATACGCATAAAACTGCTTAAATCTGCTTTTAATTTCTGTAGTAATTTCTATCTGTGCAAAATGGCTATTAGAGTTCGCTGAACAGCACAGTCATTGATATGTTGATACATGATTACACAAGTCACAGTGTCACATCTGGCAATGCAAATCCTAATTAATGAATAGTCCTTGAAATAATACTAACTCGAATGATCAAAATTTAAAGTGATGAGCTTGCAGAAGGAAACAGCATCCCCATGATTTCTTTTCCACTGAACCATGAGATTTACAGGAACAAAAGAGAAAATGAAAGATAAGGTTTTCTGCAATCAAATTAAAGACAAAAGCAGAGAAGAAGAAAGAAAAAAAAAAAAACAAAAAACAAAAACAAACAAAAAAAAAAAACAGTTTCTTTATCATCCTGAGCACTGGTAGTAAGAGTAATTTATTCCTTATAGACTGTAATGTCATGGCTGAGGCTGGAATCAAGAGATGAACAAGTCACAATCAGCATCTGGTTGATGGCCAGAAGGATTCTCAACAAGTATTCCAGTATTAAAGACAATCCACAAGCACAAAATAACATTGCAGCTTGCCTGCAAGGGGGGAAAAAAATAAATAGAAAATAAAAAAGCCACCACAAAACTTTAATAATCACAGAAAATATAGGTTGGAAAGGACATCTGCAGGTCATCTAGGCTCTGCTCCTGCTCAGAGCAGGGCCACCTTCAAAATCAGATTGGGTTGTGAGGAGCTTTGTCCCATTCAAATCCAAAGTCTCAAAAGCTGGAGAGTTCAGTCTCTTGGTGCACTGTACTCAGTGCTTGAGGATCCTTGGTTATGAAGGACTTTCCCTTCATCCCAAAGGAAGTTCCACTGCAGCTACTTCACTTCTGCCCATTGCCTCTTATCCTTTCACAGTATATCTGAGAGAAGTTTAGCTCCACCTTCTCCACAGGCACCATATTGGAAATTGAAAGGATGCAGAACTGAGCTCTCCCTTGCCACCTCATAGCTAAACAAACCCAGCTCCTTCAACATCTCCAGTAAAACTCATGGCCTATATCCTAACCATTTTAACAGTCTTCCAATGATCCAGTGACAGCCTTCCAATGATCCAGTGGTCCACCTAGTGGTGTCCAGTAAATCTATATTTCACATCCCAACCACACTTCTTGCACAGCCATCCTTTATATGAGGATTTCATACATTACAGAGGCAGTTAATCTGATACCAGCAGAAAGCACCTCCAGGCCTCCCATACATGCAGCAACCTACACTAGCAGTAGCTGGATTCAACTTGTAAAACTAAAACCAAGAGCCTCCTACTTCTAGGAATACACTGTATGGGGAGGTACAGAGTAAATGAATGACTTGCATCTTTTCCTATGTATCATGAATTTAAGTTTTAATGAGAGAGGGAAAAAAAACCATTCACTTTTATAGAGGATCTTACTAAGATGAGTGACACTGTTCTAATTACATTGGATAATCTTGAACCAAAGAATTTTTTCCATTTCATGCCTTTAATGGACTTAAAGAAAATAAAAAAAAAGAAAAAGAAAGAAAAAAAGAAAGCCACAAATTACCTTAAGAACTGAATAGCTTTCACGATTAACAATATTTAACCAGAAAAAACTTCAAAGACATAAAGCATCTTTCCGAAATCCCATTCACCCAGCCAGCAGGAACAAGCAGGTTGGTTCTGCAGAACAACTAGCAAGGATATGGCCTGCCTCACTGATTTACACAGCAAGCCTGACTTATCCCAGGGAAGACAGTGAAATGGCATCTGAACTTCTTACAGAAATGTGAAGAACTCTACGGATGATTTTAAGGATCTCATCTGAGTTCAAACTCCTTCCACAGCATCCTGCTGAAGACCAAGGAGATTTTTTGGCCGAAGGCCCTGAAGCCAGCTGCTGTGACAGCCTGTGCGGTGGGGCAAAGACATATCAGATTGCTCTGGATCTGGATCCTCAGGATGTTAAGTCTCACTAAAGCTGCTCAGTTGCCTTTTTCAAGGGGCAGGAAAACCCATGGGAATGATACCAAAGCTTTGGTCAGTTACCTTGACATTTCCCATAATACAAGCCAAGAACAAATGAACAAAAAAATTAACTAACAGAAATCTAAACATCTGCCTTGTTTCTATTGTTGAAGGACAAATGAACAGAAATAGAAGTGTGTTTTTCTCTTTAATCTTCTCATTCTAGGACCAGACCTAAGAGGTTTCTCACTCTATTAGGCAGTTTTAGATGAGACAACCTTGTGATGAAGGCTCTGCTCTTTGAAGAAGCCTTCAGACCTCACATTCTCCTCTAGGAGGAGAATGCAGACAGAGGGACACATCTTCTACAAAATCCTCCCCCTTCTGGGTGGTGCTCCAGCTAGTTTCAGATCTTGATCCTTTTCTGACCCTTTGGGAATACCCTCTTTAGCTTTACTATGGATGCAGTTTTGGTAGTATTTCCTCACCACCATCTTCTCTCCTCTATTGAGTGCCCCAATTTCATTGAACATGCTTGAAGTAGAGGTGTCTCTGTGAGAAAGGTATAAAAAAACCAAACCAAATCACAATATATCCACAGTCAGGTCACAGACTGAAGAGGTAAGATCTGGACTAGGAGCACTGCTGACTTCCTAAATCAGTTTCACAAACCACACCAGGCATCCCACTGCTCTGAGCCAGCCACCCAAAAGATAAATTGAGGAGGGAAAGGAGAAATAAAGATAAGGTGTGATCACCACAAAGAGGAGACCTGTACACTCAGAGTGCCTCTACAGCGACACAGGTTCATGCAGATAAATGCATTTCCTCAGCTCTACAGTAGAGATCAATAGCAATCCCTTGAGATAAATACCGCAAACAATATGCCACCGTGGGAATAAATCAGAAGATTAGAAGCAGAAAGGATTATTTATGTAAAAGAGCTGCACTGCGTTTATTCCTTGGTTTGTGCAGCAGGTTTCTGAAGGTCTCTGAGGAATTCTAAACTGTTCACTTAAGGACTGCTCATTACTTATAGCACTGAAAGGCAGCAACCCCAGGACCGCTCTCTAGCCTCCACTAGCAATAGAGCCAGCATTGTTATCATACATTGTGCTTTCCTTGGAGATGCAGCCATGGTTTTTAGATTATACGAAGAAAAGTCTCAGTCCTTTATTGCATAAAGAGAAACATGAATGCACCCTTATTCCAAAAAACTTGATAGCTACAGGACTAACAGTTGTTGTGTGTGCATGAGGATGCCACTCACTCACCACCTCCTCTCCAGTTGTTTCACCAAATGTGACAGTCTGAGCAACTGGCCTGTAGCCTTGGTAGAGGCAGATCTGGCTAGGACAGGTTTATGCAAGATCAGGTATTTGCACTGGACATAAGACACTTTCAAGCTGGCATGTAAGAAACGCATCCTATGGAGGGTGTGCTTCATCAGGGTTCCTAAAGCAGTTTACAGTAATGGAAAATCAGTTCCTTAAAAGACAAATAAAATAAAATAAAATAAAATAAAATAAAATAAAATAAAATAAAATAAAATAAATAAAATAAAATAAAATAAAATAAAATAAAATAAAATAAAATAAAATAAAATAAAATAAAATAAAATAAAATAAAATAGAAAGAAATCACACCCAGCACAAGTGTTCCTCATGAAAGGTGCTAAGCCTTTGCAATGCTGCAAGGAGTGCTGTTTCATACAGTCCTGTTTTTAATTCAATTATCTCAGGCTCTGCTGGAGGTAAGGAAATGCTGTTTTGACACAAAGGCTTTGACTTCGTATAGTATACAAGGCTAGAGATGGTAATGTTGGGCATTCAGAAAGCTTCAACTAAAGTCACAAAATTCAATGAAAAATAGTATGGATTTTCCTTTTTGATAGGCGCAAGGATTATCTTCCATCACTAGAAAAAGCTATAAAGTTATATTCTGTGAGAATACCTTGAATTGATATTTCAAAGGGCTTCTTTTGAAAGAATGATTTATAGATCACAAAGATCAATGGGTCTTTTATCAAAGAAAACGGATTCCTTTTCTGAACCACAAAGAAAAGAATAATGACATCCTAGACCATATCTCTATTTTTGAAAGTTGTGTACAGCCAAGAAGACAATAGCTACAGCAGGTTAGCACTTTACAGCAATGCGTACAACTCACTAATTACAGATGAAGTCCTTACGGTGTTTTGTGGAAGCCAGAAAGCAAAAGTTATAGTGCAGGAAAATTCACACTGCGAGTTATCTTACTCAGCATGTATTAAGAATTACATGGAGGTTTTCACTAATAAGTGCATGTGACAAAATAGAAAAGTGGATACAGGTGTGCCAGTGTGCACACCTCATATCTTACCAGAACTCAGAACATGCATGCTCCCTGTATGAATCTTAAGTTACCTACTTCTTGACCACATCCCCTCCTCAGCTCAGCAATGAAATTCCTATCAAGTATTTATTTGGAGCACAGCCTGGATAGCCAGGCTTTCCAAAATTATTTTCACTTTTCAATGTGGTGGCACAATTGATCTATTTCCATCATTTCATGCACATCTGCTAAAGCCTTACTCATCACAGCAGGCATGAGATTCCCCCATTAGTTTCCTACAGAAAGTTCCTCCAACCCACCAAGCCCCAACCTTTTTCTGCAGCTCATGAGCTCACAGAACAGTGTAACCCATAACCCTTGGCACTAGACAACTGAGCTAGGTCAGGCTTAGCAAGCAAGAAGAAAAAGAGCATATTAAAATAAAATAATGCAACCTGCAGCACGGGTTTTTTATTAGCTTAATCAAGTAGACATGATAGTAAAGAAGATAAAATTAAATCCTTACACAAGTTTATCCCTTAGATTCCCAAAATATCCAAGGACAACATTATTTCTCCAATATTTTTATCAGTACTTATTCCTCTAGTGCTGTGTCACATTGTGCAAAGGGTACAGTCACAGGTAAGAAGAATCCTACTTGTCTGCTGCTTCCCTTTGTCTTTTTACTCCTCTTGTCATCATTTGTGAGCTTTGTTCTTTTGGGTTAATGTGGCATGTCTCCAACACAGCCTTGGAAAATGACTATAATGTGATTTGGGTTTGGTGTCATTAAACCTGATTACCAGGGAGTGCTCATGAAAATCCATAATTACCACACAAAACAAAAGAGACTTTTGTTTTTGTTTTGCTGGGGAACAACAAAGAGCTTTACTTCAATTTAACTATTTGGAGTACTCAAGAAAAGTTAGTCATATTTTTCTCCCTCTGCACTTCTCTGGGCTTTGTAAATATCATAAAATACCAAAATCTGCTGAAAACATCAATCTTCTCTCAAAACTGATTTCTTATATAATGCCAAATATACCGTCTTTATTTAAAAATAAAAATAAAAATAAAAAGCCCTAGAGAACATAATGCGTCTTGATGGATGTGCTGGTGCTTTGGGTACAAGCTGGACTTTATGATTAGATCTATAATAGTGGAGGAAAAAAAGAAAAGTGTGCCAATATCAGTGTAGTAAGCATCCAGATAACTGAACTGCCTCACCTCCCAGAACAGCAGCATTGCAGGAGACATTAACCAGTAGCATGGTGCTTCTCCCCAGTTTTGGGGCAGTTCTACTACCATGCCTGACGGACAAGTGATGTCCACAAACCAGGAAAACTGGTTTAAGAGGTTTATAGTCTCTCCAGTTGTGTTAGATTAGAAGTTTATGTGGCCATAACACTGGTTTTAAGCTAGTAGGTGTTCTTGAGCTACAATTGCCATAGAGACTCCTCCCCAAGCAGCTGTTATATCTGTATCCAGGGTTGTTCACCACAGGGTGAATATTGCCCCACTTTGACACTGAGTCACACCAGGAATACCTGTGCAAAGCTTGCTGAACTCCATTCAGACACTTGATTAACTGTCCTCTATCTACCTGAACAGCAGGGTCTGTAGGCTGGGAAGCTGCCCTTGAAGTGCTCTAACATGCAAATTCAGCGCTGTAGGTGGAAACACTTGCTGTAAAATAATATTTGAGGAACTATCCAGCCCTAGGCAGTGAAGCTAAAAGACACTGACAATCTCAGTTGTAAAGTGAGAAATGTAAGAGGTGGACCAAAGTCACCTTCACGGTGTATGAGAGAAGTAAGCAAACTCTCTGTTGATTATATTAGAAGCAGGTAAAATTCCACTCACGCATTTGCCCTCCACATGCAGGATGATCACGATATCTAAATATGTGAAAAAAAGCAAGTTTACTGCAGAAGCTCTTGGCTTGCCTCTCATGCACAGATTTGTAGGTACATGCAAGTACAGCTGATAGATTAGCTAGCTAAAAACTCCACCACTCCCGATTCCAGTTCCGATTAATTCATTAGAAACAAATACCTGCATATCCTCCCCCTGGCCAGTTCCTTTTCAGCCCCGCTGTATCAGAGACTTCAACACTGGGAGCCAGGTGAGAGCTTCCTAAAGCTGGAAACTGTCAGCAATTCAAACCGAAAAAAGCCAGACAAACAGCTCCTGCATTTTCTAACCACTGAGAAGCTTTGGCTGCATGAGAGGTATTTGAGGCACTCAAAAAGCTTTATGGTTATGGACTAAAGCACCAAATAACCCAGAGCTTCCATTTGCTTTCCAGTGAAAAAGACTGCAAAACCAAATCAGAACCCAGCTTACAACATGAAGGTGATATACAAGAAACCTGGAGAGCTTTATCGCACAAATCGAGCTGATGGAGACAACCCTTACACTTGCCACTTCCCCGTCATCTAAGAGTATTAGAAACAAATGAAAACCCCACCTGTTGGATTAACATTGAACACGGACAAGGGACGATCTCTTAATTTAGTAGAAAGTTTAAAACAACCTTCAAGTATCGTCAGCAAAGGCAGTGTAGAAATTCTCCTTTTTGCATGACACAGTTCTGCCAATTAGCCGAAAACTGCAATTACCAGTTCTTTCCTTTATTATTTGTGAAGAACCAAAACTTTCTGAGGATGATAAATGGCCTCGTGGAAAATGCAATGCTCAGTTCTGCTAAATTTGCACTTTTCTGTTGTTTTTTTTGTTGTTGTTCTTGTTTTTTTCTTTTTCTTTTTTCCTTTAACTATTCTTCCACATAATCTTTGGAGAGAAAGAAGCAGGGGCCACTGGGGGAAACAGGGCAATAGGACACACACATCAGGGCAGAAAATGCCAGGGAATGGTTTGGAGAAGAACACAGAGCTGTTCTCATTTAGCTCACTGACCAGGGCCGAGACATGTTCCTACACCTTCATTAATTAAACAGAAAAGTTAACATTGTTAGCAACATTAAGAACAAAACCTCATTTAAATTGTTCTGAAACAAAATTAAAAATAAAAAAAATAAAAATAAAAAAGCCGATATATTCAGAGGATGACCTTTGAGAATTCTGGCTTCATTAACATTTCAAACGGCAAAGCATAAAATTAAGACAGGAAATAGAATTACAGAGCTATTTGACTGCAGAAGTATATATCATTAGCATGCCCATAATTAACAGGATACCAGTGTTTGTCCCATTGTCTCTGCTAATAATGGTGTAACATGCAAATGGGATTTCTTCTAAGAAAGTTAAAGGGGATATTTAAGTTCATTCCACGTTTCAAGCATACAGCCAGACAAGCCCCTTTCTGCTCTTTGAAAGGGATGTCTCCATGCCTGCCTGCCTGCCCTCCCAGACTCCCACAAAACAATTGCAGAGGGAGGGCACCAGCTGCTGTGCTTGAGGCACAAAGGCCAGCTATCCAAGGTCAGACATCCTTTCCCACCTCACCACAGCAGCTAATTCTTTGGGGAACTACCACTGACCCACTCAAGTGTCATGAAAAGCAGTTCAGAGGCTAACATCACCCATCAACATGATGCCCTACAGGATAGCAGATATCATTCCTCTTACGGGGATCATATTCCTTAGACATGACAGCACAGCTCTGCCTGTCTCTTGTTCAAAATGCTGAGCTCCCATGACATCTGTCCATGCCAGTTGTAAACCGCCACACATCTCCACCGCCCTTACAGTGCTTGTAACTGAGCCTGCTCTTTTAAATGCTTTGGGATTTGGGATCCTGAAGCAAAAGGAGAAGAAGGCATAAAAAATAAAGCTTTACAGGCAAATGCAATTGACCACCCTATGTTAATAAAGGACTGCGCTCTGGCCTAATTCACTGGAATAAGACATCAGCACAACACACTGAAATCAGACTGAGTTGAAGTGCTACCAGGAGTGCTTCCTCTGGCATAAATTAGTGAAAATGTCCATCTTCGGGCAGCACACTTGGATCCTTCCTTAGACTGCAATCAACCAATTGATGTACAGTTTCTCCACCAGGCAGGTAACAAGCTCCTCCTCCTTTACAGGGCAGCGTTACCCAACTCTTAAGATCCTTTCTGCTGTTTTCCCAGTCATACTCTGTAGTCCTCACTGCTGTGAAACACTGATATTCTGCCCAGTCTCAGTTTCATTCTCTTTTCCTGTGTTAGATCTTCTCAAACAAATGTGTGCTCTTCATGGTGGTTGTACTCCCAAGCTGTGGCACCTGGAGGCTGCCTGATTGTAAACTGACAGGATGTAGCATTTTTCCATCTCTCTTCCATCAGATCAGCCTGAAAATCTGGTAAGATCCATCTCTGCCTTGTGATAGAGAGGCAAGAGCTAGGAGTTTCTGAAAGGATCCTGCTTCCCCCAGGGCACAAGTAAAGGCTGGGTGTGAGGGAGACTTGAAGTATCACTGCCAGCCCTATAATTCTACGATTAAACAAGTTACATATTTTCAGTCTATTCCCTCATTATCTCTTTTCCATGCAAACAGCCTGAAGTAGCACGGAATGCAGCTTATTCACTTGTAAGGAATGGGATGGAGAGGGGGAGAGGATTATCCATCACCTCCCTTTCTTTACATTACATCAGGACATCATTTAGATTATGAGTTTGCTTACAAACTCCTTGATAAAAAAAAAATCAGACATATACTTAGCTGGTCAGCTGCTTTGGTCGCATAATAAACACGGACAGAATTTCTCATCCTCAAGCCATTGTTACAGCACAAACAAACTAAAGGCTAAGGAAATAATTACTGTGGGGCTGAGAGACTCAATAAACAGCAGAAGTTGTGGGATGAACCAGATTTGTTGATCCCAGCAGATAACTACAATTAAGATGTAATATTTCCTTAAGTTTTTGTTTACCCCTTTACTGTTCATCAGTATTAAAAAGGCAATTTATACTATGCAGTTCTCTAGATCGACCAGTGTATTTCACAGCAGGCAGGTGAGATTAAACTGTCCATCACCACAAGCTGTCCTTTCCCTGTTCTTATATTATCAAAGCCTATTGAGATTAGAGCCATAGGAAGCTGGAGGAAATGCGTTCATTTGCTTCAAGTTCATAAGCTTATGAAGTTTGATTCCTACACACCTGTAGTCTTCTTTAATATAAAAGCAAAATCCCAGAAGTTCCTTCAATGGTAATGAAAGAATTTAAGACTGAGACACATTATATGCATTTTCTGAACTTTTCCAAGACATCACAGAATGTCTTCCCAAAGTGCCCTAACACAGCAGCCAATTGGAAAAGAAACCTCCTAGAGGCTGACCGGTTTAAATAGGGAAGCCATTTATCCCGCTCGGCAAGATCATAAGAAAAGCTTCAAGCTGCATTACTTTTCATAGATCCCTTACCCAGCGTCTCCCTCACAAAGAAGTCAGAAGAGTGGTCTGCAGGTGAGGGACGCTTCAAAATGCTTCACTGGCTCCACATATGAGCACCCAAAAAAAGTCTTTCCATGACACATCAGAAAGCTGAACAGATTTCTGTCTGGAGAAACTCTCTGCGCTTTCCTAGGGGTCTGAACCAAAACTTTGAAGGCAGGGAAAACCACATTTAAAACTAGAGAAAATCAAAACAAACAGAAAAACCTCAGTGTAGCTGCCACCTTCGCATGGGCAAGACCAAGCAATCCGCACAGAAACAAAGTCCTGACTTGGGTCTGGGTAGTGTCAAATGACAGGGATAAATCACAGATATCTGTGCCGCAGAGCAAACCAAATAGTTATCATACAACCACAGAACATTCCAAGCTGGAAGGGACTCATAAGGATCAGTGAGTCCAACTCCTGGCTTCACAAAGGACCACCCAAAATTCAAACTCTATGTCTGAGTGCGTTGTCCAGATGTTTCTTGAACCGTGCAAGCTCAGTGCCATGACTACTGCCCTAGGGAGGCTGTTCCATGTGCATCACCTTCTAGTGAAGAACCTTCCCATAACTCTCAACCTGACCCTCCCCTGACAGAGCTCACAGGGAGGTATGTCAGCTGCCCCTCACAGAAACCAGCCATCACAAGATTCTGTGGGAGGGATGGAGGTTCCAGGAAAACCAGCCTTGGTAACAGAGGAGAGGACGATGACAGTTAATGTTCTGATATCCATTTATTTCTCTGGCTGTTTCCAGGTGCTATACAAGTAGCACTGCTGAATAATAGAAATATGGATAAAATAGATTTGGGTTGTAGCTGAGTTTGAATCCATGGAACAGAAAGATAAATAAATCAGAATATACTGTAATAAATAGACTCATTATGGTTGCAGCATATCTTGTTTTAGTCAGCTTAGGCTGTAGGATTCAACTGACCAATAGACCTTTTTAAGACTCTGGCAGTCTGGAGCCATGACATGTTCCAGTGCCCAGCCTCCCCATGGCTGAAGCCTTTTCCTGATATCCAACCTGAACCTCCCCTGTGTTATCACATAGTTAACATTCAGGTAAATTACTTAGCATGAGCTAATTCAAGTCATAAAATCCACAGGACATCTTGACACCATGACAATGAGAACAGCATAAGGAACCGAGGAAAGAATAAGAAATTGCCCACAGAAAATTGCACATGGAGCTCTGTGTCAGAACTTAGGTATATTGCATAGCTTTACTTATAGTGTAGACAAAATCTGCCTTTTTCTTTCTGGACCTCTCGTCAAAACCAGAGAAGTGGCTCTTCCAACCAGAGAAACGTGGGGAAAGAAGGCACTCTGGGTCGCCACATCCTTTTCTGCTCTCTGCACTGATCAAACGTGACCAAGCTTTACCTTTGGATGCTCACTGACAAGGCCCTATTAGCACAGAATTAAAAGAATTTATGTGAGCATTTTTCTTAGAAGCCTCTACTAGATACCCTTTCTAATTCCTAGTCAAAACCTCCTTTCTTCCCAATAAAGCCCCCTGCCACTTGAAAAGGAGAATTGCCTCAGGACAGATGTATCCCTACTGAGAAACCTCGGAACACTTCCTGTCCATCCCTTCACTCATGAGTCACATCCTCTGGGGTGTCAGTCAAACACAGAGAAATTAAAAGCTCTCACAGCTTGGAGAACACAATGAAAAGGCAGAAATGTGAAAGAGTGAAGGACTGAAAATAGTTGCTCCTCAATATGATTGATTTTTAAATCCCCCGCTTCACACATATTAAGCAGCAGTCCTGCATATCCAGGTGTATGTTTCAGTCAAGATGAATAGGCTCAATAAATCCAGTAAACAGGAAACTGTTGAGGACAGGTGGGCATAATTCTTTTTTCCAGCTCCAGTCTGCTAATTGATAAAGTATACGACTGTTGGCAGTTCATTTTTTCTCACCCATTTACAGGAACTACAGCTACATATTCTTATGAAACTCCTCAGCAGCTTTAGACTGCAGAAGCAGTGGAATGAGGGAAGCAAAGCCTTCCAGTTTGATAAACATATTGGATCTAAGTGAAGATCTAATCTGGTACTGTGATGGCTGATATTTTTGCAGGGTAAGACCTTTAGACAGAATCTACATCCAGATGCTTCTGTCTCAGAAGTGGCCAAAATACACATCCTTGTGCTGTGTCCTCCCACACTCAGATCTGGTGGCTCACAGCGCAGGCTCTGTTTGAGGACATCTTTGGTGGGATCAAAACCAGACCTCACAACAATCGCATTCAAGTTAATTGCTGCTATTGTGCTTGAGCACAACATTGACTCGAAGTGCCCAAATAAGTACTTTCATTTGGTGCTGTGCAAACTTAAAATTCATTGAGAGCATCTCCTACCAATGACTCAGCAGCAGCTATGCAGAAAACAAAAGGTGCCACATGGGTTTCATTGTCGCATTTTCTAAAGGGAGAATTGCCCCGAGTGCAAAGAGGAGACCAGCTTTCAAATACAGTACAGCAAGATGTATCAGTGAGAAACATTGTCAGCAAAGTATTCATTTCCCAGAACAGGCAAGGACTAACACTACAGAATCCAGCTTATAAAGAAAACTATGAAGAATAGCAGACATTCTTCCAGGCAGGACTCAGCGAGCGATATGTTACTCACTGCAATGCATGGCGCAAACAGAAACGAAGAAGCACAGCCAAGAAGAGATTTGGAGTCTTAAGTTTGCAAGGAGCTTTTACACAGTAAGGGGACATGCTTGAGATCAACAGAGCAGCTTACTAACAGTAAGCCACCTTTCTATACTTACAGCAGTATCAAATCTAATGAGCAGAGGCAATGCCACAGCAGCAGTCCACAGAAGGACCTCAAGTCCCAGGAAAGAATCCAGACTTCAAGGGGCACATGCTGAGTGTGTTCCAAAACTTAGCACTAACCCTGTCTGCTCATCCAATATTGTTCAGCAGCAGCAGCCACCACAGTAGTCTGTCAACTTGTTAAAGTTCACAGACAGCAACGGGAGAACCAAAATCAGTTTCCAGGAAGATATATTACAAAAAGAAACAAGCCCAGCAGTAAGAAAAAAAAAATCCCCATCCAGCTCTGTTGAGTACCAGTCTCCCTGCATAGATGCTAATGGGCAATAACAAGGAATTTTCATTCCCACAGACTTCATGTGTTTGAACCTCATCAAATATACTTACAGCAACATAAGTAATGTGAAAGAAAAAGGAAACCCTGCGTTGTGACAGACATCCATGTCACCTTTCTGGTCAGGCTAACAGCTGGGCAACCAGCAAAGAAACCAGCTGGGAGGCATCCGGGCTTGTTATCCTGCAGCAAAGATGCCATAATTTAGCAGGCACAAAGAGAAATCAGAAAGACTTATTTGAGACACACCCCAGATACTTTGTGGTAAAGGAGGAATTAAAAAATAACTGATTTTTCAGTTCTTAAATGGAAGGGGTAAGATTGGGCCAAACACCTGCAGACACAAGCAGCAGTCACCCCACTTCATACCTTTTGTGGGAGGCACAAATTAATCCACACAGAGCCCATGTGCAGCAGCAGCAGATACAGCCAGAGCTCTCTAGCTCTGAAGGAAACTGTAGATGACTAACTGAGGGCCAAATAGTATTATCATTATTCACATTGCCTGGTATCTTACGCTGTGAGCGGTCCCTTTGGTTTCAATTAGTTGTTATCCTGATGGGTGCTGACTTAATAGCAGATAAATGCCTTTCCTTGGCAAGTGCTGAAATACCGCATTATGTGTTCCTACTGGATGCCTTATTGCTTTGCAGCTCATCAGTGCACTTGAACTGAGCTCAGATGGGTCTCAATGCTATACCTCTTGCTTCAGAAGCCAGCATTTTCCAGAGATGCACACCTTAACCATCATCGGGACCCAGAGGAGCAGCTGGCCCAGTAACAACCCCAGAACAGAAGCCACAAAGTTCATAGATTGCTATCCCTCACCTTCTGCAAGGTACATTTTGGCATGCCCACACTTCTGCCTTGTTGGTGAAGCGTGGCCAGGAGGAGGAGGCTGGAGAAAACATTTTTGATGTTTCGGTTTTAAGAGACATAGAGGTGCTGCAGTGTTAGTTACAGCAGAACCAGTGAGCTCAGAAGCCACCCCAAGTGTTTCAAGGTGGAGCTGCTCTGATTTTATATATGCTCTCTGCACAGGGCCATGTGAGGGTCAAACAATCCAAAACAAAAATACTGAAGATAAACGTAAACCTCCAGGAAGAAACATTCATAAGAATCTGCTGCTACTTTTTCATTTCATAGCTTTTTAGGAGACTTTTACTGAAAGTTTTTTAATGGCTTCAAAAAATCATGTTAAACACAGACTGGATGTCTTGTATTTATTATGCAGCCACTCTAGCTTGCATGGGAACAAGACATTGTTTTGCATTACATTTTTCTCCTAACCATCTCCATTTGTATACAACACTAATCTTGCTCCGTAGCAGGAACAGACTAACATAATGTCTTAAAAAACTGCATGTTTTTCAATTCCAGAGAGGGAAAAAAAAAAAAAAATGACCAGCTTATTATTTTCTCCTCCTCCACCACCCCCCTCTTCAACAGACAAAGCAGTTTTCCTATGACCCCAAGGAGCACAGGCCAACAGAGAGTCATCAGCAGAGCAAGCGTGGGGGCAGCAACATTATAGAAAAAGTTGAAGCCTTTGATGAGAAGTTCCTTTTTCATCCGTAACTTTAAGCTCTATCAATTGCTCAAACTGCTTTTGTCACCTCCGATGACTTTGCTGAGCAGAGTGGACTTCTCAGCACCGGAGTGCCTAGGAAGACCCCAGAGGTAAAGCTCCAGGTAATTTCTCCTGCACAGGAGAAAGCAAAGCATGCTCCCAGTAACACCCGCAGTGGTCAGTGGGGACCGGATGGTCATGCACAGCTTGTTTTCTTATTTCCAGCTGCTCTGTTGGGCCTACCTGACAGGTGGGTAAGAGGATTTATCTCCCTTGTGGTAAGTAGGGAAGTTACATAGGAGTTCAAATTACAAAAGTTTTGACTGTATCGTGTGCCTGTTCCAGCCTAAGTCTTAACTAGCTGTCTGACAAACAACAGGCGCTTCTGCTAGCAAAACACATGAGGAAAGATGGGAAAAACAGTCCAAGGGAAATAAGAGGGGAAAGGCTTTACATCTTATGTGCCTTCCTCAGGACATTATTGGTTGCAGGCTCACCATTAGATGCAGACTGGCTAGATACTGGGGAAAGCAGCCCAGCTTAATATCTTCACCTTGGAGCTAGTGACTTGTATTTTTATTCATGTATTTTTTAATGACTGAGGCCAAAAAGCTGCTGGTGTAGATCTAGGAGATGTCAGTGACACCAGCTGGGGACAGCTAATAGAAATGTGTGTAAGTTCATCTGCAAGAGACCATCAGAAGCCAAGGGAATGAAGAAGAGGAAAAAAACAAGTTATTCACAGCATGAACTAGGCACTTCCTACGCAGTCACTCATGGAAATAAATAGTCCCATTTTGACTCTCAGCCATTTATAATCACAGAAGAACTGAAGTCTTGTTACCTTTGAAACTTGTAGCCATTTAATCACTCTAAACCTCATCATTCATTTAAAAAGCAGCTGACTGGCTCTTTTCCTCTTACCCAAAATGCTGAACCTTGGTCTATGCATGCATAGCTCAGTTCAGAGCAGTGAGACCTGCTCAGCCCCAGCAACATCCAAGCATCTTTTCTCACACAGGGCTTTGGATGACCTAGAAAAGCTCGTAAAACAAGCAGAGATTTTCCTAATTAAATGGAGACTATCAAAAGTAATCTAAGTTCTTAGAGAAATGTTACAGTGTTTATAAAGGGAAGATGATGCTGTTCAAACTGCTCCTGAGAGGACCATAGGAGCAGCAAGTTTCCAGCATCTAGAGTATGTTTGTCTACTAGATACTTAGTAATATATCTATGTACACTTATTAAAAGTGAAAACATATACAAGCCTTGGCAGTCTAGACACCCGCTGTGGATTTAACACATACTGCTTCTATGCCCATTTATTTTCTCACATGCCTAGAGCGCACCCAACAAAGCCCAGAAGGCTTCAAGCAAAACCTTCTAGGGTGCAATACCACTGCCATAGGCAGAGGTAGAAAATAAATGACTTCAGGTGCTTTGGGAACATTAGTGGTGCTGCAGGCAGAGAGGCAGGCAGTGGAAAATAAATACAGCTAAGCAGCGGGAAGTAGATTACTTCTGCTCCTTCAGGTTTCCCACAGGGGAAGGGGATGGGAAATACAAAGCTAGAAAGGACTCCCAGAGTTACCAACACCCCTAGTTTCCAACTGAGGAAGTTATCCTCTTTCCTTTCAAACTCTTCAGCTCACCCTGCTAACATTGGGAAAGCAAGCAGCGAACTCTGGTGGAGTCCTGCACACCTGCTACCACCCACACCCCAGCTGGCAGCTCCAGGGCTGAGATATCTTGGCCAGAGAAAGGAAAAGAAAGCTTCAGGTGGAGCTCTTCTTGACTTGCAAAGCTGACACAACAGAGATTTTAGCTAGCTTTAGCAGATCAAGCAGGCAAGTTCCAGGCATGTGGCCTGCATAGCGCAAGTCTTGCGTGGTGGAGCAGGAGAGAGGAGGCACCCAGACATCTTTTGCCAACCAAACTGGGGTTAGACAGAGCTAGGTACCCACCAAAACAGCATACTTACACATACCTGCATGATCTGCAGCAGCTATCCTTTGGAGCAGACCTCAGAAGGGCTGAAACAGGGCCTGGGCAGGGGTGGGTAAAGGCCTCAGGTGAGGCCTCACACAGCTGTTGGGGGCCAGTGTGGCACTGGGAGGGATCTTGCAGCCACCCTCACTCTCTGATGTCCATCCTTTGCTGGATGTGGTCTCCAAACAGCAGGACCTCACACCGAGGAGCAGCAACTTTTCAAGTTAGTCATCAGAAAAAAATGCCACCTCTCAGTGTGTCCTCACCAGCTGCAGGCCTGCCCTTGGGGAGGCTGCTGGAGAGCCAGGATTGCCAGCACAGTGAATGTACGGCACCTAGGAACTGTTAAATCACTCTACATCAATGATAATCTCTGCAATTGCCTTAAACTAAGAACAGCTTTTGAACAGTCCTCACAGTATGAAAATGCACAAGGACAAATCTTTGTACACTAACAGCCTTCCTACCTACCTGTCTGCACATCCCGCATTGTGCAGGGCATCGACTGCTCCTGAAGATTCAGACTTCTCTCTCTTAAGGCTTTTTAAGCCACATAATCCCACAGGAAATTTAGTTATCTTTCAGCAAACAAAAGGGGAGAAGAGAACGCAAACCTCCAGCCCTTAGAAAATAGTCCCACATACACCTCAGTATTCCAAGATAGAGTGAGGAGAACTAATCTGCTTTTTCTTGTTTAAATCTCACACAATGACGTCTTTTGCAGCTGGCAGTTTGCTCACCACTTCATCAGAGCAGCCTCTCTGCATGCTGCAGTACTACTGCTGTGTCACAGGCAAGAGAAAGGCAGAAAGAAATGCAGAAGCCTCTCCTTAGTTTCCTCCCGTTCTCCTAAGACCTGTGGATGAACCACTGAACCAGTTGTTAGGAAAATTTCTGCTCCAGCATGCTTACTCAATCATCCCAAAAAGAGACAGAGACGAATCTTCAGCTCTCTCTTTTTGAATCTACTGGGACATAGCCCTGTGGAATCTCTCAAAGTACCAAGGGACACAGCCTCTATTTTATCACTGTACCCCAACATTAGTGAGCCCTTCCCCCTTTTCCCATTGGCTGAAGTACTTGGGGTTCACGTTCTTCTCGGTTTGCCTGTCAGCCATCACCCCCAGTAGGTACCCCCCTTTGTTTCCTTTGGTTGTACAGACTTTGCAATCTAGGCTCAGAGTTTGTTGTTTTGCCCAGATTCTTCATTAACATCATATGCAACTTTAAATGTTTCCACTCACATTTGATTTTTAGCTTTCTTAGTGGAGATATTTTTTGAAATAACACTGTGAAAACATAGGAAATATTTTTTAAAGTAGCACTTTGCTTTTTAACGTGAATAAATTTAAAACTCCAGATTTACTTTTAACTTCTTTGCTTTTCCATTATTAACTTTCCCATATGCTGTACTCATCATAGCCCTATGTAGAAATATGAGGAGGTAATTTAATATGAAGATGGAAAAGGCTTGGATAGATAGAGCAAGTTCAGTCCGTCCGTAGAAAAAATGGTCTTGCAATCCTTTTTGACAGTGAAGAATGAAAGAACATCCTGTCATTTATTCTTGTCTGGATATCTGGAAGCTACTGAGGGTCTAGCAAGATGGAAGAGAGACTTGTCAGGCATGATGCTGTCAGAAGAGAGTGGAAAGTTGTACAGCCTGCACTCCCAGGAGCAGCGTGACCCATCTTTATGCAGGATAAAGCATATCACTCTGTGCAACAGGAATCTGAACAAAGAGATCTGCAAAGTAAATGTGTTAGGTGCAGCATGCTCTGCATTTGGGGTAACTGTATTTTGATTGCATTGTAAGCACCCAGAGGTCACCTGTCCTTGCTCCAAATGAGCCCTGATTCCCAGTGCACAGCACTAGCAGGAGGTGCTGCTTCAAATGCTGAAGGGTCACATCAGCACAGTGGTATGAGCCCTGGGTGAATCAACCCAAGCATGTGGTGTTCGTGCTCACCTTTACCAGTTCAAAATCTGGCCCCAGCTCTGCAGCAAGTTCAGCTGCAAGCCGGGGCTTCCCACATGCAGCACCACACATCATAGGCAGGAGTGAAGTGGGAACAGGCAGAAATCTGGCAGCATGATGGGCTCTTTCCTTCTTGTCTGACTGCCAACCCTACCTGAGCAACCTGACCAAGCAGCGCAGGAAGGCTGGGCTGTATCTGTGGTGACTATCAGCAAGGGTCTTTTTTCAGCGAAAGGCACTTTGTTTGCTAACATCAACAAGTCATCTCTGGAGGTAAACAATTAACACAGTCCTAATAAAAGCTGGACCCATAAGTAAAGCAAAGGGGCTGCAGAGGAACTGCAATTGCCAGCCTCAAAGCTGTCCTGAAAAGCCTCTGTGCAGGTGGAGAGGACCTTCTGTAACTCAGGAAAACAGGGCTTCGTTGCATCCTGCTGCTAACACTCAGCAGCAGTGAGGCAGGTATGAGTAGACCAAAGGCTTTGAATTTTGTTATGAGAAAGGAAGGAAATACTCGATAAGATTCTACTTTTAAGACTACCTCTCATCCCAAAGTGGTTATCTAGCAAGCAAAGAGGTGTCTGTATTGAAATGCCAGAGCAGGCTGAATTCCTCTGCAGCTGTCAGAAAATGTTTGTTTTCTGCATAAGAAAAATCTTAAAAGCCTCCATATGGAAGCAGGGAGACTTTTTGGCATTTAAAGAATTAGCACAGAGAAGAAACCTATGGTTCAAGATATTTCTAGGGCTGACTGCAGCAGAACTGCAGGGGGAAAAAGAAAAAAAAGAAGGGAAAGAAAAGAAGAAAACAAAAGCATTAACAATATGCATGTTGACAAGCTACCTGGACAGTGGAAAAAAAGTATATTTGGGAGGTCAAGTACTTTCAACACTGCTGTGGCTAAAATAATTAAAGGAATAAACTGACGTATTAAACAGTACTACACTCAAATAGAGCAAACACAAATTAGTGGCCGTTCAAGAATTGTACACAGAAGATGTTAATTGGAAAGGGTTTTCATGTAACGTAGAACAGCTTGTACTAAGTTGTCTAGGAAAGAGATTAGTTCTTTAGGCTTATAAAAACATACACAAGGTCTGCAGTCTAGAAGCCATAGCCCACCTATATGGCTCAGTCCTGATCCACTGGAGCTCCCTTGAGGAAAAAAATGTGATACAAGCCTTCCAAAACTGGAGGGATTCTGAAGACCACTGTTACCAAGAATAAGATGTTACTGAGCTAGATTTGCAGCCTCAAGTGAGTCACAGAAGAGAAGCATCAGCGTGCTCTAGTTGGAGCAAAAGTGTCGTCTGCTTTCACAAGAGGCTGACTCCAATCTGAAATACAACACTGCCATTCTGCAAAACACGTTTCTCCCTTCAGTCTTGATGTGATTGCAGCGTGGTGATATTCAGATATTATGAAGCTTAATTTAAAAGAGTCCATTTGCAGATGGGATGTTATTTGATAATCTGCATCAGTAAGCAAGAAGTTAGAGAAAATACATCGCAGAGCCAAGTTCAGGCACTGCAAACATGCTGTAGCGGTAATATAAAGGAAAACGGGGCAGAGGAAGAGAACATCTCCCCTCAGGGGAAAAGCAGTCTTACTGATGAATGAGATAAGACGATTAATAGCTAGAAGAGAGCAGATCAAAGGCTGGAAACTAAAATCAGTGTTAATATAAGCTGTCCACGCAGGTGACAAAAGCTCAGATCATGGTACAAAGACCAGATCAGATAAGAAAGAAGGCAGAAAGCTAACTTGCTTTTGACCCCTCTTTAAGATGGAAGAAGAAAGAAGCCTAAATGTCAGGCTGCCACACAGAGGGCTGCAGGAAGGCTCACAAGCCATAAAATCCAATCTAAGCATGCATGCAGGTAGCATTAAGGATCTTGTCTCTGCCAGCTCACAGCCAACCCAAACAAGGGCCAGAGCTTCACTAGGAAAAGGCTTTTCAGGATCTTTCCTGAGGACAGAAAGCATTTGAGCCTCAGGACACTTGTACATTGTGTGTTTCATCTTGTGCCCACAGGCAGGCTTTAGGAAGCCTGAAGACCTACAGGTGAGGAGCAGAAAGTCTGACTCCAAAGCTGGCAAGAAATGCTACACAAAAGGTCTTGAAGCACAAATATCCTTTAAACAACAATGGTAACATGCACTGGTCTGCTCATAGCAAGTATAAACCAGAGACTTTCTTCAAGGCTGCTAGGGCAGAAGACTCTATAAATATTATCAGATGCAACAATGTGGATTACAGTGAAATCTTCACCTCACCAAAGACAAAATACAGAGGTATCTTCGAGGGAGAAAAAGTCAACTGTAAGACATGGAGCCCTCATACCCTTCACTGAATACCCCATTGGTAGTGAAGTTTAATAGTGCTGCTGGAGCCAGATGCAGCTGCTCATTGGTCTTGAGTTTTTTACTCGAGGGGTACAAAAGCTAAGGAATTGCCTTGCCAGGTAAGCATCCCTGCTAAGTAACCCTGATTAATCTATCAAATTATGACAGCGCTCTGAAAGGATGAGCAGTGCTGCGATCTTCATGGTTCAAGGCTTCACAGTTGAATGAAATCATCTCTTGTCAGCTTTCCGCAGGCTCTGTCAACTCCACAGATACTGCATCACACAGGTTGAAATCCTGTCTCAGTTAACAAATGCCCTTGCTATCTGGGTCTAGAAGCATGCCTGGGAAAATTTATGAATGAGGTACTACGTGCATGGGGGTACACAGAGAATGCAAGAGAACGGTACCAATAGCTGGAAAAACAGAATATTGAAAGCTCCTGCACAGCAGAGAAAACAAATGTCTACTCAAGGGGATCCGAAAGCAGGACAACATGGCACATGGTGTGGGCTTGCAAAGAAACCACTAACTCCCATCACTGCTGGATTTCCTCTCCGCAGGTGGCACAGCCCTAAGCAGAACAACTGTATAGGTTGGTGGCTTGTGACTGGATGTGGACACCCAGCGCTACCTGAGCAGATGTAGGAAAAGAAGAAAGCCAACAAGGGAAAGGTATGAACAGAGACTATCTGGCTGGACTGAACAAGATACAGAGCTTTGAATCTGCTGACAGCCAGAAAGTCTGTTCTCCCCTTTAGCCTACACAGATGTTTTCGTTAAGGTATTAGGTAGAGCTCATTATAACAGCATCAAGATGTTTGATCGAGCATTACTGTTTACGGCAGAGAAAGAGCACTAGCTAACAGGGAAATTGGAGGTTTTTTTTCAGATATGCTGTGACTAGCAAATTTTAGCAACCTATGCTGCGAAAACCCTATTTTTTACTGAGGGAACAACATGACCCCATTGTGACAGTATAGGTGTTTACCCATTTTGCCTGGACTGCAGACACAAAAACAGCTTTCTGTACAGCAGCACTTATTTGGGTGTGTTTCACTGAAGCAGAAGCATCCCAGATTTATCAGATTCCCTGAAGTTCGTGCTGAACAGCCAACAAGCTTCAGAGACAATAAAAAACAAAAGAAATATTGTGGAAAAGCGATGGGAAAAGACTCCTAAGAAACACCTTAGAGTCACAAAAGAAAAGCATGAGGTGAGTAAAGGTAAACAATGACGTATTTGAAATGTAATTTTCTGCCAAATAATTCTTTCAGATTGCTCCAAGACGCCTTTTAGCAGACATACTGCTAATGCTGGAGATGCTAGATACACTGAGGTACAGCAAGGAATCCCAGTTAGCTGTACCTCTTAGATATCCCATAGCCAATACAGAAACACTGCCAACAGGATGCTGCTCTAGGCTCTCAGTTGCACTGATGGTAACAGCAGTTTATCGAGATGATACGCTGAGTCTCCAGAGCAGTTCCCAGGTCCCCAGTTTTCCTCCTTTCTTGTGAGTCAGTTTACAAAAGCTGATTGCATTTACAGCTTTGATGAGCTCTGTGCATTTGTGAGAGCACAAATTAAATATTGCTTCAGCTTATGTGGGGATGTACAAAACCCCTTTGGCACATTGATGTTTTACCTCCACTCTTGCTGGAGGATTACATTTCCACCTCTCAGATACCTTCCTTCCCAGATCATACGCATTGCACTAGGAACTCATTCCTGGATCTACAGCAACTTGTAATATGTTTGTAAGGAGAGACATCTGCTGTGGGGGCTCTCAGCCCAGCCTCTTCATGCAGTGAAGTGGTATCAGCCCTATGCCAGCCCACACAGGACCCCCCAGGTGCAGCCAAAATGATGCTCCCTGAAGTCCCATCCTATTCTGGTACTGAACCGCCTTACGGCCTCCCTCACCTGGACCCCTTTCCTCAGCCCACACAGACACTGGCCAGCACAGAGAGCTCACGGACCTGTGGAAGCAATGTTTCTGCACCAGCTGATCCATGGGCAGCACTTGCTCATATGAAGAGCCTCCTCCTGCAGCCCTGTGCAGACAGCTGGGAGCTGTCACCCTTTGCCTTGTGAAGCCCTACAACAGACAAGGTCTATTTGCTGCTGTAGCATCACTGAAGTAGCAAAATCCTCAGCAGGGTGATGGAAAAGCAAACAGTGAACTGATGGGCAGGAAATCCACAGCCTCTCAGAGCTCTGTGTGAGATGCCTACCTTGTTGTCTCGAGGGAGGCGTGCTGCCTGAGGAGCCCATCTTATAAGAAAGATGTATTTTTAAAAGCTATTTAAAAAAAAATGTCTTTCTAAAAAGGATGAGGGATCAGAGAAGTACAAAAAAAGGAGCTGTAATGAGAGGTCTATGAGAAAAGTGGGATAGTAAGGAACAGAGAAACTATGCAAGCTCATTGGAGGTTGCTTTTCTTACCGTATGTGAGCCTCTCATGGTTTGTTAGTAGAACCTATACCTGCAAGCAGGAATGGAGCAAGCCCACTGTTGTTAACACTGCGTAACCTCATCACCTGTGCTTGAGTTAGACAAGACTTCACACCAAGAGCAAAAGAGAGATACCTTTTTGGCACAGCACAGCCGTGCACTCGCATGTCTTGCCTGCAGCCAAAATGTCAAGCACGGCTGCAATAGGCAACCTCTAAAATCACCTTATCTTGAAATTTGGTTTCCTGAAAAATAGGGGGGTAAAATTTACCAGATGCTTTGTCAGATATTCACTGAAATAACAGCATCTCACAACTGTCAAATGCCCACGGATCGAAAGGGTGAGCAGCAAACTCAGCTGGCTCTAATAAGAACCTTACGGAATTTTTGCATGAGTTTGTCCTACTGAAAATAGGGCTTTAGTTATGCTTGGAAGGAGGTGAAGAGATTGTTGTTTCTGCGTTTCATGCGGAAGAGCCTGAAGCATACCCGGTGACACTGCATTTCGCTTACCTTTAAACTCTGAATCTACCTCTGGGGACCATAAAGTTCATGCTGAGAAACAAAAACAGCAGAAGAAAGGCACTTCTGAGACAACATCAGAATATTTGAGAAACTCGATGGGGAGGCAGAGCGCACAGGAGCTTGCCATGCAGTCCTCTTGTCAGGAGTCTTTCAGAGAGGGGTGGATCTAGCAAATTAATGTTACTGGGATGATAACATTTCTATCACACTGGGAACGAAAAGGAAATAGCCCAGTAACAAAAACAAAGATGGAAAAAGATGCTAAGAGATCTTCACTGCAGCTCTTTGCTTTCCTGTAATGCTTTCCCCTTGTCTCTGTGCTGGTTTCTTTTGATCTGTGGGTCCTCCTTGTGTGCTGCCAGGAGACTCAGCGAGTGGAGCAAATCAATTGGATTGTGTGCAGGCTAGGAGGAAGTGGCAAGGTGGTTTCCAGGGACAAGCACAGCAAGAGAAAGAGTTGCCTTGGCCTTTCTCTACTGGCTTCCCAATGCTGTCATAGCAGAAAAACTTTGAACCAGAAAGTGTGCCAGCAATGCCCATGCTGTAGATCTAGCCAGCTTGGAAAGCATCAAGTAGGCTGGCAAGGTGTTTATGCCAGCTCCTTGGCATAACTGCCAAAACAGTAACACAGAACCTAAAACTGGTG
Source organism: Excalfactoria chinensis (assembly GCF_039878825.1). Taxonomy (NCBI): domain Eukaryota; kingdom Metazoa; phylum Chordata; class Aves; order Galliformes; family Phasianidae; genus Excalfactoria; species Excalfactoria chinensis. The sequence continues at coordinate 99,140,128 of NC_092826.1, forward strand.
ATGCTTCAGAAAAGAGAGAACAGCAACAGCCCACCGATGCTAAAAGGCCATCTGGTGACAGTGCACCAAGCCCACCAGCATTCAGCCATCATGTTTACACCCAGTGACTACACCAGGCACAGAAACCTCTTTGTTCTTTCTTTGTTTTTAATGTGGGATGCTAACAAACCTTATGAACACAAGCAATCAGCACAGCCTGACTTTGGTTACCAACAAGATCTGTTGCTTGTGAGCCTCAACCACCAAACCACACAGCAACCTCTCTCTTGAATCCAAGCTCCTATCTGACACCTTGCTGGCAGAACACCGAACACCAGTCATCGTGTACTTGGGAAGGATGAGGAAAGCTAGAAGTTAAGGTCCCTCTACAAGAAAGCTGTTTTGCCTCTGATCCAGGGTGGCACACAGCCTCAGTCAAAGACCTTAGACATCACACAGCCAACTGCAAAATCACTCTCTTCCCTCACCTGATGCAAGCAAGCGTTGTGCTGGTGAGCCGGCTGCACCTGAGCATCTCCAAAACTGCCCTGCAAGGGGTGAGCTGTGGCTGCTGTTCCTTTTGCAGAATCTCTCTTCAGAGCACGGGAAGCCATACCTGAAATTCTGCTCCAGCTGACATCGCAAAGAGAAAGGGAAGCTTCATGTCTCTCTTCAATTCCTAATGCCCCACACAGGGAGAAGGGAGGGAGGCTGCTGCCCATCCCTATGAGGCTTGGCCCTTTGCCTAGGTGTCGCAGTGCTGCAGAGGGAAGGAGGACCTTTCCCAAAATGAACTTTCTTATTATTACTATTATTTTTTTAGGAATAAACCAGTGGTTTCTGCTGAGAAATATTGCACTTTTTGTTAGTCAATAAGAAAGGCAATTGAAATCCCATTGCAGCCTCCAGCATGTAACACTCTGAAGGTTAGCTCCAAATGTTTCCCAGGGCAGAATTAACCAGAACATACATCATCGCTTTTACAGGCAGCATCATTTCTGATATCTCCAAAGATAACAGTATGGATCAGGGGGATTATCGTGGCATTAGCTGCTCTGATTACCTTCCCTACAGTTTAATAACAAGAGCACTTAGACTGTAGGTGTATCAACAGAGTTTCAGATTTGCGAGCAAGGAAAGTTGAGGGTTATTAGCAGAGCAAGAGGAAAGAAAAGGTCACGCACTGCAATGTGCCTCTCAGGATACAGCTGACATATTCGGAGGGGCAGGGAAGTGATCTCTCACTACAGCACCATGAGTGCTCTGATGAGAAGCAGTAAGGACTTTGAAGATCCATCTTGTCACATCCGGGCTGCTTTGGCTGCAAACTTAACCCATTACAAAATAAGGCAACCACATTTGGCAACATCACCGCCTTTTAAAAACCTTACCTATGCTCTGCACACAGTTCGTTTTGCTCCCGTTTATCTGCCTCTGTCTACAGTGACAATCCTGGATTACTCTGGTTTTATTTTAATCAATAAGCAGACATTACTTCCCTGGAAATAAAAAGCCAGAAAATGGGGTCTCTGAAAAATGGTGCCTGCAAGCTCCGCTATCGCTCCTCCTGCCCGACACCTTCCCAGGGAGCTTCACTGCTCTCCCCAGAGGAACTAACTGGTCGGTATTTACTGAGGAAAGCAGAGGGGTTGCTGAAGAACCTTACAGCTAAAATTACAAGCTACCAATGAGATTAAACATTTTTCCCAGGCGCGCTTACCAGAGATAATATAGAATAAGTTTACATTTCTATTGTTCCTGCTCTCTCTGCTCGTTAAAGTGCAGAAGACAATCCGTGGTTGCTTATTTTGTATCTAAGCAACTGTCAGACTCTATATCTACTAATAAGAAAGGGTATAATTATATGCTGCTACTTTAATTAGCAGCAGATGCCTATGTTTATGAAGTAAAATGTAAGATTTTCTGAAGTGCAGTCTTGCTTATATGCAAATTGCAAGAGCACTTTCATGGGCTTTTAAAGCTTTTACTGGGCCCAGGCAGCTCACATGGGGAAGGGCACAGGGTTCACACAACACACTGTTGGTGCTTCAGAGCTTTGCTGTCCCAAAGGCCTGTTTGGGAGAGCTGTGAGGTGAGGGCAGATCAGTGCCTGCAGTGCCCTTCCGACATCACCAGCACTGGAGCAAAGCAGGTGGCTGCCCTGAGCCAAAGGGCAAAAGCCGCCTGCTTTGGGCACCTGCTATAGTGCCCTGGAGACACAGCTGCAGAGCAGCTGAGATGGGGAAGAATCCTTAACGTCAATTCTTGATCTCATCGAGGTGCTTCAGCAGCACATATTGATGCAATGCAGCATTTCTCTTTGGAAGAAATAACAGCAGGACTAATGCTGAGGGGCTCTGCATGTCAGAGCAGACGAGAGCACCAACAAAACAAAATGAAAGCCCGTCTCCATGCAAACATGGGCAGGCACAGTATATAAATGAGAATAACCTTGTCCAGGATAGAAAATACTTGTTAGATGAGCCTCTAATTTCTGTTATTCTGTATTTTTAGTCTTGTTTCCATAGAAACAGCACTTGTGATGATACTGTCCTGCAAGGCAGCAAATGGATGTACATAAGTGTACATCCGTATGTGCATTCCCTCCTACCTCCTGAAGCTTTGAATGTATTTGCCAGCAAAGCCAGAAGTTCCACAGATAGCCAGATGCAACCAGTTCTGGGAGAGCATCTGGGTAAGGAAGAAGTGATTGTGCAGTTCCCCAGCCAAAGGAATCTTATCAGAGGGCAGAGAGCCTGCCAGGAGGGGAACAAGAGGCGGGCCACGCCATAACTGCTGCATCTCCAGGAGCCTCTGTAGCAAAGCCCATCCTCACATGGACACCAGCCCTTCTGCCAGCCGTGAGCCACATGTCCATGGGAAATCTGCTCCCATGTTTGGAAATCAAGGCTCCCGTTCAGACGCTGGGAAAGTGCAAGAATTCCATGTGAAGGCTCAGCACACCAACATAAAAACTGATGTCCGTCTTCCTTCTTTGTCCATCTTTTGGGGTCTCTTGCCTTGCTACGTGCGCAATTCGGGGATAAAAGGTGGAGCAGCCAACAAAATTTGGCCCATTTCTTCAGCAAAATCTATTGTGCTGCCTCTCATGGCCTTACATGCCAGATAAAGGACAGGTCAGATCATCCATCTAAATTAGAGAGAAATGCTGATTGTCTGCCCTCATATTTCTCATTCTAGAAAGTTGCAGAATCCTTTAGCATACCTTTATATTCCTAGATCTTACACCCCTCTGTAGTGGGTGTTAATCCAATCACAAGACTTAAGTTACACAAGACTGCACCCTAGCAGGCAGCAAGGGCTTGCAAGCACACAGCCCTTGCCTTTGTCTTCTCTTCCTGCACTTTCTAATCCCTAATCCACCCTCTGTGAGAGTTGGCAGCCAGGGCTGTGCTTGCTGCAGTGCAGGCTGGCAGCAGAGACTCACGCCAGATGCTTTCCCACAGAGCCCGGGTTTGCTCTCGCTCTCACTCCTCAGTTGTCAGTCCTCACTGAAGGTCACCCCAACAGAAAATGTCTGTTTGTGCTTGGCCTTCACGCACGTGGTGTTGAGGCACAGCGTGCGGAGCAGCGCTCCTATAGCAGGTACTGCTACGTGCACATATGGAGCAGAGGAAGCCGGCGGAGTGAGACACCTGCTTGCTGAAGCATTAGCATTTATTTGAAAGCTGCAGAGAGAGGTTTATCACGTAAGATCTTTGCCACACAGCCCCATCAGCCTTAAAAAAATTCATCCGTGCCTCAGGTTAGCTCTAGAAAGCCACTGCAACTGTAATTAACGTGCTATAAGTGGAAAGCAGCTTTATTTGTACCCGTGGCCATTTACAAAGTGATCCGTATGACTGTTTAGCAGTATTTCGGGATTCTCTTCTTTGCAGTGGGGTCTCTGAGCCTTCTGCTGCACACAGATAGCTTTTACAGCCAGTTACCTTCAGCAACAGATAACGTCTACTACCAGCCCACTTTTGCACACTGCTGAGTGGTGTGATATGAATACGGCCCTCCTGTGATCCCAAAATACAGCAAGTGCAACTCCAGGGAATGGCATGCAACAGCACAAGAAGTTTCTACTTCTGTTACCCTGAGCATCCAGCTCCTCTCCTCCTGCTCCTCCCTGAGACCACACAGAGAACAGCCACCATGAAACAAGCACAGTTCCCCACAGAGCCTTAATGGCCCTTTGTCCCTTGAGCTTCACCCGCCATAACAGCCCCCTGCTAAAGGCTGTGCAGCATTTTGGTCGCCTGCAGCCCTGCAGAAATGAGCGCACGTCCTGCTGTGTGGCAACCTGCAGGACACGTTGCTTGGATGCCCACCAGAATGAGCGGTTATCTGAGCAGTAGCCCCCGTTTGCAGGGAAGGGGCACACATCTGTTGTTAAGTCCCCTATAGAGATGAGGATAAATCTTTCGTGTTACCCTACGTAGAAAGGATATTAATTATTGCAGGTTATTGCTATCAGTATGTCAAGCAACCTACTGCCCTTCTGCCCCTTCATTAAAAATAATGGGCAGAAAGGGTCCTTGCGTGGACAAACAGAGGGATGGGGATGTTTGCACTGTCCCCACGGACCACCCCAGGTGAAACACCTCAGATGGCCAAAGATGGGGGGTGGAGGGAGAAACCAACCTTTAAATCCAAAATAACATCTTCTGGAGATCTGCAGGTGACGTTAAGCTTTCTCTGGTCTCTTCACAATAATCTTTTTATAGCATAGCAAAACTTCCCTTCCGTAAGCCTGTATCATTTCATCTCGACCCTTAACAACGCTGTGCAAAATTTTCCACGCAAAACTGATGATGCCATTGAGACACAAGGATTTAACGGCAGCGCAGTATATGGGGGGGAAGGAGGGGGGGGGGAAACAACGTCTTGTCTTTCTATACAATGCCACCCAGTGGTACGAAGCTGCCAGCCACTCTTCATTCCTTAGTTATGTTCGCGGACTGCGAGTGCACTGCGAAGTTTTGTTCAATGCGACAAGACAAAATAGAATTCAGCACGGCCATATGATAACGTCACAAAACAGCAGGACGCCACACAGCGTACTTGCTGGATCGACATCTGTTTCTGTGCTAGATTTCATGCTCCTTTTCTGCTTATGGGAGTTAATAACTGCAGGAAAACACAGAGTAATGAAAATTCCAGAATATGGAATGCTCCATCATTAATAAAGTGTAACTACTGACAGCAAAAGGCTGGAGGGAGAAGAGAGGCAGCTTTGAATTTGGAGTGGGGACACAACTTAGTGGGCATGCTGGTGTTGGGTCCACAGTGGGACTGGATGACCTTAGTGGTCTTAATGGTTCTATTGGATTAAATAAGAAACTCCATAAGGTCAGTCCTATGTTACCACTAGTTCTTGTGCTCTTGTGCCTCACCCTGCTACGTCTCCTTTCCTTTATGGGCTCTGGTTTTCACGTTGCCCTTTTGTCTCCAGTACCAGGGGTGGGCACATCAACACCAACCATGCTTCCTCTGCCCAGGTCAGTCACTCCAGGGGTGATCCTACCCATTTCTAAAACCTGACTATATCCTATACCCGGCTTGTGCCAACACTGCCAAATCCACCTGATCTACTGCATCTTTCTTTTTCCCTTCCCAAGACCCTCTCTGCCCATCACCAGCCCTTTGCTCTCACCCAGCCCCCTAGATGAGCTCCCTTCCTTGCAATCACTTCTCCCACTGCCTCTTTTTACTCACCCTGGTTGACGAGCACACTTGTTTCTCAGCCTCCAGCTGCCCCTCAGCTTCCATCCCACCTGCTCCTTGCTCTTGCACATTGACATCTTTCCTCACTCAGTGTTTTTCCCTCACCTGTTGTTCCCATTAAAGCTGCCCCACAGTGACATTGCAGCTGCTACCACTGACACACCTTCCTCCTGCCAGTAATGTGCTGCTTTTTATCTGCTCCAGCTCTCCGACGGGTCACAGTAATACTCTACATCCATTTTGCTCCAACACCGCTTCCTCGCAGCATCAGTTTGACCACAATCAGATAACACTGCGCTGCATGAGCTAAGGATTGCACGATGTCTTTTGCACTCAGTCTGTTACAATAGATGTAGTTACCTCCATGCCTTTCGGGCTCTGCAGTTCGGGCCGCAGGTCATCCATCAGGGAGATGCCAGGATAGCTACATTCACTTAAAATCGGCAGTGCTTAATTAAAAGCGACTCGCCTGTCCTTCCAGCAAGGTGAGCTTTAGATTCTACTCCTGCACGCAGACACGGCCAAGCAAGCGGCTGGAAACGCCGCCATGAGTGGTGGCAGACCGCCCTCTGCTGCTTCCCGACGCGTTCTGCTGTCTGAGAGCAGAGGCTGCGGGATCTCTCTTATATGGCTATGTGCTTCAAGAACTGTTCAAGCAGACACAGAATAGGAGACTCAGCAAGGCGCGGCAGCGAGGAGACTTGGAAATCCTAGGCAGGAATTACAGAACGTTGTTAATGTTCATTCTCAGTTGACCAAAGATCTGACTTTGGTGCAGCAGCTTTCTCTAAGCATCATTACACACTGAAAAACAGGCCAATGGATAACAACTGAGCTCAAAACCCACAAACACTGCACTGGCCAAAATACGGGGCAGTCTCAATGACTGTCACAGTTCGAAGCCCAGTCTGCACAACCTCAGCCACAAAGTGAGCACAGCCCCCCTTCCTTCCTCCCGTGCCTCGTGGTTTTAGCTTTACAGAGGAACCTGTGGTCAGCATCAAGCCCAGAAGACACTTCCATTGGTAGTGGAAGCCTGGCAATTAGAAAGCACGCTTGCAGGCCACAGTACCAGAGAGTAGGCTGAGCCTTCCTGTAGTCAGCAGATTCCAAAACGTTGTGAAAATGGAGCTCATTACAGAAAACATTAAGCTCGGATGGCTGTGGCTCTACTCAGCCTCCCAGCATCCATACACACAGCCTTCACCCCAGCCCGGAGCAGGCAGCACTGAGCAGCACCACTTTGTATCCCAAAGTCAGGTAGAAATGTTCCCAAGCTTCCAACCAAACACAGTTACTTTAAGAAAATTTAGAAGAATATAATCTTTCCCTGTATCATTATGTTAACAAAGGCAATTGAAATTCCAGGCCAAAAGCAGTCAGCTAGAGAGGCCACTCTCCATATCTTCCATCATGTATGAACTTAGCCTGCTCCCTTCTTTCTCCACCTCATCCAAATGTACACGAATTCAACTGATGAGTTTCAGGTGAGATCATAAGGTGTGTGTTAAAAAGAACATGGCCAGCAGGTCAAGGAAGGTGACCCTCTTCCACTACTCTGCCTCCATGAGGCCTCATCTGGAGCACCACATCCAGGCCCAGGCTCCTCAGTTCAAGACAGGCAACTTCTAGAGAGGGTCCAGAGGAGGGCCATGAAGATGGTGAGAGGCCTGGAGTGTCTCCCTCATGAGGAAAGGCTGAGAGAGCTGGGGTTTTTCAGCCTAGAGAAGGCTGAGAGGGAATCCCATTGCTGTTTATAAATATCTAACTGGGGGGGGAACAGCAGACTCTTTTCCTTGGCATGTAGCAGTAGAACAAGGGGCAAGGAGCAGAAACTGGAACACAGGAAATTCCACACAAACAAAACTTTTCTTCTTGTCCTGTCAGAGTAACAGAGAGGTTGAGGTGTCTCCTCTGGAGATTTCCTGTAGACACCTTTCTGTGCAACCTACTGAGGGGAACCTGCTGTAGCAGGAAGGGCACTGGGCTCAGTGATCTCCAGGGGTCCCAGCAGGCCTGCCCAGCTCTGCAGCTGCCACGCAGCCAGGCCCGTACAGCAAGTACCAGCAGCTTGCTACAGGGAGAGCTGAACACCTGGAGTAAAGCATGCATGCACTCAGTACAGACATATGGGACAGCTGGGCTGATGTAAGAGCTGGAAGAACTGGCAGTTGTTGGTTTGTGGTAATTTGTTACGACTTGGCACTCATTTCACAATGAAGTCTTCTCTGTCACGTTTGACAGTAGAATATTCTTCCTTGCCACATAGTTAATATGTCAGCAGTTCTGGGAATTCAATTCTCAAGAGCTGGAGCTTTCCAAACATTCTTTAAAGATATTCTCTATATGACATCATTTTCATATGACTTAACCATCTCTTTTTATTATAGGAAGGTAACCCTGCAATAGTTTGGTATTCCACTTCTGATTCATTATTACTGGTTTTCTTAGAACTTCCTGAGACTCGCTTTTCAGCTTAGTTGCTAAGAAAGCTTTTACAGAAGGCAAAACAAACGGTCGACTTCACAGCCTCTGAAAGAACACGACTGTAAACTTCTGTATTTGTATAGCAACTGCAAGAAAAAACATTGTATTATGAGTTTACTAAATAAAAACAGGGCTTGGAGTATTTGTGGATGCCATTGATCTTCAGGGGCAGGCTGAAGGCCTCTAAGGCTCAGCCATCACAAGCATGCTGCTGCAAGCCATGTGCAAACCAGAGTAACAAGTTCATTGAAACAAACAGAATCCAAGCTTCTGAAAGGCTGAGGAGGCCTCACCATTTCTTCCTCATAGAGTCAAAGAGAAATGCTCTCCATCAGCCTTACAAATGAGTACAACTGGCAAGATTTAAGGCCAGGTTGTTATGAGCAGCCGCAACACTGTAAAGCACCTGCATGGACACACTACCATGTCACACAGTACCCGACACGCAAGGTGCGTTCACTACAGCATAAATTCATTTGAGGCTCATAAGTAATTCCCATCCATTCCCAGGAAACATCCTGTCCGAAACCACGGTACTCAAGAGAGAAAGCCACGAAATCAGGTTTTCTAATGGATTTTTTTTTAATAAACTATAGAAGAACAAGGTAACATTTCAACTGAAGTCATGATAGCTGCATGCTTAAAAGCAGATACAGACACGTCTCTGGGTTTTTCTGTTCTCTTGAAAAATAGGAAACAGTCATGTGAAAGCCAAAAGCAATGCACAGGTTTCTATACATATTCAACTGACAGCAGACCAAAGCAAACTAACACAATTGGAAAAATGTTTTTAACAGCGATTTCAGATCTATGAAATTTAAACTCAAATGTCAGGTTGAGGAATCCTTCTGCTGAACAGGTTACATTTTATACAGCATTAAAGTTCTGTAAATTGAGGCACTAGGAACGAACTTATTACCGTTACTCAAAAGCATCTGATGTACAAATGGAATAATCTACAGGCAATAGTGTACTAGAAATACAGAACTCAAACGGTGGCATTAGACTCGCGCTTGCTCACATCAACACAGTGAGATTAGTGGAAACTGCTGTTCTCTTTGTTTTTTTCTCCAGTTGAGTAAAACCAGGTTCTGATTGTTGGTTCAAATCAGTCCCCTTCCTAGAGTTCTCTCATTATCCTTGCTCGCCTCTTATGCGTTACTACAAAAAAAAATAGAAGTCTGAGAAGTTCCCATGCCACCCCATGCAGCCATTTATAAAAGGAAATGCAAAGCACTCATTTTCATGCACTGTTGTATCTATGGTGCTGTATTCCCCTATTCCATCATTTCCCCCCATGTCACTGAGCTTCTACAGGACTAATAACATTATTTTTAATTAGATACTCATGTTCTGAAAGAGGAGTACTTTACACCTTTTGAACAGGACAGGGAGCATAAAAGACAATTAGTCTTCACAAAGTAATTGGAGTGTTCTCATAGCAAGAACTCGAGACAAAGAAAGGAGCTCACAGGGATACATATGCTGCTTTCTTTTAAGTGGAAGAGTATTCAAGACCTAGCGAGGTTTCCACGCAGATGCTACAAAAACTGGCACCCTCTAAACCTCTACATTAAAATATACCTTGCTATTTTAATCAGGCACTTAAATAGAAAAACAAAAGTAGTAACACTTAACATAGTTTTGTGATAGCTATTCTGTATGGCCAGAACATCCTGAACAAAGCACTCAAGAAAGGAACTGCCCCACAGAACCAAGTAACACGTGTGAAGGGTTAAAAGGAAGAGAGTCTCATACTACACAAACAAGTTTAAAAGAGATTGAAAAATGCTTAGCAAATATTTGGTAGAAGCCATTAACCACAACCTTAAATTCTTCACTATCTAATGTAAAATGTAGGGCAAGGTTGTTATTCCCTTGAGAAGATGGATCCAAAAGTAAATACTCTACATGCTGTAATTTGCAAGATGAGTTTTTTAACCACAAAAACAAACAAAACCAATTTATCCACTAATTACAAACTCCCTGAGGGAATGCGTTTTGAGGGGATGGAAGGAAAAAAATCATATAAAAACAATCTGGAGAATTCCAACAATCAGTAGTTGCCCTATGGTAAGTCGTTACATGTTTCTGATCAACTTTTCTCAGAAAAACAAAGGTTTTTATACCAACCAACCACCACTTCTCTAACAAGGACCTTGATTCAACTCCCTTCTTATAAAAAGGATTCTTGAGATGAGAGCAACCATTATTTTAAAGTGGTAATCAGCAGTTTTTAATCCAATGCACTTCAAAGGTATGGGATTCTACCCGCACGATTTTATCTGCTATATATCTAAAATGGTTAGTGACAGACTGTCACCAAAAAAACAAAGCTCAAGAAGAGGTTGAAATTCAATTGTAAGGCTAAGCACTCAAAGTCAGTTTTGTGTTATGGTCAAGTGTAAGTCAAGGGATAAATGGAAGAATCTAAAAGAGACAATACATCACAATACATTTTTCTGGTAATGGAAATGCTAAATATTTAAACCATTCTTATGTAATTTATTATTAACCAATGATTTACAAGGTCTTGATTATTAGACAAAATAGCATATTTTAACTAAACTCAAAAAAAATACAAACCAATAGAGTATAGAAGGAAAGGCTATATAGTTTCATAGAATATATCACAACCAGTGCACGCACTGCTTCATTTTTCTCATCTGATCCCATTTGTTATTTATAGGATTTTTGCAAAGAAACATTTTAGGGCTAGCCAACGTGTAGTGTAGAGTTTTCAGACCACTGAACTAGGTTCTAATTCTGGCATTGCTTGACAGTCTATACCACCGCACCTGATCTCAGTGTTTAGCGTAATCAAAAACCCATCTAGACACTTTTGAGCAGTTAACAATGAACAAGAGTTATAGACTGCATACAGTTCAGTATGGTATGTTAACGGAAGCTAAAATTTTAGTACGCTTATTGCAGATTTCTCCAAGATTTTTAACAAGCAGAGTTTCTTCGCGGATATATTATTGCTGTGGGAAATAAGGCTGTTGAGGAAAAGGGTATCCAGGCTGCTGAGGATATGGTGGTTGTCCAGGGTTCTGAAATACAGGCGATGGGGCATATGGCAGACTATACTGGCCATACATGTATGGATTATAGCCTATCGGCATTGGCATCTGGCAATACCTGTGTGAAGAAAAACAAAAAAAACATCTTAGTTGCAAATTGCTTATGTCAATTTTAAGAGTCTGCCTCTGTAAGAGACAGCAGCTGCCTTAAAATCCTTGTAATGACTCCAGAAAGATGAAAAGAGTGTCAGAAGAAAGCACACTACACAAATGGAATTTATTCTATATATTGTCATCTTCAGTAAGAGATTGGGAATTCAAAATGATATGCCAACATTTAGGTGATAAACACCAACTAATTATGGGAGGAATGGTGACAGTCCACAGAGCACAGTTAAGGAACTGCAGTCCTATCTCCCTCTCCCTTTTAAACAGGAAAATGTTCAAATAAAAACTCCCTCAAACTAAAGTGAACCCCCAACAAATGCTACGTGCAAATAATTCTAGCAAGAGTGACACAACTGAAACTGAAAAAACATCATGCCACAAGAATACTAAACACATCTAAAATGATAACGGATTTAAATACATCACAAGTAACAAACAAGTACTTTTAGATTGCGTTAACATTCCACAACGTAGGAATTCCAGTACTCCTATAACGTACCCTGGGTAACCTGGATAAGTTGGGTAAGGAGGTCCCTGTGCCTGTGAAGGCGCAGTGCTTGATGCACTGGCTCCTGGAGCTGGAGCAGTAGGAGCAGCAGGAGCAGCAGGAGTAGGAGCAGTAGGAGGTGCTGTAGCTGTTCCAGAGGGTGCCGATGCAGAAGGGGAACTGCTTGCTGCAGAAATCACTGGTGGTGGTGGCCGTGCTGGTGGCTGCGGTTTAGTACCCTAAAAAAAAAAAATTAATCACACTGAAGCTTTCAGGAAGAATCAAAATCTATAGCTATATCATATGGTTGGCTTATTTCTTATTTTTTAAACAGATATTCTATATTTATTTCACATAGATAATGCAAAGCAATAAACACTCAATTTCAGATATATAATTTATTAACACCAGCAGGATATAATAAACCTTCCCATAGAGTTTTTGGATTCTCTCCTCCATTTTACTTAAACACTCTCCAAAATCCTCCAGTACATCAAGGAACAATTTATGTAACGTTATAGACCAGTGTAGAATTCAAAAGAACAGACCTACTTTCAACCCACTAATTCTGTAACATATTTACCACCATGGTTCTGGGTGCTGGAGTGGGAGTTGATGAAGCAGCAGCAGGCTTACTTCCACCGGCTGGAGTGGTCTGATAAGTAGGCAGAGGAATAGAGGGTGCACTGGGCTCCCTAGCAATGCTTTGTTGCAAATCCCTATTAAAAACAGACAAGTATACATATAAGCTTTATTTAAAAACAAACAAACAAACAAGAAAAAAACAAAGTGTATAACAACTTCTTAAAAAAGACAAACTAAACCTAGTATTTAAAGCCTAGTCAGTGAGCTAGCTCAAACAATTTGGAGCCTATATCACTTTCATCACAGAAAATCTTCCAGCAAAACCTTTGATTAAAAGTTACATTTATTTTCTAATAGTATCTTTATGTTCCAAGTCAGTATTTGGTATAGATCATGACTCTTGGACACTACTTTGATAAGATAGAAGTGTTGGCACTGTGTTTAGCTTCCACTAAATAGTGAAATTTTACAGTCAGTCCATCATGAAAGTTCTGAGCAAGCAGAGATATATGTACAAATGTACCTACATATTCAGATGAATGCAGTGTATTTCTTAGTGCAAAAAACAATAAAATTCAACACTTGAGATATGGCAGATTCTCCAAAACACATTAGGATACACTTAAAGTTGAAAAAAATTTTGCATTAAAAAAGTGATGGGTGAGATACATAACAATATGCAGCAGCTATAGCACATCGTACCTGGCATTCCGAAAGAAAAGACAGGGGAGACTGACAAAGGCATACAGTTTAGGTAGCAAGAATTATATAGCATGCATAGGTGAGCTGCAGAGGAGAATAAAACTGGCATCTTTATTTGTACGGAAAAAGAACAGTAACTCAAATAAATCATCTTTACAGTTTCTCTGGAAACTATAGGGAAAAGCTGGATATATTGCCTTCATGAACTGTTACATACGTGTATGTATATGTCAAAGTACTTGTAGTGGACAGTGGAATAACTTTTCAACATCAATATGCTGAAACTATCAAAACTGATCTTAACATCTGAGAAAAAGATGCAACTCAGGGAAGGAATTCACAATTTCATTCTTAAAATTACCCAGCAGAGATTGCTGGCTTACAGAAAAGTGTTAAGCTTCACATTCAAGTGTGCATTTTGGCACCCAGTGACCAAACATCAACTGTAAAGCTTAAAACTCCACCTAAATGAGACACCAGATCAACAGCTTAATTTTTAGTAAGTGAAGGCATAGCCCACAGCCAGTATCCAGTATTTGATTTTAACAAGGAACAGGAGGGACACACAGTGAGTGACTAAAATAGTGTGGTGAGCAAACTGAGAAACACATTTGGTATCACATACTTGGGCATCCCAAATTTGACTGTCTCTGGATGACAAGAGTTTGTCAGTGAACAGATCATGTATGAGGCAGTAAATGTAAAACTTTAACACTAATTGTTAACATATAAGACATGTAAAAAACTAAGCCTTCATTAGGCAGGTTACAGCTTCTGAACTTCATTTGTGTATGAAGGAGGGGGGAAAAAAAAATAGAAGTGAAAGGAAATGGAAGGGGTTGTATACAGTTGCCAGGAATTTATTTAAAAACACAACACATCCAAGTGATAAAAAGCAGTTTTAAAACGGATGAGGTCATAAAAGGTATCATCTGAGGTCTGAGCAAATTATTCATGACATGGTACTTGCACAAAACAACTGTATTTTCACCAACTGGAACTTCACTAATTAGCCTTTTTTATAATAAGCTGTGTGCTTTGCTGAAGACAGGTGAAAATAGGAAGTGTTTTCAATTACCCTTTCCTCTCAAGCCAAGTGCCTACAAATTACGTTTCAAGCATACTGTACTAGCATGGTCACATGCATGGGACCTTGACAACGTGAAACTGTTGTTTGTCCTTCACGTGAAGGAAAATGTATTCGCCTTCCTTCAGCAGTAAGGGCAACATGCACAATCTAAACAATAATAAAGGAACAGACTGGATCATAGATGGAACTTCTATGTCTCTCCCTCTACTACACTTAGGGATATAAATGACAATTAGACACTAAACCATTTAGCTGACCTTCCAAACGAAGATAACAGCGGGGGTAAGGAACAAATCAAAACCTCCTCAAAAGAAAGAATATGATTACCAGATGTCGGCAAAAAAAAGAATGCAGTAGAGTAAAACCATGCTACGATGAAAAAGATTCATGCTAAACTGTATAAGGGAACAGGAGAACAGAATTCATAGAATAAGTTAATGGTAAACATAGAACAAGTTAATGGTAAATTCTGCTATTACTTTTGAAAGTTTGAATTTCAAGAAAAGAGTGGGGTTAACGTGTAAAGCAAAGAGGAAGCAAAAGGAAGGGTGCGTGTAGATACCTCATCATGTCATCAAGTACCACAGTACATTTGTCTCCCATGATTATTTTCTGATAAATGCTTCACAATTTCTACAACGGGTAAAACATTTAAATCTTACTTGAGCAGCTCATCTCTTTCAGTCTTGCGAGCAAAGACGATGTCACTGCATTTGTTTTGGAACTTCAGAAGGATTTCTGTCAGCTCATTGTAAAACTAGTAACAAAAATTAAACATGCTCAGCCAAGAGTTTCAGATTCCACAGTAGCATTTCTCTACACAGTGACTGATATAGGCATTATGCTACTCCATTGATCACAGCCTACCATTCCAGCAGGAACTGCAACTGCATTTTATACTTTTTGCAAAAGCACGTACTGGTCAACTGGAGCCCATGTCTGCAATATCTAATTGCACATAATCAATATCAAAACACATAAATAATTCAAAACAATTAGAGAATCTAATTAAAATAGAACAAAACTCGGATCGCTGTAGGTTGATTATTTATTAAGTGGGGTTTTCTGTTGTTTCTTTTTTTAATTATTATTATTATTGACTAATTATTTTACCATCTTCAGTCACGCATTTGATTTGTTTTGTAATATTTCAATTTTTCACCCTTTTTCTCTAGAGGATTATCAATTCAATAAGCTAGGAAAACTATTTAGTATCAAAGCAGCAGGAAGCCTTCTGGAAGACTAGATTAAGAAAGTGGACTGAATAATTTCCCCCCCCAACACACACCTTTTCTCATGTACATATTAGCAGTATATAAAACAAGAATTGATGAGGTGATTAACTACCATAGAATAAATTCCCTAGACAAAACAGCTTATGTGGGTAATTCAGCATTAGTCAGTCCACTGTAATTAATAGCTTTTCCCATTTTAATATAAACCAATACTCAGAAAAGCTCACTTTCCAGAGAGGAACATGTGCAGAGCAATCAAATTTCAAGCACCTTATTGTCTGTCCTCACTTCTGCAGTAAAATCCTCTCAAATGACCTCCCACTTAGCATGACTACAGAGTTTTTTACTTTTGATTCACACCTCACTAAGTAACTAAAATATTCTTCCAATTCCTTAAGTATTACTGTACCTTTGTGCCTTCTTTTAAATTGGCTAGGAGTTCCACAAAGTTGTCATTTGCTACAGCTAAGTTCTTCAAAACTTCTTCTCTCAAATTAGATTCATTGTTTGATTGTTTCATCTTTGAAAAATCCTGATGCGCGTTCTTAAGAGGAGGAAGGGAAAAAGTGAGCAGTGAAAATAATGCAGCCCGATCCCACCTCAGATTCTGCATCTCTTGTTTTTAGTTTTATTCAGTGCTTCTACCCTCTTCTTCCAGCACCCACCTTGACCACGTTCCAGCCATACAGTGTGCTTCCTGACACGCACTGACTACCAAGTGCAGTGGCTATTTAAGAATTCTGTATGTATTAACTAACTGGCAGTAGGTAACAACTAATTATCTGTTCTGTTTTAGTTGGCCTCCAGATAATCCTTAAGCTCCTACTGTAGACACTCCTTCAGAGGATATACTAATTAGGCTCTTTCTGCTGCACTATACTCCACTGTTATTCATTAAATCATACTGAGTGCTAGTATATTTAAGAAGCTCTACCTCAAATTTGGTTGACAATGACAAGTTATTAAAAGGCCAGCAAAGTGGAAAACTGACTTTGGATCACCATCTCATTTCTTTGGGAAAAAACAGACTTAAAAGACTACTTCAGCTGCCAGAAGCAGCCAAACTTGAATTCCAGGACACTCAAGCATCTAAATAATATCCATCAAGATTTTCAGAAGTTGAGAAATATATGAATGTAAAATGCCTGTCAAACAGGGCCATACAGTAATTAAGAGACAACTTTATCCTTTTTGAAGGGTTTCTTATTTATATTCTTCCAAGTGCCAGTTGCAGGCAGAAGTTGCAAGTAATCTTGCATGCAAACAGGCTGCACGATTACTCAAACAACTCTTAGTTGACTAAGCATTAGGACTCCCTCTTCTGCCAGGTACCCATTTCTAGTGTTAATGACAAATGAAGGTAAAGATTATAATTCACACTTTGAGAAATTCTCATTGTTTTTTACTTTGAGCTTCACGGATGCTGGAAGTCAAGCATAAAGAGCAATAAGGAATAAGCTAAAACTTGCTTCAGAGAAGAAAAATGTCTTCTAGCAGACAGCAAAGGCTGATCTCCTGTAATCTCACAAAAGGATATCAAGATGGGATGATGGGGTGGGGAGAAAGAGAATTAAATCAACCCAAAACCTCTTATGCACAGATAAATTTCTTCTAGGGCAAAACAATCTGCATTACTGAGCTAAAGTCAGTCCAAGGGAATTTACATTAGAACTCTGGCAGAGGTCACTAGAAATCTGTTTTTCTTCCCAGATATTTCTCAGTGATCAGATGAGTAAAGGAATATCAGCTGGTCTACAATAGGAGTCCACAACAAAACAGAATAGAAAGCAAAGTGATAGTTCTACAGCACTGTTAAAGAAATGTTGAGAGCAATGAAGACATTATAAGATATATAAAGGAGGACAAGCTACTGCACCTGAATGTTTTTTAGAAGTTCTTCCTGCTTTTTCAGCGATTCCTGCACTTTCTGTGTGTAACTTCCATAAATTCTGTCCAGCTCTGTCACAGAGATAGCCTCCTCATTTATAGCACCATCCTGCGCAAGTGCAGTCAGGAATTTATTCGTCATGTCAAAGTTCACAGATTTTAGGTCATTTTCCAGTTGTTCTCTCTCCTTTTTGACTTCATCCAGACCAGCCAGCAAAGTTTTTAATACATTAACAACCTAGGCAAAAAAAAATTGTCAGAAATTAATATGTTTTGAAGAATTACTGCAAAAGTATATACCGTAATATTTATTTTCTATATTGCACTCTTCACTGTTAGCACCAGCAACATTACTGTATGAGCTTTTGTTTATGTGTTTAAAATGACATTTTAAGGATGCATGATTAAAGACAAAAACAAAGAAACAAGCAACTTCAAGCATTCCTTAAGCTATCTTCTCTTCTACAGATTTGCTTCCACTAAGAACGCTGAATAACTACTTATAATTATAAGGACTTTTTTCTTTAAAAATCAGGTACTTTCCAATACAATGTTCTAAACATGGCAAGTTAAATTATACTGATTTTAAAGCAATTCTAGAAGAAAAATATCCTATCATTGTTAATGAGCGATGACTTCCTTCAAAAGCAGATTGATGTAATAGCTTGATGCTCAGAAATACTGGAACAGTTAGACAAAAAAATTCCAAGGGCCTGAGCACTAACCCACCCTATAAGAAAGCACACATCTAGTACTGCTCCTATTACAAGTCTGTCAACCACTTCTGCTGTACTTAACAACCACACTTGCTTACGGTAATCATAAAACATACTTCAGTAGATTCTACACAAAACAAAGTATAGAACACATTTGTGAAGTGCTGTCCCCCATATTAATTGTGCCTTATGGAACAGCGTACACATCAGTTCACTTGAGTATACTTGGCTAGACAAACAATCCTCTCCAGAGGTCCCTTCCAACCCCTACAATTCTGTGATTCTGTGGTGTAGGGAGTCTGCTTTGGCAGGGGGGGTTGGACTCGATGATCTCTAGAGGTCCCTTCCAACCCCTACAATTCTGAGATTCTGTGATTCTGTGAATCCTTCTACACAGAATAGAGGCTAATTTCCATGCTTTACCTCACTCCCTTGTAATGTTTTTGCTGGGTTGGCAGAAGGAATGGCTGCATTGAGTTCTGCTTCCGGCTTACACAGAAGTGCAATGGTATCTCGGTGAGACTGATAGCCTTCTCTAACTTGCCCATCTGCTTGTACAGCTTTATTCAAGATATTACGGAAGTTGGCTCCCTCTGGTGGTGGGAAGAAAAAAATGTTAATATTTCAAACTTGTCTTGCACCAGTTTATATATACAAACACAAGATAATGCTTTTATGACTTAAAACAAAGTTTAAGTTTCATTTAGAAACAGTACACAAACAAGGCAGGTATATTAACTATCCAGAGAGACACATGAAAGCATTTTAAACACTCAGTGCAAACCACTCCAATTTTAAAGCCTGAAAAACTTTGCTTAACTAAGGCACTGGTGGCAGTTCCTTGCTACCTTCCCAACAATACACATCAAGAACAGAAAGCCTGCTGGGGTGATTAGCATAAGTGTGACAAACTGCTAAAAAACAAACGACACAAACCAAAGAAAAAACACCTTAAGAAATAATGATTTTTAAAAGCTAACATTCAAAGAAAGAAGCATTAAATTAAAAGACCCACTTAAGTGGTAACAGAAAACAAGTTCTTAGAAGGGCGGCCATTTTTCTGTTATATAGAATTTCTAAACATTAGCACATATGTTCTCTCCAGGGGTGATGAAGCATGCTAATTCCTCTGCCATAACATCAACTCCCAACTCCAAATAGTAGTACAGATTGCCGTAAGGATGTTTGAGCACACACTCTCCTAAATTGAGGTTTATCTTTAAAGACAATATAACACAGTATGTAAAAAACTATTTTAGTTTACATAAAACCAGACATTTTAGAACATCGCTTGGATTCAAGTCATGAAGTATGAACTTTACCTGCCCTTAAAGGTTTATACAGATCATTGGATGGTGTTCGCTGCCAGCGTTCTTTGAATTTTGTTCGGAGTTCACTGTCCGTAGTTTCTTCCTCATCTAATAACCGCAGTGACTGAAGGGGTTAGAAGTATACATGCATTACAATGTAAGCATGAAAGAGCTACAAAGTATAGAACTTGTTTAGGAAATAAAAAGAATACATATCTTCTATAATTTGCAAATAGTAAAGGATGTATAAGGCATAAAGTTTTTTACAGAATGTTCCCCCACTCTCCCTACCTTGATATTAAAAACAATATACTTGTGTGGGTGTTCACTTACTTGACAGTGCAGTTTTTGCATACATGGACTAAACATCTAAAGTGCTACTACAAGCATAATTTTTAGTGCTCCTGTAAGCACTGCGATTTTAAGGAGCTATCCAAGTTACAAGCATTTTGGATAACCACGCACACACCTTGATATCAGCATTTAAAGAAAACAAATTAGATGGCCGTGTTTAAGGATGTTTTAGTGTTAGCAGTTGCTGAACTTACTTCATCTAAGATTTCTTTGTTCCTTTGTAGCAGTTCAGGTAGGTCTTTGATGAGCTGATCAATAGTCTGGACTCCTCCTTGTTCAATCACAGCTTTAGACTTGTTCAAAATAGACTGAGGAACTGTATCACCGGACACATCTTCTATAGCAGCCGGAAGATTGAGGGAAGCCAACACTCTGAAAGAGTCAACATGTTACATGGAACCTTGTCTGCAGCATTAAAGTGATTTTATCCTATAAATAGCATTGCTATTCAAATAAACATTCACACAGTCAATAAAAGAATGGAAACACAATATTTGACATACCATTGAGCAAAAAGGTCAAAGTGAGTACTTTGGGAGGTAAACTCAACAAACAAGAGCTCTTCCAAAGCTTTTAAAAGGTGAACACATCCTAGACTCCCAGCTTCTAAGAAATATGGCACATATTTTCAGTAGCAACTACCTGGTAGATAAATTACCAACTGCCTTGAGTTACATTTTTATTTACCAACTTTGTAAAGTTTTTATTATTAAAAAAAAAAAAAAGCCTTTGGAGGTGGGAGTGGTGGGGAAAATGATGTAGCGTATCATTGGTTCAATTAAGCTGACCACTGAAATGTGAAAATCCCTCCAGATTAATGATAGTGGATTTCTTTCAGAGCAAGTGCCAGACTCTTAAAAACTGAGAAGACTGAAGAAAATGAAATGGTGTTAGTTCTTTAGATACTTTTAGCCTTAATACCTGCATGCAGACAAGTAGTTCTCAATACCCCTGTTGGACTTAAGTTTGCTAGCCTACTATACAGCAACAAAAATAAACAACCTTCACTGTTATCTGGAGACATACAGGATACAAGCCAATTAGTATTCTGAGGGTGTTCCATAACTCCTCCTGAACAAGTTAAGAAGCAACCATACTTACCCATTTGCCAAGTTTGTGGCTTCTCTCATCTGGGCTATTAGCCTGTTTACTAGATCTGCCTTTCTCTGGTTATAAACACTCACAGATTGCTGAACTTGCAAGGGAACCATCTTCTCAAACAGATCTACAATAAAAGAAGTATAAATTACTGTTGTACCGTGAAGGTAAGAGGATGCAACCATCTTCATGGCTGTTTAGTACAGGCTGTAGCATAGAGATCTGATTTGTATAGTTTAAGATACTTCTTTACTCCAGGTGTGTTAAAATTTCCAAAGGTCATTAATGCACTGGATTTCCATTTAAGACTGAAATTGAGTTAAAATAATCTAAAAGCATTTCATTGAAAACAACAATTGCAGGACTAAGAATCATACCTTCCTTAAGCTCTTTTTTAAAAAGAAGAAAAAGAAATTTTTCAGAACCCCCTGCTCACCAAACTGGTATTTTTCAGCTTTACGGAAGGCCTTCAACGAGGTTAGCAAAGACTGTATAATCAGATGTTTTCCCCTGTATCACTGCTCTTTTGAAGTTAAAAAGATTGGTTTAATATGGAGGGAAAAAACAACCGCTGTGAAAAATTGTTAAAATTACATTGCAGATAATGATTTATGTTTTTTTTCTTCCAGTACATTTTATCCTCAAGCAGAAAAAAGAAAACCAAACTGGAAAAAGTAATGCTTTTGAAAACACTGAGTGAACTTAATATAATTCAAGAATAAACATTTACTTCTTCGTGCCACCAACAAGCTTTAGAAGGCAGCAATTACTCTGTGCTTGGCAAACTTCTCTTACCAGTGAATTTCTGACTGAGGGGCACAGCAACTGGAGTAGACTTGACAAGGCTGGCTTTCCCAATGGGTTCCAAATCTTTCAGGTCAGGAACACGGTCATGATAAATGAAGTCATTATCTTTCTTGGCAGCTGTAAGCGCACGGTTGATTTTGTCAACCAAATCTTTAACATTGATATATTCATCATAACGAGACGCCACTGTTTTCACCAGGTCTGCCGCATGCTAAGAAATTAAAAGAACTAAAATTAGAGAGAAAAAAAGATATGGCTCTAATATATTTATTAAAAAAAAAAAAAAAGATTAGCTTCCCAGTTAATCATGTGTCTTAACTGCCAAAGCATGTGATTGATATTATTCTTTCCTTAAATAAATGGGATAATTTTTTCCTGGGTATCAAAAATAAAAATTAAAAAGTAATTGAAGTGGGGTTTTTTTGTTTTGGGTGTTTTTTTGTTTGTTTGGTTGGTTGTTGTTGTTGTTTTTAAACCAGTGAGCAAGCTAATATCCCACAATATCCTATAAATACCCCAAATCCTATAGAACCAAGCAGAGCTTAAAGGCAATGACACTTCAAACACCTGCTTACAAAAGAAGTCACCAAGCCATTTCCATGTTAATTTAAATTCAAAGCTTGCTTTCACAGGTATCACAGAAGTTTCTCAAATCTTGCTCAGGTGCATAGAAGAAGCAAAGCCAAAGTCCTGGTCTCCACACCTACCACTAATAGCTTTCCAACCTTGAGCTCTGAAGCTATAGAATTGTTGCTGTAGTCCTACTGCAAATTAAAACGAAACACAAATGCTGCTGCCCCTTCACTTCTGTTTGCCAAAGCTACATACAACCCAAAGATCTCCGACCCTCCTACACACAATTTACTGCAGGAGAAATGCAAGACATTGACCTTCGATGGTATTTGTTTCATCCTGATCACATCTGTGTCGCCAATACATAAAACCAACACATTTAAGAGGCAACTTTAATCAAGGTCTACCTAAACTCACAGAAAGTCATGAACTCAAGCTTCTGAGGACTGTACAGCGGAGGGTTGGAAAGAGCTGTATTAGAAATAAAACTATTTGCTGAGACTTCTGCAAGAAATCACCCACCAGCAGCTCTTCTGCACCCCCCTCCTCCCTATTACTATAGTCTGATAGGCATTTGCCAGAAACAGGAAACGACAGGAGAAGAAACAGGCATTTCTTCATAACAAGTGTTTTCTCTCCAGCCTAATTTGATTAAGTTTTTAAAAAAAGGAAAACAAAAAGTAGCATTATTTTATAGCATCTGAATTTAAAAAACTAAACAAGTAAACAGAAAGGATAACAAGTCTCTAGTTTAATAAAATAAGACAGGACTTGGTGCGCCATTCATGACGCAGTGCTGAAACAAGTAATAACAGCATACTTCCCTCTAGACGTCACAAAAACAACTTAACTATCAAGCACAAAGGGAAACTTTTTCTAACAGAACACTATGTGAAATCATGTGCAGAAGCTTATTTACTATACAAGTTAATAGTAAATCTGATATAGACAGATTTGTTAGTGGCAATCATTTAAAAAGAAACTTCAAGATTCTCTAGCAGTGGAATCTTAGAGAATAGAGCTCTGCTACACAGACTTAGAACTCCAGAGAAAACAACAAGTATACCTTCATCCATCACCTAGGAACACAGTCATAAACATTTGCTATTAGAAGTGCACACAGGAACTTCATTACACGAGCATGTAAAAAAGTGTCAAGCTCCATACAGCACCAAAAAACGTGTAACTTTTAAAATGTCAACATAACTATCTCATAACTTTCCTGTGTGTTGATAGAGCACGTGGATCCCTAGACAAAATGGTACTTCCTACTTTCCTTTCTCAAGAAGCAGAGGACTTGAAGAAAATCATTAATTTAAGGTATTTCTTTTTCATATACTATACTGGGATAGAGAGAAGACTTTACCCATTACTATATTATAACCAAGTCCCTCTGTAAATCAGGTATAGACAAAAAAAAAACCCTAAAAATATAATTGTTTGTGTTTTTCAAAAATAATTCAGATTTCTGTCAGGATTGCAGGAAAGGAATTAAGTATAGACAAGGCTGAATTTAATTTCTTTTTATGACAAAATTACTTAGGAACATTTATTAGCAAAACCATTAACTATTCTGAGGTAAGAAGCACGTGTAAATGTAAAGATACAGAATTAACATGTCAAGCAGTATCAGCAGTAATGTGTCCCAAAACAAAAATGCATCACTATAAAAGCTATAGATAGATTTCTCACCTTTGCAGCTACCAATGATTTGATTCATGTGATCAAATACACTCTGCAATTTTTGAATGTTACAATCCTGCCTGTTTCAGGTTTAAGACACTCAGCTAATGTTTGAGGATTTAAAGTTCTCCCATGTTATTCAGAGAAGATAAAATTATTCAGATCACCTACCTGCAACCTCCCAATTTCTTCACCAAACTTCTTCTGCTGTTTTGCCAGGATAGACTGATGATATTCTGCATTGGCCTGCATAATGCAGTGCTTTGCAGCCAGAACAGGAAACACCTCCTGGAAATAAAAATACTGACCAGGGGAAAGTCCAACCACATAAACCACCACAGACAACATGGGATGCAGGAAGAAAAAGGAAGAAGAAAAGGAAATTAGAATCACCCAATTAATGGTTTAGATAGGTTAAAATATTAGAGGTAAATGTCAGAGATCACACGACTTCATATGGATTGAATCCATTTTTTCTTCTTTTTTTCAATCAGTTGCTATAAGTTTTTTGGTGTCTATTTTACTAGATGAACTACAGTTTAAATTCAAGCCATGAAGTCGTAACATTTACTCCAGAGGTTAGGAATGCATGCATATATTAGGCAGGACAGCTGCAAGAACACACCCAAACACCCCCAAGACAAGACAGTATTCTTAAGAGGAAGAGAAAAGAGTGAGAGGGGAAAACCATCTGTTCAGTTTTGTTTGTTTGTTTTACATGTAACAGCAAGAGGCTATCAAGAAAGTAACTCCACAACCATGAAAACAAAGAATAAACAGAACCAAAAAATACTGAGATGTAAAACCATTAAGAAGTCATTTTAGACTTCCATATAAATGCACTTATCTTTACAGGAACACCAACCAAGACACGAAGAAAACATTATAGGGCAGGCAACAGCATTAGACATAGTCTTTGATCAAGGATTTGGCCCTGCTGTTCTATTTCTTAGACCAAAGAGCACTGGAAAAGCAGAGTGGGGTTTTAAAGAACTCATATAAAAACCTGCTTCTTCAAATTTGTGCAACCTGGATGCTCCCCAGAGATGAGAAGTCCAATTTGAAAGATCAGCAGACTGGGAAGCTTTGCAACTGGAATATGACACATCAAGTTGACTTTGTTTCACAACCCTAAAAAGGTAATGATTCTCAAAGCCAACATTAACTCACAGAATCAGAAAACCTTACTATGTTATTTCTAATAATCAATTGACAGATTGCTGTAAAACTGGAACAGGGAGCGAATCTACAGCTTAGGAAGATCCACAATCACAAAAGGCAAAGCAAGGGCTTCTGTTGCATCTCATTACCTCTAAGAATTCAATTACAACCACAGCACCTAAGCAAGAAATTGGTCCAATCTGTAAAACGCCACTGCACGCACAATAAGAAGTGCACACAAAAGAATCCAGAATTGCAGCCAAGTAAAACATTAACTTAGGCTTTTTTTTTCCCCCCAAAACATGCACTGAGAAATCACCAACTGTCTAGGGCAAAAGCATTTGTGTAATTTACTCCTTAAGAATAAAAAAGCATGCTAGTTTTACTTCAGCAGAGTAGCCTTTACACAGTTCCTGTAATTCAAGATTCTACACTGCAGAAAGATTTAAAAACGGTGAAAAAAAAAAAAAAAAATAGAAAATTGACATGATTTATTCCAGAAGAAATAACTGCCATGACACTAAAGACACCTACATGGCTTACAGTGCATATTAAGTTATCAGACCAAACAACTATCATTTTGTCACTGGTAGAAAATATTTCTACTAATTTTCTATCCCTGTGTGGTGGTAGGTCTTGGTAGATGTAGTATTATTTCACGTTTTGTTTTTATGATAATTGCCCACTGCAAGCTGAGATCGTCATTTTAGAAACCATTAATGAAAAGTATCTGAAAATCAGCAGTTTGGGATGCTGCCATGGATATTCACACCACAGTCACTACAGAGGACAAACTCCAACTTTGCTACATCTAAATTTCAGGAGCCTAATTAAGTACCTCTTATCCAAGATTAAAGTTTGTAACTCACACTGCACAGAAAAATTCCTACTGCTTTAAGTACAATTGATAGAGCCTTCCTAATTTCTTAAAGTACTTCTTATTGGAAGAATGTGGTAAAAACAATCTTCCCACTTCTTCCAAAAAATTAAGAGCACTCAAATTAAGAGTCAAGTCTAATCTGAGGTCATTTATAAATATCAAAGGTGCTTTGGAGGTAGAAGAGGAGAAGGCAGGGAGACACTTTTCCAGCCATGCTTTTCATTAACACGTAGGTGATCAATACCACCATAATAACCTGTTACTAAGACAGCAAATTTCACACAAAAACATTGAGACTAGAAACCAATTAAGCCCCATTAGAAACGTTAGTCTGAAAACTCGATTTAGTAAGATTAAGTATGAAGGTATCCTTGAAAGCATCAAATATTCCAAGTTGACTTTAAATGAAATATGCTGCAAGTAAACACATTTCATGTAATTACATTTTAAAATACTTATTTAAAATAAGAAACATATTATTCTTCCTAGATTCTTCCATTTTTCTAATTACAGTTTCACACATAAGATAAATGAAACATCAGTGGTCAGCTTTCTTGAGGATACCATGTGATGCGTGTTTCATTAAGTACATTGAACACAACAGCAACAGACCCCATGTTATTTCCAAGAGTTACTAACCTTGGGCAGAGTATCTTTATACTGACACTGTTTGTAAGCATCACCGTAATAATCTGCAGCTTGATTAGCTAGTTTAGCTATGATACCATCTTTCATTTTATCTGAGGGAAGAAAGAAAAACGTGATTATCATCATTTTACACAAGTCAACAGGTTAATTATTTCATCCCCAAGCAGCAATAACTGCTAAGGGAATATGTATTTCACATCAGAAACACTTGTGCTCAGCAGCATTCCCTGCCTCACGTCCTTACCCAGTTTCTGAACCCAGAACCGTTAAAAAAAGAACACATACCTGTTCTTATCTCCTTTTATAATCATCTCTGGCCTACACTAGCAATTCAGCCCTCAAAGACAAAGCAAGCAAGCAATGCAAATGTTGACCACCTAAACAGCTGCTCTTACAAACAAGAATTCTCTGATTGGGATGATTTTTTGTGTATGTGCATACAGACAAGCATTAGTGGGAGGTAGAGGAGAAGGGGAGTAGAAAGCCGTAAGTGTTCATATCACTGAAATCAAATCCCAAATGCACTGTTTGTTTTCCAGCACGTGCACACACCTACAACACACAGATGAGAGCTATGATGTTACACATTTATGTTCTATAACTTCAGTGCATTTGAGGTATCCTAGGTAGATGTTTTTCAATGTGGAATAGGTTTGAGATAACAAATGAAGAAAAAGGAGCTTCTGGGATCTCACAACTTTTTCATTTAAACGTTATTATTAAACACTTAGTTTACTGAAGAGAAACAAGTAACATCTAAACAGACGGGACTAGAAGAATGTTCTATTGAGTGATAGTTTAATCTTCCTTCACAGAGCCTGAGCTCTAACAAAAAGTAACTACTGATACTTTAGCCACACTTCTGTTAACAATGGGAATGCCAGAAACTATTTGTCCACACAGATAGTTCAAAATAGATATTTCCCTGTTCCGGGATTTAGTTTTCATTCACAAATCCTAAAAATATAGCAGCTACAATGCAAACCTACAGATGGAATAGCAAATATATGTAGACTTGGAAACATTTAAAACATTAAGAAAGACACAGACATTGAAGAACTAATCTGCAGTTAGATTTAGCTGACCAATTTTTTTTGTCCAACAATTCCACTTGCAATTTGTGAATAATTGCAGTTTCAACAGACATCGGTTAAGTAACTGAACAGCCCATCTCATGAGAGTCAAATCAGATTGCAAGTAATGCAAATAGACAAAGCATCAAGAAGCTGAATTTTGAGTTTTGAGATCAAGTTCTTCAGCACTTCTGCCTGAAAAACAGGTTTTCCACATTGTCAACTACAACACTTCACACACTGCGTTTATTTTCCTGGAAGGAAAAAGAATCTTTCCACATCTAACAAAATCTACAGCCTCCATAGTCAGATTATTATTAACCTCTGCTTCCAAGACCGGAAGATTTGTGGTCCTATGAATAGCCAAATTCACTGGTTAATTAGGGGCATGTAAGCCTTCAATCAGCTTCGCTTTATCATATTCCTAATAAGAAGAAATTTTGCTACCAGAATAATAATGAACATAAACACAGCTTATTAATAAGCCAAATGACATTTGCTTCTGGTTGAGATTCTCTAGAAGGCAAAAGGCTACAATATTTTTTCCTCTGTGAAGAAACAGTTGAGATCTTTTGTTTCCAAGACAGATAAGTACATAATGCAGTAAAATCCTTTGTAAAGAAAGACTAATTGTTTTGAATACAAAAAGAAAGGAAAGGCAAGCGGAATAAATACACTGTCAAATGAGCTTTAAATTCTAAAATGCCATCTGTAGTTTGTGTTTGATAACCAGCATCTGCAGGAGAGGGCTGAAAAAAAAATCAGTAAAGGCAAAATTGAAAATATCTACCTGGCCAGTCATCATCTCTTAATCATTTAAAATGCTTTTATAAGTTTTGCTGGAAGTTATAAGGAGTGCATAAACACACAAGTTGAACATTAAGGGATACCTCTTGTTGCTTTCAAAAAAAACACTTCTTGTGCTTGAGCCAGCATAATGAGACTGAGAGTTCCAACTGTGTCTGGAGAGATGTCCACTGTAGGTTCTCTGCTCAGAGCTGACAGGACGGTGTCTTTAATGTGTTGGAAAGCACCACTTGCAAACTAAGCAAAATAGAAAATTAACATCCTTCATATTCTCAAACAGGTTTTTACTCTTACAAATATAATTCATACAGTAACTTCAAAAAACTTTTTGGTATACAGCCTCCCATTTATTGTTTAACTGCCAAAAACAAATCCCACTTGCAGCTTCTTGTTCTTGCAGTTACTCACATGGAGACATTTATCAGGACGTACTACAAAAGCCAAACTATACCAGTGGTGGCTAACCATGTAAGAACAGGAAAAATGTAATGCATTCTACCAAGAAGAATTCAAGAGAGTATTACTGAATAAATTGTTAGCAATAAACTTTATATTAGCTAAAATTACTAGGTCTTTAGTTGAAGATTATTAGTTACCAGCAGTCTTGGGCTAGAGGGGAACTGTTATGGAATGAAATCTTTCAAAACTAGCAAATAAACATGAGCCAATGCCATGTGATCAGCCAACACACCAATGTAATTGAAGGAAGAAGACACCTGCAGCCACAACATTGATTGATATTCTAAGATAGATAGCTATGAATTCCAAAGCATAAGCCTCTGTACCTGATAATGTTTAGCTGCAGCTTTTAGCCCCTCATCATTATCTAGATTCTGCTCTGCTGCAATCTGGCTTGCCAGTGCTCCACAGTTGAACAGAACACAGGTCTTCTCATACCCCAAACTTGCCAGAGCTGCAATCAAGAAAAACTTGTTATTCACACGTTTAAGAAAATAACCTTCAGTACTTGAGCACCCTACAGACAAAGGGACAGTTTCAAACTAAACAAATAAAACAATCATAATGAAGTAAAAATTACCTTTGACCTAAACACTGAACAAAGCCTGTTCAATACTTCCACCAAACATTTCATAGTGAGGAAGAGCCACAGCATAAGTATCTACGCAATACATGAAATAGCTAGAAAGTCACTACAATTAGAATGCAGGTTTGTTGGGGTTTCTTTGAAAGGATAAGAACATATTTTAGATTAACCTTTAATAACATGTGTGACCTTCTAAGTATCAGTCATGCTGCAGCAACTACCCATCCATGTGCTCTTATTGTATCTTAAATGCAAATCGTCCTTCTCTCATTGGAAGCAAACAGATTCACATGTTCTGCCTTATTTACACATTGAAATGGAGGGAGTTTTTCCCACCCCTAAAAAACATCATTTCACACTGAAAATACTAACAAATATAATGGATGTATTCTGGTTTTAGATGTTTTAATTAAGTGAATCTGTAGCTGTCTCAGTACATTTGCTCACTAGAGAGCAGCATGGCCTGCTCAGACTCAATTCCTGCAGTACTTCAAAGCCCCAGAGGATGGAGCCCCTAGTACTAGAAAGTTAATACCTGAACAGTAACTATTTTAATTCTCCGTTCTGCGGAGGAGACGAAACTGAGTTACTGAATTCCCCACTTCACAAAACCAGATCGCACTGCTGAGTTATAACATGAAAGTTGTACTAATGGGGCACATTGTTTTGCTTCACTATCATCCAGCCTCCTTATACAGCTACATATTTCTTTCTATCTGAAGCTTGCAGTAAATTTTAAGACAAGCGGCCATTGTATTTCATCTAGGTGGTATTGATTTATTTCCATTATTTCTCCTTTGAAGCTTACTTCCCAGAATTTCTCTAAACAACACATTATACAGGATACACGTTCAGTCAAAAAATTAAAACACAAGGAAGTAAAAAAACCACAGTCTTAACATTTCTGAAGTACAGAAGTGCCCCGTATATAAAGTTACTTTACACTTTGGACTGTTTCTCAAGTGTGATTTACTACAGTGAGAACAGCTGTTAAGCAATATAGCTTTTCCTCACTCATGTGCTTATAGCTCTACCTACTAAATTAAGCCAACATATTTCAGATTGCATGCCATGCTACAAACTGGGTCACTTTTCCAGCAGTCACAGTATCTGCTAGCTACCCCTGCCATACAGACTGGGATACAAGGGAGGACAGGAAGAAAGCCGTCACCACAGTGAAAGAGAACTCTCAAGCCACACCCCTGGATCTCACTTCCACAGAAGTCAAAGGAGTTTTATGTTGAATTTGGAACTGGAGAAAGAACTGCCCCCTCTTTAGAGGTAAGCACATTTTATTCCCTCAATAACAGAAAACTCAGCCTTATATTGCTAAACCCCACTGCAGATTCTCACCTGAAACATTCATAATATATGCAGTATTTCACCAGGAGAGCAGCATCTAGACAATCTGCAATGTAGCATTAAAACTACAGACCAGTAAGCTCCTTTTGTTAATGTCTTCCCACTAAGGTCTGCTTTAAAGCTTCTAAATAAATTTTATTCTACTGCTTGTTAACTGACCATTTCTCACAAGTCAATTCTGAGTGTCTTGGATATTGAACACGGACTGTTGCATAAATCTCTGGCCATCTGCCTCACGTTATTTAGGCTAGTATATAATTAACCTGCAGACAAGCAAGCTTTCTCAAACTGCCATAACATTACAGGTATTCAAATCTCAGGACAATCACCAACCTTACGACTACTGACTTTCTCTCCTAATTTTTATACACCTCAAAAAGTCTGTCAGTTCTCAAAGCAATAATTATATATTCTGAACTTCATTATGAAAAAGTTATTTATCATGAAGCAGTAACTCCCCAGAAATCAGTGCCAAGCAAACTTTAAAGAAAGACACAGCATCCTCAGGACAGCCTCTCATTCCCCACAAGAACTTGTTAGAGTAGTTTGGAAAACAGAGCAAGGAAAGATGTGTAGCATCTGCTAAACACAGGAACGTGGTATGTTTGTTACACATGGCTCACATAAGCACAGATGTGACAGCTGTATTTAGAACAATACACAAGAGCTTTAATAAAATACAAAAACTGGTATTCTAACAGTTTTCAAGCTTCGTCCAGAGCTTCAAAATTGCATCTGTCATCCTGCACTGCTAATCATGAAGAACACTTAGGTATAAATAGAAACATCAGAGAATGATGACACAGCTGAAAACTTTCTCACTTAATTCAAAAGGATTTAGTCTCAGTTTCCCTATTGGCAAGTGTTCCAAATCCATTTTATGACCGTGAGTTTGCAGTGCAGAAGTGTCCTTAGGCAAATAAAATGAAAGAGACCAACTCCTTCTAGTCTGCAAGAGACTAATATTATTTCTTTTTCTTCTAAATGTTCAACACTGTATGAAGTAAAAGAATAATTATTTCAGTGCATGGGAAGGAAGATCCTTCTACTCTCTTCAATAAAGCGTGATGTCCAATTAGGTCACTGAAGTCAGCCTTCCCTAGATAAGACTCAGCAACACAAGCACGTTTCAAGAAGATCCAATTCATGGAAAGCATAAGGGCTGACCTTATAAATAGCCAATAATCTACTACTGAAACTTAATGTTAACTTGACTGATTTTAACTAATGTCAGTTCAGGGTGTACACGTTAGCATAACTATTATCAGGCTGAATATCTATTTGTGCCTTTTGGAAAACTAATCTTGAATCTTGATTTCAATTTTATAGAAATCACGTGCATGACACTAAGTTATTAGTTTATGTTAAGAGATTAATCTGTTATTACTGCAGCTGAACTCATGGAAAGCTATACTGAAAATACCATAAAGACTATTAACGTTTCAGTTACATAGCTTTATAAAATCTTGCTAATAGTTTTAATACATGCACTTTCAGTACAACTACATACCCAGTTTGACAGAGCCCCCAAAAAGTGATCCTTTATCAAAAGCATCTTTCCATGTAAATGTTACACAGACCTGAAAGGTATAAAAAAAGATGTTTATTTTTAAAATGATATAATAAGACTGTAGAAAATATTCCAAAGTTTCTACTTAGCCCTTTTTGTTCTAACTACATGAGGCATTTACCTCACCTGTGATGTTATACACATTCTGGAAGTTTTAGGAAATAAATCAACATTACTTGAAAGCGTTTATCCAATATTTTTTCCTTCATGATAATTTTTCAAGAGTATTTATTCATGCAAGCAAGACAAATTCCAAAATAACCCTTCAGCTCGGCTCCTGCTCTGAGTGACAGCCATGCTTATTTCCAAACTCACTCCCCTCACACCCAACATAACAGGCATGTGTGGTCACCATTAAAGGAAGCCACCCAACCAGGCAGTTTCCACTATTCCCAATCACCAGAATATTTGGAACTCTTTTGTAATACAGTTTTTATTACACGCATATTAGGAGTGAATTCAACAGCAACACTGTCAGGAAACGTATTCAGCAGAGAATGCGGGTAAAAATAGTGCTTTCTAATATTACATTTCCAGCATATATGTCAAAGACGATGCAAATTCTTCACAGAACCTGTTTTGAAGTTCCACGATTTGACTCAGTCAGTCAAACCAGTTGGAAGCCACAGGAATCAGCCCAGAAAAGACAGCAAAACACTTCATTTAAAAACACCCCAAGAGACAGAGCACAATACTGTTCAGTAACATATTTTCCTCTAGCAGAAACACTGGTTCAGGAAGTTCTGGTCCTCAGCTCTTCAGTCCTGCTTCCACTGACGACTTCTATTACCAGAACAGTTTACAGATCTGTAGTTCCTGCTTATGAAGTTTTCCAGTTCACCGCATCCAGGGGTTTGCAGATCACTACATGGAAACTTTTGCAAGTTAAAACCAAGTACAGTTTGGCTTCGCTTTGCAAGCAAATGAATGCAGCTACACTGAAAACTCAGTTTGAACCGCATCAAAGCCACTTCCTTGTAATCTCAAAGTCTGAAATTCTGTCCTTTTGGTAGATGCCTCTAAAAAACAACCTGCATCTTTTTCTCCCAAAATCAGAGTCTATAAACATATTCCAGTCTCCACCTGAAGAAATATATATATATATATTTATATTTATATATATTAATCTCAGCATGCAGAATCTAAGCTGAATTTGTTGTCTGAATCATAAAACATTAAGTAAATTTGGTAGGAAAAGAACCCCACCTTTCAGAAACTATGTGATTTATACATGCAGAGACAGAATAAGTCGTAAGTCTCTTCATTGGATTTAGTCTTTCTGCTGCTATGAATGAAACATCTGTTCTGTCTCAAAAAAAAAAACCCAAAGATCACATTGCACCCGTTACTAACTAAAGGTTTTCCCATAGAATTTATGTTTTTAAATAGCCTCTACAGCATGGTATGAAATAGATTTCCTGGAAAAAGGAGAGCTGAAGAGGAGTCTTCCAGCCAAGCACAGCTCTTTCTAACTGAAACCATCAGCCAGTGCTAAAACTTTCCCAAATCTTTAACACGAAGGCAATCTTGACCACCAAGGCTGAAGTTTCAGCATAGGCTACGTGAGTACAGGCTGAAAATAAACAAAGGTTACAATAATAAGGATCAAAGATTAAATGCTCTGCCTAAGCAAAGTCCTGTTTAGCGGATTAGCTTAGAAGTTGCATCCTAGTTGCCACCATTACAGTTACTTCTGCTTAAGGGTTTGATACATCTCCTTACCTGATTCTCAGAGAACGGAAATTTCGGTTCAATCGAACACAGCTGGTCATAATATCTACAAAAAAAAAAAAAAAAAAAGGAAGAATAAGAAAAATCAAAGCAAGAGCCTTAGCTGTTACATTTGCAGGTAAAGAGGGTAGCACAGGCTCCCCACCACCACCCAGTACACTATGGGCTCACTCATAGCTGCGGAGGACACCTGCAGGACAAATTCAGCCTAAAGGAATTACTTTCAGAAGACAAGCATGTTCAAAGACAGGCATACTTAGTGACAGTGAAAGAATCAGAAGAGTAGCACACATTAAGCTCTCCATGCCACATTCTGAAAGAGAATGTATTAAAAGTTATTCGAGGGAGTCCCCATATACATAAAAACACGGTAACACGTTAGACATTAAATCATGCTGCAAAAATAAAGTACAACATTTGACTTAATATAACAACGGGCTCTTGCACTGAACATTATAACCCAGTCCCCAGTCATTTCCCATGGACTCATTTCAAATTCAGCATCCTGGCAATACAATTTGCTTTACAGTTTATCAACTGAAAAGCCCAATCCTTGATAAAAATCCTTCAGTTGTAAGCTGTTGTCATTGGCGTATATTATCACAGCCGCTGTGAACTACAACCAAGTCCACGTGCCAGTATTTTGTCTACTCGGAAGATGTTTGGGAAAGTGTCAGAAAGGACCAAGAACAGCACAGTTCCCCACACAATCTGTCCAAGCAATAATTAGCAGCTGAGAGTTTTCCTAAGTTGCACACTACACCTGCACCATTAATTAAACAGCAGGCAGCATGCAGAATAGAAAACCACTGAACTGCAAACACATCCCATGTGAAGACTTCCTAAGCTTCTCCTTTTAAGAACTGACATATTGGCATATACCTAACATTATATTAGTCCATTTCTTTTAAGCAATTTATGGTCCCAATATTCAAAACATCTAGTCTCTCAATCTGGATCACAGTTGACATCGCCCCTGTTTCTTTAGATTATGTTATCAAATATGAATCAATTCAGGCCTGGACACAAAGCAAGATGTGTTCCAAGGGGAAGGAACACGTGTTTAAAAATTCAGGAAACATTTTAATACACAATAAGAATAGCATTAGTGTATGCTTCAGTAAATGACATCTACCAATGTATATAACGATACAGGTTTATGGCTTCAACTGAGGCACTGCAATTGAAAAGACAATACACTAAGCCATATCAAAAGCTACAGTGACCTGCTACAGGGACTCTGCAGAAGGTCTCTGACCAATAAAACTGAGTTAAAAGAGACTGCTGCCAAGGAAAGAAGATTTCTGCAGCTGTTTTGTGTGACAGCGCTTCACTCAAGATTACCTCTTTACTTATAATAACAAACATGTTAAAGGCAAAGGGTTTTAAGCCACTTAATATAAGCTTGTGGCAATTTCTTTTTTAGTGACCTGAATCCAAGACCTGATGTCTCTTAAAAGCAGCCCTCTCCAAGTTAAAAGAAGTTTGGTTTTGCATGGTGATGCTCTCACCAGTTTAAGTTTGGTCGGAATTGTCACATCACCACCACTTCCGCTCCCCCCCACCTCCATTTCCTAGGAGGTTTAACTGATGTAGATTAACACAAGCAGTTCAGAAATCAGTAAAATAAATACTACCACTGAAGATAATTTTAAGTGATGTACTTTGATATTTCCTTCATTATCATCCGTTGGTCTCAGCAGTTTCCATTTTGTATTGCACCAAAAATGAGACTTCCCTTTTAGTCTCCTCATGACACCCAACTCAGTTTGTCAAGCCAAGCTGCCCTCCCACAGACTC
This sequence comes from Excalfactoria chinensis, assembly GCF_039878825.1. NCBI lineage: Eukaryota > Metazoa > Chordata > Aves > Galliformes > Phasianidae > Excalfactoria > Excalfactoria chinensis. Next base: position 99,176,122 of record NC_092826.1, read on the forward strand.
CCATCATCCTTCTCAGCTGCCAAAAGGGCAAAGTCAAGATGCATAGCTCATTAAATGGCCTTGCACATCAGGTGTGTATAAGCATTGGCTGCTGGCAAAGACTTTTCTTTGTTCAGCCACAGGACAACCACAAAGCAACCAAGAGCTGTGAGCTCCTACCAACACGCAGTTGCCCAGATTAATGCCCATGGATACCAACAACAGACGGCTTCTTGTTTGGCTGTATTTTTTGCAAACAAATTCATATCTTGTTCATTGTTTGAAGCATGTGGTGGTGTCATTTCTTCTTACTAAAGAACCTGAAACTCTATTGAAGACTAAAGTCTCTTCAAAACTCTGCAGACCTTCCTCCCCCACAAAAAAACAACACTTTTGCTTAGCAGTGACTAAACGAAACGATAAGGGTAAAAGAAGGCAACAAGCAGGGAACAGCACCAAGCGGGAAAACATTAAAGGAATGGCCACATCCGATACATGAGTCGGTAACACAGCAGAGGCTAAGGGCTGGCATAAAGGTGCCATTTAAAACAAAGTTACAGTAATTTCTAGCTGCCCAGACACAAAGATCTGAAGTTGCTGTGCAGCACAGATGGGCATGGCACATTTGGCTAGGCTAAGGTAATGGATTAAAGAAAGTCACACAAACATATCACTATATGCCAGGGTTCCAGCTACAGCAACAAAGGCGGAACAGATGTCAGCAACCCAGACCTAGCTCAGTGCACAGGGCTCTTCCACTAAAACGGGCATTAGAGGCTCCCAAATGCTCACAGAAATGAGTGCAGCCAAATGAGCTGGAAATGGAGGTCTAATTAGAACTTCATTGAAATGTAACTGTATGATTAAGAAGCTCAAAGAAAAGAAGCCCCTTTCCCCTTCAGAGAATCGCACTGAAAAAATCTCCTTCAAAAGAAGATAAATGAGGCCAAGATCCGCCCGCTCTCCTCGCTAAGAGCTGGAGTTCTGAACTCACGGCTGCAGCCTTCGGCCTCCACAGAACCTGACCACTCAAAGTCACATGCACACACACACAAATCTGATTCTCAAAGAACACAAAGCCTGGGAGCAGGCAAAGGTCCTTCCCACTTCTGTTTTTCCCCATTTTCACCAGTTGCCTCAAGTATAACTCCAAGAAGCACCTGCATTCACCAGCCACACAAGCAGCCTACCACAGACTTTTTTTGTTCAGGGTTTATCTAGGTAATGGAGCCACACGCTGGTGTATTTCTTCTGCAAAAGACAAAATATGCAGTAACTAGGCAGCAAAACAAGGCTTCTAAAGATTGAAAAATAGGGGGCATCTCTAGGCTCGTTAGCAGAAGGTTAAGCCCTCATCTCTTAATATTTAAGGAGCCTGCAGAGCTCTACTGGGAAAGATGGTTTAATGGCTGTTTAAGCGGGTGGATAGTGATCGGACAAGGGGGAACGGTTCGAAACTGAGACAGGGGAGGTTTAGGTTGGATATTAGGAGGAAGTTTTTCACCCAGCGGGTGGTGATGCACTGGCACAGGTTGCCCAAGGAGGTTGTGGATGCCCCATCCCTGCAGGCATTCAAGGCCAGGCTGGATGTGGCTCTGGGCAGCCTGGGCTGGTGGTTGGTGACCCTGCACACAGCAAGGGGTTGAAACCAGATGATCGTTGTGGTCCTTTTCAACCCAGGCCATTCTGTGATTCTGTGGTCTAAAAGGTCACAAAGAAGTGAATGTACATTACAGTTAGCTCTTCAGACTTTGCTTCACTAACAAACCCATTTAAACACAGCAAGTGTAAAATCCAGCTTTAACACTGACCTTGTTCAAGCTGTTAACTTGAACAAGGCTCCAGCACAAGACTAAGCACAGCTCCAACAGTAACAGCAAGATACCAGGAGCTGGGGAGGGATGAGAGCTTTCCCAGGAACCACAAGGCAGTCGGAAGTTTGGGCTCCTTCCAGCAAAGCTCAGCTGGATGCTTCTGTTCCAACTTGTCAGCAGCTGCTGGTACCTTCCGGAACTGAATATATATAGCAGAATATTCTTAGAGAATAAGAACTTACAACTGTAATGGATATAAATGATCAGACATAGGTTTTAAAAATGTACTGTTAAAGAGAAAAAAAAAAAAAATGACAGTTTTATTTCTCATTTAAGTACATGTTATGCCTATTCCATTCTGTTTCCGTGACAAAGACATGAAGTAAACGTGAAGAGATTTTGGTCATAAACTCCTAAGCTACAGATAATTCAGACCATCATAACTCACTTCTACTATAAAGGGAACATTCTCAAGCAGCAGCATCTTGAATGCAGGTGCTTTATGAAAAGAGGCCTTAACATCACTGCTGGGGGAGAGGACATGACTTGCTCATACATAGTCTAGGAGTGTGGAGCCACACTCAACTTCTGACTGCTGCAACAGCACCCAGACAAACTAAAGTCATGCTGTCAATGGATAGTAGAGAACAGATCTCCACATATGGAACTGACTTGAAAATTGGCTAATTACACAATTGCAATCAGTTTCCTTTCATAATTCAGACAGAAAACCTGAGGTAGTTGCATGGTATGGCTTCAATTAACGTAATGACCTGGACGTAAAAGAAGAAGGTTTCCCTGAGCCCCTGGCTTTCAGCCATACTCCTCCTACACTCTTTTGTTCCAGCTCTGAGGCTCATCTGACCTCGTGCTGAGCTCATTTTCAAGTTTCAAACCTAAGAAAAAGCCGTGTACACCTTTTGTTTTCTAGAACCGAGTAAGAGAAAGAACAGAACTGAAGAGATATGGCAGCACTTTTGCCATTCAGCAGTTGTTAGATGAGGCGAGGTCATGTGACAGATCTGGGCCAAACAGGGATTTCAGGTAGAAATTAATCACAAACCTGATTGGCACAATCAGAAAAAGGAGCTCAAATCCAGTGTTTGAGGGAAGGGGACATTACACCCTTCAACTCAGATGAATCAATCTTTCTGTTCATAGACGCTCGTTTATTCCCCTGACCTTCAAAAGACATACACAAGAATAACCTCAAAAGCACAGAGTGCAATGAGCAAGAATGAAACAGGAAGCTGCAGAGATACCATAAAACACGTAGTTTTTATAGTCCAAACACCCTGCGTGGGCTTGATAAACTCTTAAACAACAAAAAGCAGTAACAATCTTCTATGTCACCTTTTCCAATCCTTTTACAGTTAAAAAGAAAAGAAAACTCCAGTGAGCATAAGATACGCTTGCTCATGACAGCATTGCAGAAGCATGTCAAGCTCATGGCTATCATTTCGCTGTGCACTAGGAAATCCCCCTACTTATTTTTCTCTTTAAAAATCTTAATGCTAAAAACTCATTAAATCTTCGATTCTAACCATTAAGACTGTGCTTGGTGTTCATCACTTGGTTAATCACGGTGCTTTCAGCGATTAGAGCTACAAATAGCTGAGCTTGAAATGTTTCCCACACAGAGAAAGAGGAGCAGGATTACCACAGCAAGCCAATGCTGTGATGCATCGGCATTACACAGAGATGCAGAAGAGCGAGAGTTGTTACAGGTGATGGAGCAGTGGGTCCCAAAGCAGCCCTCATACAGTTTAATACATACAGTTTAATAGGCAGAAGGCTCAGATTGAAACTTTCCCTTATCCAACCTACAACAGTTCCGGCACGAGGCACCCCTATGCTTCACAGAATCACAGAATGACCCGGGTTGGAAGGGACCTCAAGGATCATGTAGTTCCAACCCCCCTGCCTAGCAGGGCCACCAAACATACACCTACACTAGATCAGGTTGCCCGGGGCCCCGTCCAACCTGGCCTTAAACACCTCCAAGGACGGGGCATCCACAACCTCCCTGGGCAGCCTGTTCCAGGGCCTAACCACTCTCCTAGTAAAGAATTTCCCCTAACATCCAACCTAAATCTTCCCTCCTTCAACTTGGATCCATTTCCCCTAGTCCTGCTATTATCAGCCCTTTCAAAGAGTTTACTCCCCTCCTGGGTGTAGGTTCCCTTCAGGTACTGAAAGGCTGCAATGAGGTCACCCCGCAGCCTTCTTCTTCTTCTTCGCTTCCTCTTAGCAAAACCTGCTTTTAGCAAACTGAAAGTGCCAAGCAAAGAAATAAGGCTGAGATCTTGCAAATACACTTAGAAGCCGCTGAGCAGCTACTGAACAGAGTTGAGAGCGTGAGGGGAGCCGAAGAGAAGCCATCAGCAGGATGTAACGTTGGAATAGAAGGCACGTCCCGCAAAGCCAACGGCGTTTAACTACCTCCCAGAGCAACAGGTTTACCCAGCTCTCACTGCTGGGGTAAGACACTCAGAAGGGGAAGCCGGGAGAACCTAGGCCTGCACATTACAGCCGGTCCAGGCCCCCGAGCCGCCAGCCGCCCGCCCGAGGCGCGGCCCGCGGGCCTACAAAGCCGGCCCAACAGCCCCGGCCGCCTCCAAACGGCCCCGCCCACACCTGGCCCGGCCCCACCGCGCCCCAGAGCCCCCGAGCACGGGAGGAGAGGAGCGGGCGCCTCCCCCGCGGCCGCCCCGGCCCTACCTAAGGAGGGTCTCGAGCGCGCTCTCGTGCTTGTCGAGCGGGCGGCCCAACGCGCTCTTGCGCAGCTTGCTGAGCTCCTCCGCGGCGCGACAGTGCTCGGCCTGGGCGTCACCACTCGGGTAGCTCTGCTGAATGAACTTGCAGAGCGGTTTGGCGAGGTCCACCTCCGAGGCCTTCTTCAGCTGCACCGAGATGAAGTTCGTCATGGCCGGCGCGGGCGGGCGGCGCTCACCGCCGCTTCGCACTCACTCCGCGCCTCAGCCGAACCCCGCACCCGGCCCGCCGGCCCGCTCCCTCACCGCCCTGCACTTCCGGGATCGTCGCGCGCTCCCGACGCAGCGACGTCACGCACGCACGCCGCGTGGTTTCCCCGCCTCGCGCACCGCCCGCACCAATCAACGTCGTCCCTCGGCGGCCGCTGAGCGCTGAGGTGCGTGTGTGGGGGTGGCCTTACAGCTGGGGAAGGGAAGCGAGGGGTCCTGCACACCGTAAGAATTAGCGTATGGGGTCACAGGATCGTGAAGGTTGGAAAAGAGCTCGAAGATTATCTCGTCCAAACACCAGCCCGCTGAGCGCGTCCCTCAGTGCCGCCTGAACGCGGTTCTTAAACGCCTCCAGGGATGGTGACTGCTCCGCCTGCCTGGGCAGCCTGTGCTACTGCAGCGCCGCTCTGAGAAGGGCTTTTGCTTATTATCCAACCTAAAAACTGGAATTGAAAGGCCGTGAAGATGGTGAAGGGCCTGGAGCACCTCTCCTGTGAGGAGAAGCTGAAAAAGCTGTGCCTGCTCAGCCCTCCTGGGCTCAGAGGTCTCTGAAGGGAGGCTCAGCGCCATGACCAGAGGCCACGGGCACAAAGCGGAGCACAGGAGCTCCCTCTGAGCACCAGGTAGCAATTTGTGCCATGTGGGTGCTGGCACAGCCTGCCCAGAGGCCAGAGAGTCTCCTTGCAGGCCTCCAAAAGCTCCTGGAGGTGGGCCTGACCGCTTCCTGACGGAGGTTGCTGCGGCCAAGCGGAGCAACGTTCACCCCTGCTCCGTGTACCTAAGAAACAGCAGCACAGGAGGAGGAGGGCGGAGCTCAGGGAGAGCCTGAGCTGCTGCGAGGCCGCTGGGAAAGGCCCCGGCAGCCCGGAGCTGTGGGGCGGTGAGGAAGGAGGGGCGATGAATGTTGCTGCTGTGTGCTGGGCTGGCTCTGCGGAGCGGCTGCTTACAGCCCTGCCGCCTTCCTCCTGTTGCAAACTTACTCTCTCTGTATATGTTGTATGTGGTATGCATTTCTACTTATGTCAGTGTGTTGGTGCCCCCCACACAAAGTAAATGCCTGTCCTGTTTTCAGCTGCAATAGGGTTACCTTTCTTCCTCCTTCAGTTTCTCGTAGCTCAATCCCAAACGTGCTGTAGTCGATGGAATTTTAAGTTTAAAACAAGAAATTTTACCGTACAGCGAATATAGTGATTAAGCCATCCCACCTTACTCCTATCTTGCTATGTGACTTCCTCACTGCTTTCTCTCCCCAGATTTTATTGCCCACGCCCACTTGTAAGCGCTCGGACTCTCTGGATAGAGGCAGCCTTACACTGACAGCATTTTCCAGTCCCAGGAAAGATCTCCACCCTCACAAGCTCGGGTCCTGATCAGTCTCAAGGCAGAGCCTGCCAAGTGATTGCCTCCCTTTGTTTCTAGCATCAAGACTCTATGAGGTATAGTGAGCCCACATGGCATTACACGATGCTTGGCTGCCTATATAAGGGTGGGGAGGCCATGAATACCTCCCTGCGCAACAGCCGTAAACACGGAAAGGGTGTGAACAGGGAAGGGCAAAGACTGCAGCCATGAGATCATGCTTTTACTTTGGAACCCTGGTGACCTTTAGATGATGTTGCTTAACTCATGCAACCGCTGATAATTTGCATTCCTAAACCGCCCATCAACACAGCTTAGAAATTTCACTTTGTTTCAGAGTAAACTGCTGGAACTTCAAACATGCAGGTGGTTTGCTTCTTTCCCATGGATTTTTTAGTCTGTATTCCTCTGATAACTTTGCTCTGCTTATTACAATTATCATAAGCAGTACTGACTTGTCTCCTTGTTACCTTGTGACCAGTCACGTATTATTTCCCAGTTTAGAGATGAAGAAGCCTCATAATCAGTAGTTAGCAGCACAGGGAGCATAATCTGCATCTTCTGACTCAGAGTCCTGTGTTTTAAACAGCAGACCATACAGACCATACTTCCTTCTTCAACAAAATCATGATAGAGTCTAAAGGAACTGCTTAAAAACAGCTTTCCCCTAAAATGTTTAAGGTAATGCAGCATAAACAAGTTATCTGTATGTAAGCACAACCAAGGTCACCAATACGTTTAATTTTGGTGTAGACAGATAATTAGATGTCCCCAGTTTTCCTCTCCTTCCTAAACAACAATTGTGTATATATAGAACATGGCAGTTTTGCAAAAGTGTTTCTGAAAGACAGATTTGGTTTCAGTATGCTCTTGGTGTTTCTGCATGTTTCATATGATTTGTCTGGGATTTTTGAACATAAAAGTTTTCACTGAAAACTGATATTCTATTGTATATTTGCTTTCTGTTAAGAAAAAATCTGTATATGGATCTTTCACTAAGGCAAGATTTGATTCTGTAGACTTTCATCATGACCCTTTATCCGTAGTGTAAGGGTTGCCTCGTAGCAAAAGCACTAACTGGCAGGCAGATGCTCTACGAAAATGAAAAATCAGCAAAAAAGAAGTGATAAGGCACCTCACTGTTCAGTTCATTAAATCTGATGGTCATCTAGCATAACGCTTCATTTAATCATTCGTATTCAACGCCGTTTTGGCACTCCTGACATAAACTTCTGGGGACAAAAAGTAATCCCAAACCTTTTTATCACCACTGCCTTTTGACATGAGTTTCAGGAGTCATGGCCTCAGTTTCCAAAAGCGGGGAATTCAAAAAACAAATTGTGAGACAGAAAGGGCTCTGACTGGACTAATGACCCATCTAGTCCTGCTGCCTATTTAAAAAAATATCTAAAATTCTCCTAGCTATTCTGATATTAAAGTCCTGAAACATCTACAAGACATGGTGACACACTGGGAAGAGATTGCTATTTTCTTTTATTAATGTTCCTTGAGAAACTGGTTACTCCCCTCCCCCCATCTGGAGAACCAAGGAGGCCAGAACAGAGCTATTTAGGACCGCACAGGGAGGGAGAAGCAAGGTCCAGGTGGCCAGTGATCTCCTTTAAATACATTAAATACAAATCTTTGCATCTGGTCTGATGACACATGCGTATTATGGTGATGTTTGAGCATTGCCCAACAGAACACCCCAGCAGTTCTGTTCTACTTCACTTACCGACAGGCAGGATAAAGACCAGCTTATCACAGAAGTGCCTCCACCTGAGGCAGATAGAGACAAGAAGAATTAACATTTAGCTACCTGAATCAGAAACGTCTTCTGTTTCAGTGCCAGAAAAGCTGGTTGAGTCCTCAGACTCCCCTTCTCATCCTTCCCAATAGAATGAGGAGGAGCAATTGGGGATGCTGCTGCAGCATGGATAAAGGAAGAAAAGGATTCACTAATTTTTCAGATGAAGAACAAACCACATGTTTCCCTCACATTTCTTCTAAGGAGAAGCGTCTCCTCAGTCCTCAGCTTTCCACAGAAACTCTGCGACTGGTTGAAAGTGACCGATTCAAGGTGAGTTGGTGAAGTCACACTGGAAACTGTTGTCATCAGTGAAGAAATATTTAAGCTGGGAAGGAAAGGATCTGTGAGGGTGGTTTTTTTGAACTGAAAACATGAAAAGCCTCATTCACCACCAACTTAATTGTATGGATTCGCCAAAACATACCGTGAAAGCAAAAGATCTCCTTCAATTGCCAAATTTCTTGCAAAGGAAGAAGCATTTGCAGCTCACAGGAAGGTGCATCAGTTACTCCACATGTAAACCAACACTCACAAGATTCTGGTGGGAGGGATGGAGGTTCCAAGAAAATAAGCCTTAGTAAAGGAGGAGAGAATGATGACAGTAAATACTCTAATCTCCGTTTCTTTCTGTCTGTTTCTGGGTATTTTAGAGGTAGCATTTCTGAGTGATAGTAATAGGGATAAAACCATGGAACCCATTGAATGGAAGGATAATTAAATCAAGATATGATGTCTGTTTATTTCAATATATTTGCAGCATATCTTGTTTTAGTCAGCCTATGCTGTAGGATTAATCTGACCAATAGACATTTTTAATTTCATTGAGCAATTAGAAGCCTTACTTCCTGTATCTTGCTGTCTTCCAGTCCCAAATGGATAGCAACTAACTTGTCTCTGCATTTTTCACTCATTCTCCTACTCTCACCCATGCCTCAAGAGAGATGATCAACAGCTGCCTGAATGCTGCCAGCAAGGGGTTGCCCTGAGGAGATGAGAAGCTGCTGCCCCTGCCCTGCAGGGAGACCAGAACAAGACCCACCTGAGGAGCAGACCAGGTGCCCAGCCCATGCAGGGAACAGCTGCTGGGCAAGGTAGGAGTCTGCTGGAAGCACCAAAGGAAGAAGGCACAGAGACAGCGGCACCTATGGGGCCCACACCATTCAAACACCCTAAGGAAGCCACCAGCCAAACCAGTGCTGCTCCCGCCCTGTTAGACCCTGCTGCAGCAGCACAGAGGGAAACATGCCAGCCTCTGAATCCTCTGTTAGACCCTGCTGCCATCCAGCAGACAGATAATTCTGGCAATATGTTTGAGTAATACACCTTCTCCACTCTCAGGTCCTTTCATATATTCATCTATTTGTCTTTCTAATGGTTCTGGAAATAAAATGTTTAAAGAACAAACCTTTTCAGTTGTCCTGTTCCTTTTGTCATTCTTTATTTAATGGCAAAATCTCCAGTTGTATCTGTATTTTGTCTCTCAAAAGGAAGCAGCAAAAGCAATGAACTAGGAAGCTTCAAGTTACATGCAATTAAAGGAATCTGTGCACGAGTAGATGAATAGAGGTGAGATCACACCAATACAGTGTAGAGCAGGAGAATCACTTCCCTCAACTGACTCATGTACGACTTTGGTCAATCAAGACCCCCACACAGTCAGGGTTGCCCTTTTTCAGTTGCAGAATTCAGTACTTGCTCTTGTTGAACTTTATGTTATATAGTGTAGGGTTTTCATAATAAGCACCATCGCTAAATGGTTTTTATATGTCTTATTAAAAATGTGATAAAATTCTCTTCCATGCGAAAGTATTTTCAAGAGTTTTAACACGTTTTTAATGTTCGTGCAATTCATATCTCTGTGCTTTTAGAAGATTTACAGAGCAAAACAGCTTGTAGAAGACAGCAGCAACGCTCAGTAATAAATAATTGAGAAGCGATTAAAACATCTCTTCCAAAAGCTGAAGATCAGGATGAGGGCAAGGTGCATCAATACAAACATTTAAAATTCTCCTTACGGTGTATTGTTTCTATTTCCTTATACTACCATAGACCTATATATCGTGTATTAGGGTACACTCACATTCTGCCTCTGGGTATGTACTTTCTGCTTAAAACAATGCAGTGGTTCTATAGGAAATTATACTGATGGAATGCAAAACATAAAATGTGCACTGCTATAGATCCACTGGAACAAGTCAGTACATCTTGTGTTTGTGAGTATATATGCTTACCTTCCTGGCTATCCCTGGGGGGCAGCTATGCATAAGAAGAGGTGAACATAATGAAGATTATCATCATCATTTGATCTAGGACACACGCACAGCTGAATTCAGCTTTACTGAATGCAATCCTGCATATGTAATCTTCTGAACAACCCACGAGTGAATATTTGACTCTGATTTCGGCATGAAAACTTTGCAGCCAACACATTTCAGTGCAAACCTTAAGGTGTGTGCTCTGAAAAAATATTCAGAGCTTTCCTCTGAAAGTTTGTTGAAAGAAGGAAAAAGACTTGTGCTGCCTTTGAACAGCAGTGTTGAACTGCTGCTTAATACATCCTTAGTTCTGCTTTGCGTATATAAATGATGTATTTTAAAGTAATTTTTACCCCTAGGAATGGAAAACAAAGTGCCTGTCGTACTGCACTGAAAGTAGATGAAAAATGAAACACCTGCTTTTTGAACAAAATTTGGTCTTACTGTGCTCATTCTTGCTATGAACATTTCCTTGACCTGTCATAGGATTTCAGAAGCTCCCAGCAGGAGGTGGATAGCATTCTAATGTTATTGCATCTTTAACTAGATTAGAAGTTAGAAGAATAAAGGATTAATAACCTTGAAACGTAAGTTTTTCTAGTATATTCTTCCCCCAACTATACGATAGTTTTACTGTTTCCAATTTAAAGTACTATTTCCAACTTAAAGTAAGAAACAACCAAAACTTAAGCATGCATTTCTTTATTCGTGACAGAAAAGAGACGAGTTTTTTAATGAATGTTGCTAATTGCTCTCACAAGCTTGGCTAGTTAAGCTGACCCTTCAGATGCCAAAGCCAGAGAGTTCTCGCTTCAGTTCTCTATTAACAAATAGCGCATAGGTGTCAATGGTGGGAAGTAGCAAAAAGAAAGCAAGATAGTTGGGTAACACTGAATCTCTTAATTATTGCTATATAGGGGATAGATGAAGCGGCAGCTTTGTTTTATTCACTGTAAGATATTGCTTTCTTTATTTAAAGCACTGAATTTCACATGTTATAAATAAATTGGTCTGAATATGTCATCAATCCCATTCAAATATTTTCTGCATCAAAGGACAGAGTAGCCTTCAAAGAAGTAGAAATTCATATTTTCCTTTGTTGCTGCTCTACACTCTGTAATTAAATTGTATATTGTTTTTGCCTGCTATTTAATGCAAGAAAATGTCCTCTTCCTTTTTATTACATTACAACTACAAAGTTTGACTAGAAAGCTTCATGTGTAATTGGAAAACCAAGAGGTTTATTGGACATGAAGATATGAAAGAAATTAAATCTCCTTAATTGAGGAAGATCCTTTACAAGTCATCTTTGATTTAACATTTATTTTAATAGTATTTTCTATTTGGCATATTTCTTATCCTGAATCATGGTATATTCAAATAGAAATCGTTTCACAGAGCTAGAAATAGGTCTGAAATGAATGTAGTCATTAGACAGCGTAACATGGATTAGTATAGAGAGATCACATCTTGCTACATGGAAAAAGCAGGATGGTAAATAAGAGCCCAACAGAAATACCTTCACTTGGCCAGGTTCACTCAAAAACACTGCTGAAATTCAGCTCTGTGGTTCTAAGGTCTCCTTATGGCAACTGGGAGGTTCACACTGCCATGCAATCCTTTCTACAGACAAGGACGTATTCTATTTTAGATGTTTCCAGTAGGGAAGAGCCTGTAGAAAGTCATAGCCCAGATATCTGCAGCTCTATCGCTGCACAAAGCAGCCTTGTGTATTGAGCTTACACGTTATGTCCAAAAGTGGACATACTGAAGCATGCTCCTATGGATCTATCCTCTGGATCCCTACCCAGGCACATTGCTCTCGGCACTGTAAGAATGGAGTCTGTTAAACAGGAAGAAGCTCAGGGAGGGAAGTGTCTGCCATGATGGGCCAGACAGAGCAGGCCCATACTGCTGGGGCAGTGTTCAAATGTGCCACTGGGGGCTGAGGCCTGATTTTACATCTGAGGGGGCAGCAAAGATGAAAGGAGGAGAGAAATAATCTGGTTTTAGAGCTGTAAAAGTTAAGATTTCTCCTTTTGATTTGGGAATTGAAAGCACTGCTCCCAGGAAGGCACCATGGAAAGACCAGCTGCAGGCCTTATTTGGTGTAAACAACTTCAAAACAGCATGAGACCTTGGAAGTGGGAAGGGGCAAACCAAATACAGAAGCCCCTGAGAAAATGGTTGTTCCATGGCCCATGTGGGGAGGGGGTAGTGTCTTTTCCCAGTACAAGACATCTTAACACCAACACTGACAGCATTACAAGGAGCCACCACTAGTAACAACGCAGGAACTGCACTTCTGAAAGCAGTAAATATTCTCGTCTCACTGTTAAACTTGCCCATAATGTCAGGCTTTTATCTTACACATTCCAAATGTTATGAATCAGAACAAAGTTCCTCTGTTACGTAATGTTACAGAAGCCAGTACAGACAGTTCATTTGCAAAGTTTTGTCCGGCCACAAAAATCCAGGGCTAAAGAAATGGCAACAGGATTTGCTAACAGTGCTGCCAGAGGATTCCTTCTAAAAATGCTTGCTTTGCAATTTTCAAAGAAGAAATGGTGCACAAACTCAGACTGATGCAGACTTCAAAACGTAAGATGCAAAATATGTGGTTTAATCTTGTTACTTGCTAACCTTCATCATGCTACTACTGGCCATGTGTGGACATTTGTGGTACAAGCAGGCAACGAGGTGCAGCATCAGCAGTGCACTCCAATTGCACAGAAAGAGGAAAGGGAGGATGGTTTGATGAAGGGCATTGTTACAGTATGTGTCTATTTCTATTTTATTTTCTCACAAAAGAAGGTAAGTGTGACTGATGTGGCTTTTAATCGTGGTAGGACATCCATAGGACATCACAGAGACTGACTCAGACACTGGGAGAGCTGTCTTGCATTAGGAGAGCGCACTTCAGGCAATAACACCTTTGCGGAAGTTATATAAATTAGGGCAGATTCCAGTTCACTGCTCAGAATATATGATTCATCCTGGCACCAAGTATCTGGACATGGCTTGACTAATTCTAGCACCTAAAGTGTTCCTGTAGAGAATTCAGCGTGCATATCATGCTCCGCAAATCTCAGAAGATTACCCCTGGTGAATTCCAAGGTTGGTCCACCTGGCATTCCCTCTGCAGGCCCTGGAAGTCCCTACTGGCATATAGGCAGGCTGAAATTTGTGTAACTCTGTGGAATCAGACAGACATTCAGCTGATTTGCATCTGCAACGTTTCCTTTATTTGCACTGACTGGAATACACCGTAGCGTGGCATTCCTTCTAAACTGGTTAGCCTCACAACTTGACACTCTTTCCTCTACTTCCAGACAGAGGGGTGCTGACGTGCACAAATAAGGTATTTCAGGAAACACAGGGTAGTATACTTCTGCATTAAATATTATGTTTAAATGATGTTTAATTACTTTCCAGTCTTCACACAGGCATGACAGGTTTATTAGCAGTCAGTACCTACGAGCTACTGAGCTAGGAACTTGACAGTGACTTGGAACGACTGACATAAAATTGCCCTTGGAGTCAAATGAATTTCCCAAAGTAAAAAGAACAGACCAACTGCTTATTCACTGGCGGAATCCTTTGCCTTTCTGTAACTCCAGTAACATCAGATATGCATGTTTCTGCCTACTTTCACTCTTGTGTTTTTTGTAGTCTGTCTCTACTTCGCTGCCTATTTCTAGCACCTACTTCCCCCGCCTTACACAGAGTTCCAAGGTGTTATGCTCAGATTGGTTAACTGAATGTAAGTCAGCAGAGCAGGTCATTTCATTTTCCCATGGCGTGTTTTGCTCCATCTCATGACCATCATTTGTTTTTTTTTTCCACTTCAGCCTTACCAGTATTACCTGCTTGGCACAGCAGTTTATCAGTGATTAATGAGGTGCCTATTTGCTGGGATGAAGCGGCTAAAGAAGTGTCTTTTCTTTACTGTGCAGATGATTCAACATGATCCTCATTCAGCTTACCGAGTGCTTATATGCTGATTATTTAAACACTCTGCTTTATTGCCCGGAGAGGTATGCGTTGATTCAGTGCTAACCATATCTGTTCTTATAAAACTCCCATGAAGTCTAAAAATACACACGTCGTTCCCAAAAAACAGCCCGGTGAGAACTGTGCTTGTGATGTGCTATTTGTTAAGTGGGCGGATGAAAAACTGAAGTGAAACCTTCTGGCTGGTCAGAATGTATTTTCAAAACCACTCCACACGTACCCAGCAATTTGCACTCCTGTAGCAGCATGCTGCTGCTGTACCTCAGCACGGGCAAACAGAACGTTTGCTCCAACTTGTTTTCTCTCCTGTTTTCTCATGGACTCGCACAGAATAATAAATCATGTCAGAGAACGGCACATTAGGCAGATTGCACGCAGAGAAAGAGGAAATAGGAATGTTGTTGCTTTAGGAAAAGGCTGCAATGAATGGAGGACTGTGGGCAATTATTGCAAGCTGAAGTGATGACTCAGAGTACCTGTTGTGAAAAAGCATCACATTTGGGGTGTCCCAACCAAATCTAGTCCTTTTTTTTGTTTGTTACCAGCTTTTGACTTGTTCAATGAAGGACACTGGGAGTGTGGTTGTACTGTAATACCTGTTAGAGCACTGTAGCTATTTGCAGGGGTCTTTGCAAAGAATCAGGAACACTGCTATAATAAAGATAGGCAATAATTGAAGGAACTATGTTTGAATGGACCTTTTCTTAAATATAGGGCAGAAGTTATTTGCTGGAGGAACTCCAATGCCATGCACAGGGTAAGAACCAGGGGTTTCTCCTTTGGTAGATTCCACTGACACATTCTGGCTCTTGGCTATCCCCGTCTCTCCCCTTTTGCTTCTCATCACGTTCCCAAGAACACCTGCACCACACAAGGTCTTTCCAACAAATGAAGCAACACCTCAACTATTTGCTAGGGACTTTTCAGTGTGCCAGCCAGCAGAAAAGCAACCTGCGATGTGCCTGAGATGTTCTCCTGTACTTCTCACGTTTAGTGCTGAAAGGTCCTATGAGAAACAGCAATTACGGTACAAGTTAGGGCAACTCTTAGGGCAGCTGGAATATTCCCAGGGACCAAACAGGCGACTTCAGAATGGAGGTAACCATGTATTTCTTACACCCGAGGGGATCTCCCCTGGCTGACATTGTCTCGATTTTCCAATGTTCCAATGTCTTCTATTCCTGTTCTACAGCGAATACTCAGTCAGGGGACTTGACGCTGCTGCTTGAAGTGCTGTGCATGCAAGTAAAGAAAATTCTGTCCAAAACACCGTACGTGATGAAGGCAGACAGATGAAGACAGGCAGAAAGGCGCAAAGTTACTTATCTGAGACACAGTGAAGATTCTGATGTAATCCCACCAGAACTAATTCCCATACTGGAAACCTCTGCCAGCAGTGCTTGGAGCCAACTTGCTTTGTATCTCAGCAGTGTGTGAAGGGTGACAGCACAGAGGTAGCTTTAATGCCATAAAGCTGCTGGACAGCCCACATTGTTGTTGCTGTCCAGGAATGAAATGCGCTTTTCCCCTTCTATCTTAAAAATTCATCTACAGAAGGGGATGAAAAAGCTTTTAAAAACAATTAGCACGTAAATGTTGTTTCCGCCCTTACCATCCATACTGCCTAATTAAATGGGGATACTAATAAAAGGGACTGGAAACTCATTTCTTCTAGCCACAAGATAAAGCTAAAAGTAATAATATTCATGCCATGCTTTTGATTTATCTCCCGAGAGTGGCGGTGTATGTTATAAATCTACTACCAACTGCAAATGCCATGCTGACAAAATTCATCTCTCGGAGCCAACAGCTTACACTGTACAAAGCTCTTGTGTATTAATTTGGTATCGGATTTTCTCCTTGTTGCAGGATCAGCTCTCTGCTTTATGACCACTGACATGTGTGAAATAAAATGCAGTGACCAGAAGACGTCTGAAATGAAGTCAGATTTTATTGTATAATGGACTTTCACCAGTGTGGGATTAAAACAAGGCTCATAAAACCAACTGCTACTTAGTGGTTACGGAAAGAAAGTAAATCCGCAATTAAATTATAACGGGGGTATGTTAAATAGGGGTGAGTGAAGGCAGTTCAACTTAATTAATTAAAGCTGGAAAATATTTAGACTATCAGGAACAGATTTCTACTGAAACCATCTGATGAGCTTTGGTTTGATTACTCTCTGATGGCTCACTGCCGTAGAACTCTTCAGGCAAAACACCTGCCGAGAGCCATATGCTGGTAAAGAGGGATTACAGACACATTTTGAAGTTGATGAAGACAGTCTGGATTCAAGCAAAGATTACCCAGCCACCGTGTAGTTCTGCGCGATGCTGTCTGTGCTGTGTTCCAGTGGGGGGTGCTTCTTCATGGAAAAACATTGTTTGGATTCGATACTTGTTTACATGGGTTACCAGAAGCAATTATGGCTCCGAAAAACCTTTTTGTGATAATGGTGTTCTTAGATCTTCCTGCACTGAGCATGTCTTGACAGGGAAGTTATGGAGTCTTCCTGCAACTCGGTGTTGTGATACAGGTTCTGTGGTCCCAGCTGCAGCATATAGTCAAGTCATGCATTGCTAAAAGCCCCAACTCTCCACTGCCCACTATTCCTGCATAGCCCAGGCACTGAGAGAGCAACCTGATGAAGCCAGCAGTGCATCCTCCTGGTAGTGCCCAGCAGCATGCATGGTCATGAGGCCTGGGCTGATCTGTTTACAAGAGCACCACTGCTAGGACAACGTACAGGCAACAGGACTGTGCTGTAGGCTGAACCATCTGTGAGTGCCTTCATCTGTGATGTGCTTCAGAAATTCTGCCACACAGGTGGGATGTTTCACCTTTGTTTGCTGTGCTCACCACACCATCCACAGGACACAAGGGAGGAGCTCAGTACCACATGCCAGCACTGGAAGGTCCAAGCTCTTGGTGACCCATTGGATCCAGAATCTGCCTTCTGCCTGCAGTAACAAGCAAAAGGCCATGGTGGTGGCAGGAAAGCACAGTCACCACATCTACACCTACACTCTAGCTTTGGCTTTTACCCACAACCGTCTGTTAGCTGTTGCATTTTAAAGGATCTGCAAGATCCTCTAAGACTGTACAGAGGAAGGCACAATTCAGGTTTTGGGTGGCTTCTGAAGAACAACAGGAGACAGTATCATGGCAACATTACTCTCTGGAGCTGACTGCAACAGCCTCTGTTGGGCTACAGCTTATACTAGTAAGGACAGCAACAGTGTTTTGTCTTGAATAATATTGGCTTTGGGGTCTGGCCAGGAATATGGTTCCTTGGAGTTAGCTTTTGGTTTGCATGTTCTCACATCTTTAAGAGTATATAAAGTTGCACAAATGCACTCAGAAGTGCTTTCCATGCCCCTATTTCTGGTTTCTTTTTCTGACATACCTTTGGTGTATCCCTATGTATGAACATCTCCATAACAGTCTAGAAGCACCCTGCATTGTGAACATGGATAGAATAACCTCAAACATGGTGTGGGCATAGCCGGAGTATCTGTTTCATTCTCTGGGCTCAAGTTAACATTTCTCAAAGCAGCATCAAGATATCAGTGACACTGCATTGAAAAGGGAAAGTGTTTCCCTTCTGGTCTGACCCAGGGAAACCCAGAGAGCACAGTTCTCGTGAACCTCCCAGGAGCTCAGGGGAAAGAAAGGAGTGCTACAAAATGCCAGGAATCCCAAGTGCCAGCTTCCCAAAAAGTCTTTTCCATGAGTAAGATCTGACTTATTGAAGCATTTGTTTTTATAAAATGGATCATCTGGAAGCTGCTTCCTTTCATCTGACTTCAGGCAAGTCAGACTGAGAGAATAATAAATTCTTATCCTCTGTTGAGGAATGTCTTGATTTTTCTTTCCCAAAAATACATATAACTGGATGTTCTGAGAATGTCCTCATGCCCTAGGACTGCTTGAGTAAATAAAAGGAATTGTAGCTATTGCCAAGATGTTCTTCATTCCTATTTTTGGGCATACTTCTGAAATTCATACGTAAGCAACACTCACTGCAACCAAGGGAAGTTGGTACTTAGGTAAGGACTGATGCTAAACATCATCACAGCAGGATTTTCTGGATTTCTGACTCTCAGCCCAAGTCTGCAGCTCAAGTCTTGAAGCTGCTCCTCACCCTTGCGTTGGTCCACAGCAAAACCACAGACGGGAACAAAAATGAACTGTGGGTGGAAAATCAAACTCTGTGTTGAAATGTTAGATGTTGTCATTCGGGTCCATCTCACATTTAAATCAGTAGTTCAGATGGACTGGTTCTACTGCTCCAACTCCTTCTTTACCACGTAGCTCTGTGACAGAAGTGGGACAGAAGTTCTCCTACGTGCAGTAGCAGGAACCTCAGGGATGCTGCAGAGCACAAGGCTGTGTGTGGCAGCATGCTGTCCAGCTGCCCCATGCCGTAAATATTACAGCACTAAGACCTAAAAATGGAGAATGCTGTTTCATCACACAAAACAAGCTTTTGGGCACTGGACTGACATTATTTTAGCGCAGGCTTTGCAATCTTTCTTCTCAAAGGATTAGGCTGAAGATTGGTATGTAAACCAGTTTATAATCAGCCAATGTATTTAAAAGAAGCATGCGTCTAAGCTAGATGAACTTAAAGTCTGTTCATAGGTGGTGGCTGGCTAATCACTGCCATTTATATACATCTCTGATTCTCTGTGAGTGCCTGGCATGACATCAGTCAGAAGGAATAGACTGGGAGGTTCAAGCATTTGCTGCAAAGGTGAACGTGTGGTGTGCTGATATGGACAGTGCTGCCTATCTGATGACATGCTGACAGCTGATACAGCCTTACACACATACTCGTGCTGTGGGCACGTGTTCTGGAAAATCCAGAGCATACAGGATACATCTGCATGCAGAAATGCCCATATGCAGAAATGTTTATTTCAATAAGAATTTACTTCCAAATAGGTAGGTTATTGTGTTTAAACACTGGTAGTGCATGTAGCAATGTTTCTGCTGTGAGTAATATGCTATTATTATATATGCCAAATAACAGTTAGAAGTTGTTTTAACAGTGCTTTGAAAGAGATTGTTTTTAAGGTAACTTGCACATACATGTGTACATACAGCCATTTGTCGTTTATGTTCTGATGATTATACTATATTTGAGGACAGGCTGAATTGGGATTTGAGCAACCTGGTCCAGAGGGAGGCATCTATCTATCTATCTATCTATCTATCTATCTATCTATCTATCTATCTATCTATCTATCTATCTATCTATCTATATAGCATGGGGGTAGGAACTAGGTGATCTTAAAGGTCCCTTCCAACCCAAACCATTCTATGACTCTATGATTACTTTTACTCATTTTTGTCATTTAAATGACTGGTATTTGCACATACTTTCATTGAAAAACCACATAAGCACATCAACTTCTTCCTGAAACTTAAAAAAATAAAATAAAAAGTCCCAAGCCCAACTTCTTATACAGGTCAGTCCATGGGATCTGAATCCAATCCCAGTTTTCAAAAAGTGCCTGCATTTGAGTTGCTTGGGCATGTATATTCTGTGATAAATGTTCTGTTTCTTGGCTAGATACTGATACGTGACAAGACGCTTTATTTTCTTGACGAAGCAAGCTTTCTGTTGATCACTGAAACACTATGAATCTGACCAGACTCAATTTAAATTGTCTATTTCAGGCCCCACTAGACACATATACACAGAACCTACCTTACTATCTTCCCCCGTGATCCACCTTATGTTTCAGTGATTTTACCTGCTTTATGGCACTGTTACTTTCATAGCTGCAATTACGGCTGTTACCTCGTTTTCCATTTCATTCTAAAATGGTATGATTCACTACAGCTCTGCACCAGCACGCCTTGAACTCCAGCCACAGAAAAGCAGCACATCATCTGCATCCTCAGAAGCATCCTCCGCACTCCCTGAGTGCAGAGGTAGCACAGAGCATGACTCAGCTTCTCTCCCAGGAGCCACTGTAGCCTGGTGACTTCACCACGTTGCACATGAAATGTGCAGGATCTGTGGCTGCTGCTTCAGTCCCTGTCGCAGCAGATCTGCATCTATTCCCATGTGAGTGCAGGAGGTGGGGACGTGGGGGAAGGGAGGATGTCCTGAGGTTCTTTTTCCAAGCCAGTTGTCCTCCTCCTGAGCTCTGAAATATAAAGGGATTGAGTAAAAGCACATCCTTCTATGGCATGGATCCATAACGGTGTGTTTGATCAGAGCTGCTGATGGCTGGGATAAGTGCATTTGCTATAAACTGCACATTCAGCATCAGGCCAAGTACAAGAGATTGCAAACAATTATAGACAAAGACAGTCAGTTACTCTTCTTAGGGTAAGAAAAAAGAAAAAAAAAAGAAAAAAAAAAGTCCATAACTGGCTATTTTATTTTATTTTTTTTCTAGAACATAAATGAGTACTTAATTCTTCTCTTATCATTTATAGGTATCAGCCCCAAGTACCACTTTGTATTTGCATCCATGCAAACCTAGTAAGTTTCTATGTGAGAAGGGTGGACAGCCAAGCAGAAAATATTTCTAGCAACTGCTGCCTTGGCTTCTTTCTTTTTCTGCACAGCATTATCAGTAACAGATAGGGCAGGTAAAGTTTCAGCTACGTGCCTCTGACCAGGAATACTCGCTCAGGGCTCCGGGAAAATGCACCACACGAGGGAGCTCTCCAGCTGCCAGACGGGTTTTTTTCCACCGACCGGAGGAAAAGCTTGTGAAAATCAGGCAAAAAATTCAGCCGACTTAAACTCTTTCCAAAATGTAAATGTATACAATTACTTATGCAAAAAAAATGAAGCCTCAAATCAGGCGTGTATTAAATTGTATGTAAGCAAGGAAAACATTACCTTGTTGAGGAAGATTCCTGCAGACTGCATATGTGAGAAAACCTCTCTTGATCAATCCTGGTAAAGTAGGAATTGCTCAAGTAATAAATGATGGCTGAATCCGGTCCTATTAATAGCAAGGGCTTGCACTGCAGGAAGCAAGAGAAAAAGAGACGAACCAAAGGCAACACACACCTTCTCCCTTTCCCTTCATATAACTCCAAGCAGCAAGAAGTGTGCTGGCATTACCAGGGTGAGCAAAAGACACTTTTCTTTCACACCATTCAGCACATTTGCTCTCTCGCAAGTTACATGCAGATGATAAAAGTGCCATGATTTGTTTGGCAGGAGTAGAGATTTTAGCGGTCCAAGGCCAAAATATCCCCAGCTACGTATGTCCCTTGATAATGCTGTGCATTATATGGTGTGCTGACTGGTTTTCACTTTTCAGGTCAGATGAGTCAAGTAGTTTGGATCTTTTTCCAGTTCCTTCATGCTGCTGTAGAAACAGTAGTATGTCAGCAGTAAGGGAATTGCATCCACATTGAAAACACCCTTATAAGTACTTTAAAGACAAATTTGGGCAATTTCTTACATTTTACAAGGTAGGAAATCTTCTATTGCTGGACTATGATGATGAGCGATTGTGTAACAGACTTCTGCAAAAAATTACTGTGCAGGAATATTACACAACTGTATCCTGCAGGTGTGTTGCAGGGATTTACAGATGGAATAGCAAAATCAGTCAAGGCCTAGCAAAGTAACCAGCTGCACAAGAGAGGCAATCACCCTCTGGCAAAGGACAGGCAGGTATCTCTACTACTAGAGACAAATAAATATCTCTGCTGTGTACAAACATGACACACAGAACAGAGCTAAGCAGCAGAGCATTGGAAAAGCGTAGATGTCACAGGCTAACACGATAGAAGAGAAATGGCTGCTTACAGGTTATCTCTGACACTGCGTCCTTGATCTATGTTATGCTTGCTTTTCATTGCCTTTCAGGTTGTTCTTCTTTCTTTGTATCACACACATCAAAAAAATTAGCAAATGATTCATAAAAGATACATCAGGATTAATTGTGTAATTGAAGCATCTACATGTTGGAACATATTTGACCATAAGGAATGAATGAATGCCTTGGAGTAATCCAGCAATCAAGCATCAGTCTGTGCACCCCCACCCATTTCTGCAAACAAATCCATTTGGTATATATCAGAAAAGTTATTATATATCATATAAGATTAATAATTGCAACTTTTGACCGTCTCATAAACAGGCATATGAAAATGACCTCTAGTAAATGTGTAACTTCAACTGTGGCAGAAGCCCAAGTGTAGCAAAAGTTATAAGGCACCGAGTATGGGTTTGACAGTTACAGACAGTTGTATCTGTAAGGCCTTGTGACAAAATGGGCTTCAACTATCTTTTTATTTTATTTTAACCAACTTGCTACAGGTATTGCAACATCACCTGGAGGATCTCCCTTACTGTCCTCTTCCATTTACATTCAGAATATATGTATTACTTCATTATTCTGATATTCTTCTCGGAGGTGGGAATTCAGACCATTCTTACAAGTTATCAACAGTGAATCACCTTCAAAAGACACACGTCATCCTTTTACAATTAAGGTAAGAAAAGATATACAATAAGTGCCTGTACAACATGGACAGCAGCCAAAACAGTAACACATTTCTGCTTCACGTGGCGCAGTATGACACTGTTTTTCCTCTTGACAAAGTTAACAAAAACCTGGGTGCTCTGATCTCCAGCCTATAAACACGAACAAGCACACAGGGTGTACCAGTACACAATGCCTTGCGACGTACAGGCACCATCCAAGGCCCTATCCCAGCACTGCCTGGAGCTGCCCATCTGGAGCATGGTGCAGGAGCACTGTGACTACTGCTGAGGAATGTGGCAGGAATGTGAGGACAACTTTCTCAGGGATTTCTCCAGAGCAAGCTGAGGCAGTGTCGTTTGTAATTTACTGGAACCTTCTGCGTGATTCATGTTTAAATTCGCTCTATTTTTATCATTAAGGCCCGTGCTTCTGATCTGTGATAAAGAGACCTTTAAATCACGGGGTTCTTAAAGGATTCTTGTGGTTCCTTCACCGACTGGATTGCATCTTTTGTATGGGAAGGATTTGTCAGAAGTCAGTGTGGGAAAGCAGCCTGCCTGTTGCAGTGGCTGACAGTCCCACTGTGGGAGCTGGCAACGGGGCTGGGCACGGGCCTCAGCCTGCTGGAGGTAACACTGGGAAAGGCCAGAAGGGCTCCCAAACACACTTCCTCATCAGCCAAAGGGACGAAGAGCGCAGCATTCTCCCTTCCCAACCTATTTCCCAGCACGATTCCTGCCCTTTTCAGAACAGGACATTCCATGCAATAATTGTGCCACTCACTTGTGTGGAGTGGGGGCGTGGAAACAGGTTTGGTGTGCAGTTGAGGTTGGAAACGCGCCTCATTGGATTAGTGTCATTTACCTCAGCTCCTGCTGTAGCTGCTGGCATTGCTGGCCAGCCATACCCAGAAGACTGAAGGAAATTTTGATTTGGCATTCAATTATGAGGGCTAATTGCTCTGCAAAGTACTGTGCATTGTTACCAATACACCAGAGTGGATTTACCCTCACATGCTTGCCTATCACAAAGAAGATTGCATTCCAAAGGAAGCAATCCCCTTAGCCCAGCATAAGAGGCTTTAAGAGATCTTTGGCTTCAATGAAAAGGCCTTCTTCTTGGAGCCAAGCCTACATCCCTGGGAATAAAGTCCACCAGGGCTCTGTGAGAACATCTAAGGATAGAACTGTGTTTGTTGTGTGATCTGGAGGCTACTCTAGATGCAGTGCTGGAATGCTGCTCTTGCCTTACCAAAAAAAGAAGAGCATATCCAGGAGCTCTACATGCCAAATGAAAGTGCTGCTTGTTGGCAGAGAGAAAAACTGAACCACGGTTTTCTTTGTCTCCACCAACAGTTCAGTGCCATTCACAGCTCATTAGATGACCTTATCAGTGTATTTGCATTGAGTCAAGGGAAATTCAGAGAAGCTTGCATTATGGGATTCCCCCCCACTTATTGACTTACTTAGGATTTTCCATCTAAAGAGACTGAGGTTAACTTGGACTGTAACTAAATGTGAATTTTTAATTTCCTAGGGGATTTTTCTGGTTGGGGGGGGAAGTTTGTCTGCTGAACTGAAACTGTTTACAGCTCTTGTTATTCCAAGAGTCCAGTGTGATCTACTCAGTTACTTTCTCTTTAGCCAGTCCTATTAGGTCGGCAGTTACTTTCGAAACTCACAGTAATGACTTTTTGGGGAAAAAAAATATAATAAACTCAAAGTATAAAACATACATTTCTATTTCAAAAGTATCTGTGGTCTTTTTAATCATCCTTATTACTTCAGTTCCTACAGACCAAGTGGGGATGGGATCCTAAATTTGTCAGCTCACACCAAAATCAACAAAGGGCTGCTGGTGCTCACGCCTTCTCCCATGCCTGTGGATGCTTATTGTGCAAGGCCACACAGACATCAGTGCGTGGGAAAGGCTGTA
Organism: Excalfactoria chinensis; assembly: GCF_039878825.1. Taxonomy (NCBI): domain Eukaryota; kingdom Metazoa; phylum Chordata; class Aves; order Galliformes; family Phasianidae; genus Excalfactoria; species Excalfactoria chinensis. The sequence goes on from NC_092826.1 coordinate 99,200,746, forward strand.
CAGAACTCCTTGGGAAGAGGATTTGGGAGAAGCAAAGGAGACCACCATAGCACCAAGTTAGTTTGGTTTAAAGTGCTGTGAGACTGCAGCAGGAGGTGCGGTTCCCCTGCTGGAAGTTGCAGCTCTCGTATGTGAGAGATCCTGAATCTGGAGTACGTGGAGGTCCTGCAGTCTGACCCAGTGCTAGCACTGATGAGAGCTAGTCAGCCAGTCGGACTGACTGCCGCATCCTGGAACCAAGTGGAGCCTTCACGACAGGACGGCTATCGGCGTAAAAGAGTGTTTGCACAAGGTCAAAGCAACACCAGCTGGAGTGGAAGAGAGGGAAGAACCGAGTACGTGACAGCACGGGAAGAAAGGCATCGCCTGTCCCAGCGGCAGCTTGCACCGTAGTGTAACGTGATGCGTCCGGTATCAGAAGGACGGCAGACCGACTACACCCTTCGCTGTCATTGAAAGGACCTGAGTCCTCTGCTTCTGCCCTTGGGAGCTGAGCCCGCTACCAACTGCACTCGGGCAGCTGAGGCAGGAGCTGCCACAGGGCACAGCCGGCACCTCCCTTCCCCTTCCTGCATGGGCGGCATTCGGACCGTCTGACCCCCGAGTCGCAGCCCGTGCTCGCAAACGCCGTGTTTTAAATGAAGTCAATCTGTAGGTGGGCTATTACGCTGCAGATTCAGCCGCGCCGTGGGAACCGAGCCGGCTCCTCGGGCTTTTCCACCTCACGCCACGGCAGAGGGCGTGGCGAATGGCCGGAGGGCGCTCGAGAGGGCAGCGCCGGGAGGAGAACACGGCCGCTTTCCCCCTGCACACGCTCCCCTCTCGCTGCTGCGGGACTCCCTGCCCGTCGTAGAGCCTCACGACCACACGCCCGTCCCGCCCCAGCGCCCCTCGGCCGCCGCCCCCTCACCCACCCCCTCTGCGGGGCGGCGGCACCGCGCATGCGCGTCCTTCCGCAGGGCAGAACCCGCAGGGGGGCGGAAACGCCGCAGCGCGAGGCAGGAGAGGAGGGATGCGCTGAGAGGGCGGGGATAGCGCAGGCCACGCCCGGTCTGGCTGGCGCCGGTCGGGGCGGGGGACGCAACTTCCACGGGACGGCGGTGGCTGCCGGGTGGGTGCCGCTCTGTTTTGCGGGCATCGCGCGGCCCGGCCGGGCTGCGGGGAGGTCGAAGAGCAGCGAGAGAAGCCGGGACGAAGTTTTGGGAGCCGCCCCGCGGCCCGGGAGCTGAGGCGGGAGGGGCCGGAGGCCGCGGCGTCGGGAGCATGGGAGGTCCGGCCCGGCCTCGCCGCTGCGGCGCCCGCGGGAGGGCGGCCCGGGAGAACACCTCCGTGAGGTGCGCGCTGTAATAGCGGCCCTCGGCGCACCCGCCTTTCCCGCACTCTCCTTAACCCGCGGCTAGAAGCTCTCCGGGACGGCGTGCGGAGGCGGCCGGGCGTCCCCCGAGGACCTCAGATTCCGACTCGAAGCTTCCTCTCGGGGCCGGAGGCGGCTCCGCATGGAGGCTCCGGGCGCGCGGCCGGGGCGCGGGGCTCTCCGAGAGGCGCCGTGAGCCTGCCCGCCTCCCCCGAGACCCGCCCGGCTCGCCGGCGCCCTCCGAGCGAACTTCCCCGCGGCGTTCCGCGATGGAGCCTCCCGGGATGGACTATTTCTGCGCCCAGGTGCAGCAGAAGGACGTGGGCCGCAGGCTGCAGGTCGGCCAGGAGCTGCTGGAGTACCTGGGCGACCCCGCCCGCTCCCCCGACGTGGAGCAGGACCAGCAGCGCCTCGACAAAGTGATCGACGAGCTGGCGACCTGGGTCAACTCCAGCAACTTTAAGGTGAGGCCGGGCGGGGGGTCGGCGGGGCGCCGCCGTGGCCGCGAGCGCGTTCCGTGTTCCGGAGAGCGATTCCTTCCCGCGGGTGCCCGTGCCGAGCGTTTCCGTCGTCGTTAGGCGGCTTTGCCGTACGTGGGAAGTTGTGTCGGATCTCCGTAGCGGCCCGGCGATGAGTCACGTCGGGCTTTTTGCCTGCTCGGTGTTGGCTGAAGGGCGGCGGATCGGCGATTGACGAGGTCCGTGTGCGTGGGTCACGTCGGGGAATGTTTCCGCCGGCGGGCAGCCGGCCCGGAGCGATTGGCGCTGCAGTTCCATCGCTTTCGCCTCGGGGATTTCCTTGTGCTGCGTGTGAGCGCTCGGGCCGTCAGCGGGCGGCAGTGTGGGCCCGCCGCGCTGCGCTTCTCCCTTGCGAGCCCTTACTGTGCCGGTGGGCGTCGGCAGTGGGGGAGCGCGAAACCCGGGCCGGCTCTTGGGCTGTACTGTAAGGAGGGAGCGGTTGGTTCCTCGTCTCAGCAGCTTAAGCTGTTTCCCTTTTAAAGGGGTGAAACTGGGAGTCGAAAAGCAGATCTCGAGGTGTTGTGGTTCCTTTCCCTCTGTGCCACTCGTTGGTGGCCTTGTACGCACACAATTGTGTTTTGAAGCATTGTGACTGTTAATTGCAACAGCGCGAGGTCTCCGATGCTTTGTGATCAGTTCCGGTGTTGCCGTGTGCGGTGGTGGCTGCCAGCATCTGCTGCCTCACTCACAATGGAAGCTAGCAGGATTTTAGGGAGCCGTGGTTTGCGTCCAATGTGCGTGTTTTGTCTTGAACAAGCACGTGTTGGAACATATCTGCTCTATTCCATATCGAAATGTTAGATCTCAGTTTGTTAACAACCTCTGGATCGGAATGGTCCAAGGCTCGTACGTGTTTTCAAGACAAATGTTCAATTAATCTTTGTTTTTTAATTACTGTGTTTTTGTTCATTTGTTGAGTGCCCTTTCCTCTGCAAAGCAGTTGATATACAGCACCTAGAAAATCCTGCTTTCCATCCTCTGTGTTGCTAAAGGTTTTGCAGCGTGATGTGGCTGTTGAGTTGAGCAGTGATACTGGCTGGCAGCTGAATAATCATCAGAACTGCTGAGCCTGATGAGCTGGAGTGGCAAGTAGGGAACATACAAGGAAGTTAGGAGAGAGAGCACTATTCCCTCGTAGGTGACAGGTGTGGGTAATGAGGGAATAACAACCATAACTCACCCTGGATGTGCTGTATCATTTTCCACTGATGGAAAACTCAGTTTCTGCGTATGATGTGTTCTACTGGCCATCATGGAAAAGAGAGATGCAGGGACTCTGGGTTCAGAGCTGTGTGGTAGCTGAGAAATGCCATCCTGGGAAGTTTATGCCTCAAATAACCGTGAGGGGTAGGAAATGGAGAGAATAAGAATAGAAGGGTGGATTTGTCGGACTTGGTAACAAATGGGGAAAACAAATAGGTGTGGAGTGAACAGGTATAGACTTGTTATCAGCAGGGTTGAATCAGCTTGTGGCAAGAAGATTTCGACCACTTAAATAGTGCTTTTGATTTCTTGAAGTTGGCAGCTATTCATAGGGCTTTAATAAGCAAAACAAAACTGGTAGTTCTGAACTCTGAAGGCAGATTAGGGAAAACTAGTGAGTTCATCTAGCTCATTGAAGAGGAATGCACAATTTCCAGTTTGAGTAGCTGACAAATCAGTAAGGTGGAATTAAGAATGTGTTGATGGGTGCTGGAATGGGATGGAGTTATGGTGAAAGTTTGTTGGGGAACACTAGAAGTACTCTGAACAGGGAGATGAATCCTCATTAAAGGCCGTCTGTAACGGTGTGCTTTGCGGGCTGAGTTAGCATGTCCGTCAGAGGTCTTATGCAATCAGTGATTAAGTGTCTTCCAGAGACACCAGGGAGTGCACAAAGGATGTGCATGTTCGAACGCCTTGATTTGGGTCCTAATTACAATCAAAGTGTTGCCCACTGAACTGGAAACGGTGTGCTTAGCGTTCTGGAACTATGCTTTGGTTTATTCTGCGGTAGTTGGGACTGCTTGCTTTCTTCCTACAACCTTTGTCTTTTGTGTCTGTGTTTTTAAATGGCTGCTTTCCCAGGGCTGTGAAGAGTAATGGAGAAAAAAACAACAACAAAACAACACAAAAAAACTCAACAAAAAATGTAGGGAAGTGAATTATGTAATCTTCCTTTTTAAGGAGGAGATAAGTTGGATGTAGAGTATTAAGAGTTGGCTGACGGTGGTGTTTTGCTGGTATTTGTTTTCCCAAAGCTTAGAAATACCTGGCAATCACAAGACTGGAACAATGCTAATATTTGTGTTCAGGCTTGTGGGCAAACTTCAAGCGCTGAACTCCTTCCACTTTTCTGACTGTATCCTATCTTTCTATTACTGATCCATAGTAGCTTTGCTGTGTTAACCTGCATGTTCTTCCCTGTGAATGGTGCCTAGTCCAAACAGATTTGGAAGACCTGCCATACTCGACAGTCACTTGAAAAGAATTACAGGATTATCTAACTTGAAACAGTCTGGTAGCTCAAACTGTTTGTGTCTGAGTCAGATAAGTAATCTGGAAATCTGCTTTGATACATCTGCTGAAGAGGTGAAAGACACCCCAAGAGAAATAGTGCTTCAGCTGCAGGGTTGAGCAAGCGTGCTTTTGGCAGCTAGCAGTTTGTGTGTGTTCTGTGGTCCTTTTTAGAGCCTATAAAATCAAATAGTTGTCCTCTCAAAATGTAATTATTGAGCGGTGAAGCCAACTTGCTGATGTACAGCTAAATCACGTGTGACTGGCAGTAATAAAAATTACTGCTAACGTTCTGATGGGAAGTTAAGGTATTGCTTGTGTGAGTAGAATAGTAAGCAAAAAGATGATCATGTTTGGATTTCTAACCTTTGCAGTAGCAATGTTGTCCTCAGTTGCAGCAGGAAAACAGTAAATGAATGTTGCTTCTGTGTCAGAGCAGCAGATTATTACTGAGTGACAAACAAAGCTGAATTTCGCACAGTCTCTTCCCGGTAATGTGGTTTGTATGTTATTCCCAGGCAGATCCTTGGAGTTAATGGTCACTCTGTGCTTCTTGGAAAGGAGGCTATTCCTTAAGCTTTGTTTGTCAGATCACCAAATGCAGGAGATGCTAAAATAACAATAGTGTGGCAGCTGTATTCGTGTTATCATTTTAGGAAGTATGTGTTGTGTCTTCAGTTCCAAAGAAGGCTACCAGCAGGAGGAGTTCGCGGTATGCAGCAAGGAGGAGAAAACTGCACTGCAGTTTTAGAGTCAAGAAACAAGTTTAGGATAGTAGCAGCAGTTGTAACTTCTGTGCGTACACGTATGTAAATGAAGGAGGAGCTGAATGAGAAAATGGTTTTAATAAAAGGAAACAATTGACAATTCAGACATGGATTGACAGGGGCCACACATGAACATGCATTGATATGCAACGTGCTGTGAGTCACATCAGCGTGCAACACTTTGAGGTGTATTGGCACAGCTCAACATATGACACACATGGTTACGTGACATGCTTTAACATTCATAAATACAACATCTGTTGACCAGCATCAGAACGGGGTGGCTTGTGACAATTGTTGATAGGAGATATGTTGACTGATGTGTTAACAAAAAACCTGACATGTGACATGGACATGTGGCATCACAAGTGACATGTGGCGTCATACGTGTTATGACATCACAACACAAGAAGACATCTGTCAATGTGCCAGCCATTGCCAAGAGTTTACATAAGTCACACTTGGACAACTGTAAAAATGTGACATGTTGACACACGTGAACACTACAGTTGTCATGTCACACAGTGCCCTTTGACATGTGATGACAAGTTTCTATAGGTGACACATGTCACTATGACAATGCTGCATCCTTAGATGATGACAAATGTCATGCTACACTCTTTGGTGTGTTAGCATGCAAAATGCTTTAATGGATGTGACCACATAGTGCTTGCATACGTTGACATGGAAAGTCACATATCAATGTGTGATGTGTCAATTTGTAACACACTTAGGTACCCTGACCCTCTGGCAAATGTGGCATGCCTCATCGTGCATCCATGCATGACGTGCTTCTGCACACCAGTGTGCAACATGCTACAACATCCATTGCCACACATCAATGTGTGACATGTTTTAAAAAAGAAGTTTTGGCACACAGCAGACTGAGATGTATCAACACATGACATGTGCTGACAGATCAACAAGCAATATGCTTTGATATCTATTATCATACAGACGTGCTGGTAAGTGCTTCGGCATGCAACGTGCTTTGATAGATGTCAACACTAGACTCTTTGGCATGCTTTGACACATGTTGACATGTAACATGTTTTGGCACACTTTGATATGTGTTTACATGTGATTTGTCACACTTACACACACTGATGGGAATCTACATTTATACACTGCAGCCCATGTTGGCATGTGGCATGCTATGATACTTGAACACACAAGCACATGAAACACTGATTTACATGTGGTGACACTGAATATGTGTTGGCACTCATTGGTACTGAATAGACAGCAGCATGCAGGGCATTGATACATGGCCATGAGTATTAGCAGACAGTGACAGAATACAAGGATGTGATGGCATGACAACATGCAAGATGAACTGTGTTGACTTGTGTTGATATGTGTCACACATTTACTTTTGACATGCATTGACATGTCATACATGGTGTGACAACACAAAATGTGTCAGCTTGCAAGTCTTGCATATTGCATGAGCACATTACATGTGAGCATACTTGAAAGTCAGGGCCATGCTGTACTTGTTAATATGCTGCATGAATCAACACACTGCACATACGAACACATGCATGCAACATGATTAATACCATGTCAGTTATTATTAAAACTATGAGAGAGATCCCCAGTTGAAGACAGTGGAAAAGAGCCATGCTGATGATGACATTAGTATGTGGCCCAATGCTGCTGGAGCAGTTGGAGCCTTTTATCTTGCAGATCAGTTCTGTTACAGCTCCATAGCATGCACCCCAACATTTCCAGCAGGTCAAGGGAGGAGGTTCTTCCTTTCTGCTCAGCATCAGTGTGGCTGTATCTGGAGCACTGGCTCCAGTTCTGGGCTCCCCTGCATGTGAGAGATGTGGACATACAGGAGAGTTGTGAAGAGCCTGGAGCACCTCTGTGAGTAGAGGCTGGGAGGGCTGGGCCTGTTCAGCCTGAGCAGGAGGAGTCTCAAGGGGTTGTCATCTATCTCCATAAACACCTGAAAGGGAGTTTCTCAGAAAACAGAGCTGGGCTCCTTCCAGTGTGCCTAGAGCCAGGACAAGAAGCAGTGGGCAAAAAACAGAGCACGTGAGGCACCCTCTGAGCACATGCAGCAGCACTTCCGTGCTTTGCAGGTGGCAGAGCACTGGCATGGGCTGTCCAGAGAGGCTGTGGGGTCTCCTCCTTAGGGATCTCCAAAAGCACCTGGGCACTGCGCTCTGGGTTTACCTGCTGGAGTAGGGGCTGGGGTGGATGGACCCAGAGGTCTCTGCTTTCCTCAGACCTAATGTGATTCTATGATGTCAAATGATAATAGCTCCTTAAAAAGGCACTCTTGAACACTCAGCATGGTGTTTAAACTGGTAGTATTTACTGAGGTGGCTTATTTGCACTAATTATTGAAGTAGAACTCTGCAATCACTAAGTAATTCATTGATAGGCAAGTTAGAAAGAACCAACGTCATCCATGTAAACGTGACTTACATTGTAAGAGCTGACTGAACTTTCCTTTTCATAAGGAGGGATCCAAACATATGGACCACACAAGCATTGTGTCAGAGTGCTTTGTATCAAACTACACTTACAGGAAGGAAGATGCAGGTGGTCAGATTCTCTGATGGTAATGGTCATGATAGGACTTTCCTCTGATAACTATCAGGCCTCTCACTGAGATTTATGGAGCCTCAGATCTTCCAAATGGCTGTTGTTTGTGCGCAGATGAGACTTTAAAGAAACAGAACCCCAAACCATAGCAGCACAGCACTGGAAGATAGATAACAGAATACTCACAAAGGAAAACTATCTTACAGATTGCCGTTGGAGAACAGATCTGAAGTGGAATACGTAGTCTGGAAACAGATGCATAAGAAAACAGCATGTTTATCCAAAATAATTCAAACAAAATCTCAACCTTTTATAGTCTTTTATAGCTTGAGAACTTGGTAAATAACATTAAAGGAAGGAGTCTTTATGAAGCTCTGATGTTACCCTAAAAACTGATCTGTGTTTAAAGTTAACAATTACAGTATTCTGTTTTCTCATCTTCCTAAATCTTAGCTCCAGTTACTTAGTGGCAAGATTTTAATGTAATGTGGGTTAGCATCCACTTATGTTTGCATATTGTCTGTTAGCATGTAGTAAAATGAGTTTCCGAGTAAGTTGGAATTTCGTGCCTCCCACTTAGGAGGAGATCTAGTCTAGTAATAATAAATCCATTAAAATCTGTTCCATGATGTGGTTGTTTCAGATCCTGGATTTTATGGGTGGCTTAGCAGTCTGTTTTCCTGTGGAAACATGAGTCCCGTGATGCTGTGTGTGTGGGCCGCCTGTGCTCCCATTCATCTCCAGTCAGATTGGTTTTGGCCTGTTGCCTGGGGTGGACAGTTGTTACAGTGAAGGATTTTAAGAAAACACTGTTTTTAAAGAAAACGTGCCTTCAAATTCTATGGAAATAAATAGCTGATAGAAGGGATTATTTCTGCTTATGTATTTGTGGGGAAATTACAAATGCCAGTGCTTCAGGAAGGCTTTTCTTGGGCATGGGCCTCTTCATGGGCAGCACCTTGAGGTAACTTCAAGACGTGAAAATGCATGTTGTGTGTTCACAGCGAGCTGCTGGAGGGAATTAAGAATGAAGATTTTAACTGGGTGCAGGATAATAAAAGGGGAGCAGATGTGTCCCAGCTGGTCACAATTGGTCGGTTTAACCAACTGCTTCTGACCACCTTCTTGTTTCTATGTAAATGGCTGTTGTCCCCGTGCTGGTTTCTGCTCCCAGGAGGGAGGGAATTACTCAGAATCCCAGTAGCATTTTGAACTGTGTGCTGGTTTCTGAATTTTGAACAATATTAAGTGAGGAGAAAAGAAAACTGGTGTAGCTGAGGAAGCAGGTAGATGAGTGGTGTGGTCTGTGCTGTCATGGGAGGCAGTGTCAGCTTCTCCGAATCCTGCTGGGAGTTCAGAAGAGGTTGTCATTGCTTCATATGAGCTGAGTAACCAGACTGAAGCAAGTCTCAGCATCTGGGAAATGTTTCTTTTTTCCTGCCTGTAGTAGTGCTTGATTTGTTTTGTGTTTTAATCTGTTTGCCTTTTCTGTGTCTGGGAACTGCTCTTCCAGACTCCTTCTAGTTATTTTTTTTTCTTTCAATTTATTTTTTGCCGAGGCTTTCTGTTTTATGTTTCCTTCAGCAGCTGCTAGAGGAGGTGAGACCCTAAGCAATATGTCTGTCCTGCTGCTGGTCTCTGTTTCTAAGGAGTTCTGGTTTCTACTTCACGTTGAGCTAAACCTCTGGCAGTCTTCTTTTAAAGGAAGAAAGTGCAGAACTGCAGTCCTGATATTATAACCCAGAGAGATTAATAGCCACTTCCAGCTCCTTAGTCCTCTTAAAAATTTGAGTTTTATCATTTATAGTCACAAATAGTGAATCACTGCGGTTTTAACATTTATTTTCTTTCTATTTTAAGGCAAATACTGAAAAATCTGAACTGCTGTGGTATATGTAAATACAATCAATCCATTCCAAATATACACTGATAAATTTGTCTTAATGAAGGCTTTTAAGAAGTTGTCAGCTCTCTAATAAGAAGTCTCATTTTTCTTTAAGATGTGGTGGCTGAGCGTGTTTTCTTACAAGGTCTGTGATTTCTTGAGAATCTATTCTAAAGAATTCTGTACTCTTCAGTTTTGTATATCTGGTGCTTTTCTTTTCAACAGGTGGCGTTACTGGGATTAGATGTTTTAGGTGCCTTTGTCCACAGACTATTGGGACGCTTTAAATCCTACATAGGAACTGGTAAGTGAAAAGTAACCTTCTTTGTCTAAGACCAAAAGGAAGAAGGAATGCTGCACCCTTAACCCCAGCAGTGATAGCTGAACATGTGGAGTTAACTCCTAATTCAAATGAGTGAATTTCACATATCTGCTCAATTCATTTTGCTGCTGTCCTTGAGAAGAGATTGCGATACCAGGGCGTTCACACTGTTGTTTTATCACAGGCTGTTTTTAACAGAAGTACCTAGCTTCATATCCTTGTTCAAAATGTGCATGTATTATCTTGCATCTTGTTCCTCCAGCACACCCAGCTATGTTAAATCGTCTGTCAGAAACCTAAGCTTGCTGTTCTTTGGGTTTCCACTGCTGTCTTTATTTGTGAAGAAATTGACAAAATTTGAAAGATTAGGAACACAAAGGTTAATTTATGACAAGTTAATAACTAAATCAACTGAACACATATTTCAGGATGCTGAATATTATTCCTGCTGCAGCAAAGTGCTGCAGAGTTTACATATTTTGTTGCAGAGGGTTTTGTTTGGTTGGTTTTGTACTTCAGCACTGTAAAGCAAATTGTGCTGCACGGAATGTTGTTTTATGAGTACAGTTTGTAGGTAGCTACAGACAGTGCTGGGCTTCAGAGTCTTATTATGTTTTGGTTTATACTTTAGTTACCTGTAGAACTTAAAATTTCAATAATCTTACTGATGGTTTCTCTTCATTTCTTCTATTTTTGCATCAAGTGATCTGTTTATGTTCACACTTAGACTCTTCAGTGAAAAAGCTTTTTGTTCTTTCCTGGTAGCTGAGTACATTGAGACTGAGAGCAAATAAAGGCATTTATTTATTTATTTATTTATTTAAACTCGGTGGCATTTATACTGAAAGAAGAGCAATACTGGCACTAGGGGACGTGTAGCATCAGTAGGCACCTGAAGCCAAGTATTCCAGAAGTCTTTTCTGGACAAGCTGTGAAGTAGTGCCCGCAAATGGAGTGAGTCTTCTCTGAGAATTTCCAAAATCAAGACCGATAAAATCCCCATTGTGCTCAGTATGCAAATCAAACCTCTGCAAGATCAGCTTTTCTTTTCAGCTTAACAGAAAAAAAAAGGTTGCAGGATGCACCACGTCCTATAAGGGTTGGGTAATTTTAAGTTTGTATCAGTGAAGCAGAAATATCAAAACTTGATAAGAATTGCCTGAATGAGGTTAATAGAGAGTTTGAGAGTGATTAAAATCATCCTGGTGAACAAGAAATCTGCTTCCTTCAAGATCTAAAGAACCACCAGATTCCCAGATCATAATGTGTTGACTGCAGGTATCGCTCCAGTAAGTCAGATCAAAGATGTGTGTCTGACAGTGGCCCATTTCCAGATGCCTGAAAAGAAAGTAAGAAAATACTGCAGGAATTACTCCTTCAACACGATGTGCCAACTGCTAACAGTCCTAGAGTTTAGAGCCAGCTGAGGCATAGATGTTGCCTTCAGTGTCTTTATTGTCACCATTTTTGTGCAGTTCATGGTTTTGGAACCTATGTATGCCTTTGACTTCTAAAGTGTACTGTAGTAATGCTTTATTATGTACGGTGTGACAAAACTCATTTGTGGGACTGGCTATGTAATAACTTTATGCTTGCTCACCTCATACATTGAGAATGTAAGCCATCATTTATGTTCTTCTTATAATTCACTGCATATCTTTGTATTGTTGAATACCCCTCCTCTAATATCCCTAACCCTTCTCTTCTCTGTGGCTTATTTCTTGTACGCTGTTCCACAGTTTTTATTGTTCTCATTGCTGCTTTCAGTGCCTTTAGTTGTACAGCTTTTGAACTGAGGAATTCAAAACAGCCCAGAGGGATTTTTATGGCATATCCAGAGGGATTATTATTGCATAGTTATGTTTGTTTCGTTACATCACAGATTACTTTCATCATTACTGATAATCTTTTTGTTGCATTACTGCTTCCTGAAAAATGACCCAATGTATTCATGAAACTGTCTAACAACGTTTCTTTTTCATCGATGGTGCATTTACAGCCCAGTGTGATGTTTCTTAGTTACTGCCCCACACATTACTCTCTATTTATTTTTATGATACCTTCATTCTTGTAAGCCCCCTTCTTGAGAATATTGTAAAAATCCAAGTGCATTCTGTCAGCTGAGTTTCCTTCTGCAGCGCTGTACTTCAGAGAGCTCTCAGAAGTGTGTAAGCTATCACAAAGGTCTTGCCTCCTCTTCTTTGCTGGAGCTGATTGTGCGTATACTAATTTTAAGTATACGTGGTTCTTTACAGATGATAGAAGAAGTAGCTGTGTGCCCAAGTAGTGCTCTGCAATGTCAGCAGTCTCTAAGGCACTGCTCTGTGGGTTTAACTAGAACATGAAACTTAGTGCATTTTTTAGATGGCATAAACAGAAGATGTGCAACCCCTCTTTGGCTTCTGTGCTTTTATTGGGTGTTTTAGGATGTTAGAAAGCAAGCTATCAGTGATGATCTGGAGATGGTGTCTGGGTGCAGGACTTGAGTGTAAGCCAAGTTTAAGGATGCCACTGTATTGGAGGAGCTGTTCACTCCTTCAAGGGTAGAGAGGCCTTGCAGGGAGATCTTATATGTGAGGGCTGGGCAGTCACCAAGTGCATGAAGCTGAACAAAAGCAAGTGCCAAATTCTGCACCTGGGATGAGGCAGCCCAGGACACATGTACGGACTGGGGGACAAGAGGCAAGACTTCATTCACTTTCAGAGGAAACAAGCCAGTGTCGCAGTAGCTTTCTTCCAAGGTGGTATATCCTTTTAGCATACATCACTGTTGTAGGAACTTGGACGCAACAATTTGGATCTTTTTGATAGTATTCACTTTACAAGCAATAAGAGTCAGGATAGGTGTTAGTTGATAAGACTCGAGGGCTATGTTCTGGAAAAATAGAGCAGATTAAGGAGTATTTGAAGTGTTCCATCTTTCACTATTTAATACTAATGCTTGTTCTGTGATTAAAAGAGATTACATAAGAGTACTTAATTGCCTTGTCACGATCTGTTTTCCCAGGTGAAGGCATCAATTATTAAAATACTGTGTCTAACAAGTAATTTTGTTCTCTAAAGATGGGAACGTTATTTTGCCCCCATTTCTTATTGTGCTTCCCAGCCCATCCTTATGAGAACAGCTTCTGAAAAAATGTTATTTATTTGTTCTTTTTTTTTCCCCTTATTCTGTATACAGTTCCTGAAAAAAGTTGTAAGTCCTTTGACTACACTGATGTAAGAAATGCCAGCTGGAGTCAGACATAGATGCAGTGGTTCATTCAGTGGGGCCTGGCTTCCATCCGTGGTCGGTTACCTCTTATTGCTTTCACATCCCCACTCATTGTACATCTGTGCCTTTTCTCTTTGGTGACTGTTTATCAACCCGTTGTCCATAAATTTCTGCAATTCGGAACCTGCTGATACTGTCCATCTTTTACTGTTCCGTGATGACGGATTCTCAGAGTTTGCTGGTTTCAGAAAATAATTAAAAAAAAATAAAAATAGGAAAAAAAAATAGCCCACTTATTTTGAAACTGCTATCTAATTCTTTTTAACTCTGTTTATACCATGTTCTTCTAAACCGCTGTCATCATCAGGGATTCCCACCATCAGAATATTCAGTATACAACACACAAAAGTGATCAGTAATTCAGAGAGATATATATATTTAAATTCATAAGACGAATTCCAGATGGTGCCTTATGAGGAAACTGTAGCTTTTCATGTTGTAAGCTATTGTATGAACTGAGGCCGCTTGCTGCACTGGATAAAAATAAGGAAAAAAGACTGTAGTTTAATATAATCTTGACTCAAAACTATTTTGTTATTTACGGAGGAATGATAAAATGAAAAGGTTCAGTAGAAGTATATAGAATATGTTTCAGTTTTAATAGATTGTTACATATTTTTCTTAATGTATGGAACTGTACATTAGTTTATGATATTATGTTGCTATTCGCTGTCATAAAAAAATCTTACAAGAGGTCTTAGCATATGTTTTAGTTATCTATGAAATAAGAGAAAAATATATGACGGGTAGAGAACCACACATTGTTTATGTACGTATGAGTATGATTTCATACATGTACTTTACAAATACACGTAGGTGTGTATTTATGAGTGTATGTAATAGCAGTGTTGATGTCAAAGTTCTTCATTTTTGCTTTTTTTCCCCAGTTAGGGATCAGCAGTTTTGGATGGAATGACATTTTTGGATAGAAAGGGCTTAAACATGCAGCTTAATTGCAGTGTGACTGTTCAGTAGGTGGATTTAATGATGTATGGAAAAATGTTTTCCTCCTTACCATGAAAATCAAGAACTGTCTTAGGATGAGCTATCATGGGCACGTATTGTGTTGAAAAGCATTTTACATTCAGGTTTTAAGGACTGACTTTTTTCTGATTTGTATTAATTGAATTGAAATGCTGAAACTAATGTCAAGGCCTGCTGTTGGATAAGCCTAAACCTAAATATGAAACCTTGAATACTTTAGGTTGGAAGGGTCCTGTGAGTTCCTGTGGCCCAAGTCTCTGCTCAAAGTGCAACTGACCTCAAAGCTTAGACTAAACTTTGAAATTAAATCGCTCATAAAAGATAAAGCTTATTTTTCTTCTCTGATTTATGTGAGAGAAGCCTGCCTCAAAGATACCTTGTTGCATGTAAATGCACCTCAGTTGTTCTAACTTTGGCTTTTCATTTTACTGTTCAGTAACCTCAGGAAGAACTCTGTTGGATATGTGCTGTAGGATTATTTTAAGCAATAAATGTTGAATATTTCTTTTTTTGTTTGTTTTAGGAAAGGCTGCAAAAGGAGACTCAGTTATTTGTATTTTTTTCCTCTAGAACAGATGTTTTAAGTGGCTCATATTTTTGAATTTCAGAGAAGATGAACTTCCTGCAGCATTTCAGAAGAACCTTAAATCTCCTTCATTTCCCCATATGGTTAGTGATCACAGCTAATGGCCATAGCTCCTTCAGCCTTCTTTCATCTTGGTGACAGATTCCCTAATGCTGTTACAAAAACCTAAACACCACCCACACAACTCAATCCTTAATGCTTTTTACCTCCTGTCCAGATAGCACTGGAATTTGTATTTATGAAATAGCAGTAATTCCATGTGATCAGAATGACTTTTGTTTAAGTGATCAATGCTGATAGGCTCTGAGTTGGAGCACCATCTGCTTGCTACTGTGGATACTTCACTGTATGACCCTTAAAAATACAATGTCAGTAAAGTAGAGCTGACAAACTGTAGCCTTCCTTTCCCTTTCTTGCACAATTAATGTTAGCTCCCCACTTTATAGTTTTCTTGTACATCTAATGCACCTCTTAGAAGTCTCTGGACTTTAAGCTCTCTTCTTGTGTTTCCTGGGGCTGAGACCCAGATGGATTCATGGTTATATCATGAAAGAAATGTGTGCTTTTTCTCTCTCTGCCTCTCTCTTGTCTTGTCTCTCAAACAGCAGATTTGGCTCCTGGAGAGACGTAGAGAGGCATTCATGTCTGAGATATCTCCTGACTGAACTCTCTTGCTCTGGATCATCTTGAGGAGTATCAGAGGGAGAATGTTGAGGCCTTAGTGGACCTCTTATGTCCAAAAGCCTGTTCAAGGTTCTTTGTTTAGAAGCAGTCTTGGTGCTGTCAGACCAGCCATATTGTTGGCCTTGTCAGAGCCTCTTTGAGATATTTGCTTCTGTACATCTCTCACAGAAAAAGAGCCTGCTTGAACTGCCAGTCCAGCTGTTTCCCCTCCCTTCTTTCTAATACTGGCAGCCATTTAGTGCTGTTTCCTGAACTGGCAAGGTTTCTGAGAAAACTAGCAGACGGCTGCTTAAGTTTAATCTGTTTCTGTCCTCAAGGCCTTTTCTTTTAACGCCTGAAACAAGAAGATGCACTTTTTAGTAACAGAGCTTTTACTAATACCGATGTTGTTCCAACTCCGGGGGAGATGACAAGGACCATCTGATGTTAGTTAATAGAAACGTGGGTAGGCAGGAGAGGGTCTGCATAAAAGGGGCACTTAGAAAGAGCAGTGGTCAAGAGGAAAAGGAAGGAAGAGAGAGCTGGGAGCAATAATACAGACTGAAAGAACTGTGTCATAACAGAAGGAACAGTTGTTAAAGTTTAACAGAAGAAAATAGTTTGTGCTACCTGCGGCATTCTTTGCTGTGGGGGTCATACAGTTAAACTGCTCAGAATTTTTAAAAATAAACTGGATGCCATTCTAGGCACTGACTTCTGTGATTTACTTATTTATTATCTCCTGTCCCTCTAGAGGAAATAAATATGTAATCTCCCAAGGCTGTACTCTGACTCTACAGGCTGCTTTTGGCCTCAAAACTTGCATATGCTGCCCAACTAGCAGTGATAAAATCATTATGTGAGTTTGTATTACCGAGGTTTTATTTAGGTTTACCAAGCCAAGAAAAGGAAGACAAACGATGGAAAAGAAACTATTTGGGTAACAAGCTGTTAGGGATATAATACGGAGATAACTCTATGTGCTCAGAAAATGTATAAACAGCAACTCAGCTTTAGATAGCAGGTTAGGTGGAGATAGGTCAGGCAGAATTAATGTGTGCTGTAGAGTACAATTACTGACACCTTTAACTTTACTTCACCAATGAAAATTCTAAATCTTTGTATTACAATGCAGAAATCTTGTCAGGAAAATCTCTGGAATGGCTGGTAGTGATGGAGGCTGACAATACAATGTGGTAAGGGGGCAAAGAGAATGGGATAAAGTTCTTCTTGGCTCTGCAAAGAGTAATCAGCAACTCTGCATATGGAATCAGTGTCTCTGAAATTTAGTGTAATGTTTTTCTGCATATCAACAGAAAGGAGTAAAAGAAAGCAAGCTGTAATACCATCACTAGTTTTCCAAAGCCACTTGAAATAATTTAAATAAACTAGAATCATAGAGTCATAGAACAGCTTGGTTGGAAAAGACCTTAAAGCTCATCAAGCCCAACCACAACCTAACTATACTACTTTAACTCTTAACAACCTACTGCTAAATCATGTCCATGTTCCACTATGTAGTGGGAGAAGTATGCACAGCAGGATTGGTATAAAGCAACAGGAATACATGAATCCACACTGTATGTGATGTTGTATGCTTGTATACTGTTGTGTGCTAATATCCCAAGTTACTCAGTGAACACCGCCTTCATGTATGGTGCTTCTTTTCCATCTCACTTTCCTGTAACTCCAGCATCAATGTGAGACTGTTTAGTTGGCAGACTGAGGCCATAACTTACCAGATGCATATGTTTGCATTGCAGCACAAAGAAGAACATCAGGTTGATAACGCCAGTGAGAAAGCATAAAACTTAATGTCAGCAAAATGATTGTTCAGTTGTGTTTGGAATAAAGGTGGGAGATGAAAGCATTGTTCTCATTGATGTACTTTCTGGTCACCTGATCTTTGGAAAGTAATAGCGCTCTCATCTCCTAATGCAAGAAGTTCAGTACTGCAAGTATATCTTAATCTGCTCCTGTTAGGGATAGAGACAGGTTAAGTTAAAAAGTTGAATTTTTATTTTTTATTTATTTATCTTTTTTTGGTAAACTCTTAGTGCACAAATACCCAGTATTTACTCCCTAAAGTGCTGAAAATTTTCCATCATTTGTTCCCGTTTGCTCTGTTCCAACATATCTGGTAGCTTCTGCTTTTGATTTGATATATGTGTATCTTCATGGAGTATCAGCATGTCCTCAGTTCTTATGAAAAGACAAATGCTAGTTCAAGGGCTGGGACAGCAAGTAGGCAAAGCTGCTGCTTTCTAGTAACTGTGTTGTCTTATCCTGATGTAGGATAGTGGCTTGTGTTGAACTATATTCTCTAAAGTTTGGCTTGTAGTTGGGCTTAGGTGAGGTTTCTGCTAAGAAGTCGAAGTTTCTTGCATGGAGGAAGAAGAGGCTAGGAGGCACTGAGTGAAAGCTAGGCCAGGAGGCTTAGGGAAGGGAAAAGAGGGGCAAACCAGGCTGCTGAGAGGGAGAATGGTCTAAGAATGTTTAGGTAGGGAGGTGCGTTTCTCACTTACCTGGAGAAATAAGGGCAAAAACCTTCCAGCTATTTTCCTTCAATAATGCAGAAAAAAACAGTAATGTGAGTAGCTCTTGCTAAACATTTATAACATCTGGAAGAAAAGTGATGGAGGCATTAGAAACTCAAATTGTTCTAGGTGAGCATTCTGAAACTTTATCCACTGGCAATCAACTGAAAGTTGTTTCATATGTTTGTTTGTTTTTTTCCCTATTTAGGGGGGGAAAAAGAAGTGAAGCCTGCAGACTTGTGGGTCCTTGAACAACTCTTGCAGTAGGTAGTCCCTTTGCCAGAGCCAGATGGGTAACAAAGCCTGGCATGTTTAGTAATCTGTGGGTTGTGTCATCACTAAGTTTAAAGCGGTGACCTCATCATCTCTGTTCAGCCTCCTCTAGTAGCTGCTCTCTGTGCTTGTCCTAGTGCTTTCAGCTGGTATCTGTAGCTCCTTGAACTGACTCAGCCTGCCGATGAGTCACCACAGAGCGCTGCTCCAACAGGACTGGCACTCGCTGTGCTTTCCTCCCTTGGAACAGCTCACTGTTTGGTTTTGTTTCCCTCTTTGTGAAGCAAGAGCTGCCTTGAGCTGCTCAGTAGTCAGGTGAGCATTGTGGGCCTCAGCAGTAAGGGATGGTGCAGTTTGCAGTTCAGCTGAGAAGTGCTGGAAATTGTCAGGGAGGTACTGTTGGAAAGAAAAAGATAACCAGTAAATATGCAGGGAGTTTAGGAGGGATCAGCCATGTACTCCCAAAACTGACTTCTGATGTTCAGGATGTTTCTTTGGTGTTCACAAAATGTGAAGTGGGGGTAAGCCCTTCAAAGTGTAAAATGAAGGCAGCTATACTGACTTATTCAGAGGAAAGGGGGAAAAGAAAATGGAGGAAAAATGCAAAAGCTGCATAGTGAAAGCTAGAGGTGTCACTGCATTATCCACAGCCAGGTGAAATAAGTGTGCAGATTAGAACAATTAGGAAGTGTTCAGATACAGCTGGAGAAAAATTCAAACCTCAGCAATGTATTTGTCCAATAATATCAAGCTATGGAGACAGCTGTGGGTTTTAATTCTATTATGTAGGAGCAGAAGACTGAGCAGACATTCAGAGTTAATGATTCTGTTCCCTTTCTCTTGCTGGCAACCCTGCTGTTTCGTTATTATAATATCATCAAGTTCTGTTAGAACTCTTCCATCTCTTCCTTTCAAAAAGTAGGGGGATGGAGTTCTATCTTTGGTGAGGGGAACAGCAGTCAGTGGCTGAGAGAGGGATCAAGCAGCAGCTGTAAAGGGCTCTCTGGTGATTGTAAATGCAACACCAACAAACACAGCAAAGGCAGATTTTAGGTGTAACTTTGTGAGCCGGTGTTGGAATATGAGTGTCTCCAGAAGACTCGTGGTAAATATTAGGCTGGTGTTAAAAGTTTGAAATAAATTACCCAGTAATTGCTAACTCAGTCCCTGCTCGAGTGGAATACTGATTTGGAGGACAATTACAAAGCTGTGTGTGGTGATCTGTGTTGAGTAAGAGCTCCGGCTAGGATTACCTCCCTGCTGCTTCCAGCTCTTAGAGACCTGTGAATCAGATCAGGAACAAAAGCTAATGCAGGAGGTTGAGCTGTTAAGAGGTAAATGTTACTGTTAGCCTGTGACACTCATTCTCCCAGGTTGTGTTTCAGGTACTGATATTGCCTCTAAAAGCTCTGTCCCCAGGGAGCTAAGTGGGAGGTGACATCCCTGCCAATTCTACCTCACTTGTAAAGGCCTGAGCAAAAGCTGAGCACTCAGTGTTGTTGCTGCTTGCTTTGAAGAAGTGGCAGTGAGAGCACTGGGGGTTGGAAGAAGCTGAGTGTGCGTGTGGACCCCGCACAAAGAGCATCCTGCACAGTGCTGATCAAAGCGTTAGTTCTGCGACTCACCTGATGATCAGATGGCATTAATTTATTTGTCAGATGCATTTATTAACTTCTCTCTGGGCACAACCAAAGCAAAGATTTCTCGTGTTCTTTGGTTTTTAGTGAGTTCTAATTTGTAGGATGTGAAATCCATCATCTCGGATGTAATTTTACTTAAATACTATTTGAGGACTCTTTGTTGTAAAATAATAACTTTTACTGGGATAAGACTGAGTTACCACAAGATACACTGCATGAAAAGGAGTATTTAAAACATGTTGCATTTTCATAATTAAACAGCAAAATCCCAGCGATTTGACAATATTCTGTTTTTTTTTCTCCTCCCTTCCATTCCCTGGGTCTCAGTGTTGTTCTTCAGAAAAGCCGGACATTCAGAAGTTTATGGCATACTTCCTGAAGGTGAAATGGAATCCATTCATCCAGTTCTTAAGACAGGGAGCTTTATTTCTTTTTTTTCAGCCCATGTTCTTCAATTGCGGTTCAGCACGTTTGTTGTTCGTTTCTATAACACGTTCAGGAATACATTTCATTTTTCATACTTTGGCTAACTTAAGAGTCAGCTTTTATTTTTCAATGAGGTACAACTTAGATCTGTTGGAGAAGATACCCTTTGGTATTTGAAAGTCTTCACTGGATGTTTCTTTTGTTTCTTTTTCTTTTTTCTCTCTTGTAGTTCTCCTGCCTTTGATAGATCGTTTGGGAGATGCCAAAGATCAAGTTCGAGAGCAAGCACAGAATCTCATATTGAAATTGATGGATGAGGCAGCACCGCCCATGGTATGCTTTTACCTTTTATAGATTCAAATGTAGGTCTCCACTGAGCATATTACTTTAGCGTGAGCTTGACTTTGAATTTATCATTATGTTATAGTGACTGTTAATGAAGTAAATGTTAAAGATATTCTTAGTGGGTTAACAGTGATGTTTTGTTCAGATAAAGACCTAGCACAGCAGAATCCTGCAGTTTTTGCATATCGTAACTAAATTCTGAGTAGATGCTTTCATGTCATGTGGCAGGACTTTGTTAATTAAATGCTGGAAACGACGTCCTGTGTCTGAGTTTGTGTAATGGGAATAAGTAAGTTTATTTAGCTCAGAATTCAAAATTTACTTTGTGCCTGAGCAAGTAGGAGTAGTCTAACAGTTCAGATGGTGCATTCTAACTTAGAACATATAGCTTTCTACGTTTTTGACAGACGTGTGAACCTTTGACAAACTCAGATGGGGATGTTTCCTTCTGCCTTGTCGTATGTTGGAGTTTGAGTTCAGCAAACCTTTCTACAGCTGTTAGTACTGTATGGCTTCCAGGTGCTAAGTCTGGTATATCTACTACCTAAGTCTGACAAATGTGAATGCTTAACAGGATGTTATTAATGGAGGAGTGACATTATTTGGAACTCTTGAGAACCCCAGTTGTCAGGAAAAACAGTTATTTGAGTTCTTAATTTCTTAAAAAGATCTGTTTTGGAGTTTAAATGCAGAAGGTAATAGGGAATGTCCTATTTCTTGTGAACCAAAATGAAGTTTTTCTGCTTGCTAATTCCAGGCTTTGTTTCTTCAGGGATAGAAGTTTGAATGTTTATTCATAGGGATTATGATTTTTCAGACTTTATCTGCAGTGAGAATGCTGTCCATGACTGCTTTGTTTCTGTGCTGGTACAAATACATTGCAAGTTAAGCAACTGCAGAAACTTACAAATCCAAGTAGGATTTAGGTATCAGAGTATAGCAGCGTCATCCATGAAGCCTTGCCTTTACCCACTCTCTCACTGTAGTTTTGATCATATTCATTGCCAAGAGATCTCACAGCACTTGATGCTTAAGTGCTCGTTGCTCAGTAGCTCACAAGTGACATGTTCCTGTGCCCAAGATGCTCTGAAGTGCCTCTCTTACAGTCTTAGAGGTACACCCAGCTCTAAGCAGCATTTGGATGGATGCATTCCATCTTGGAGACGCTTTCCCTTAAACAGTCACTATTAAAGAGAGTGGTTGCACTGATCTTGCGTGGGCCCTGCTGATGAACAAGTTGTGGTTACTGGTCCATTTTTCCATTTCCTAAGGGAATATTTGTTGTTAAGCTGTACACTAAGATGGTAGAAGGAAGCTTCCCCTTTGAAGCTTACCTGCAGTGTGAGAAAGAATACAAGATTTGTGGGGTGCAAGGAACAGAATGTGTAAGTGAGCGGAGGCATGGTTCAGGTGTCAGCTTCCAGGATAGCTTTTATGTATCATTAAATTCTTGAAGAAAAAGCATCTATCATCATCATAGTAAGGACCAAAACAGAGGAGTCTTTCCTGTGCCTCCTACAGAGTTTTAGGCTCCCTTTGCTGCAGAGAAACATCCCTTTGGAGGAGCTGGTTGCAAACCTTTTTGGGGGCTAAAATTTGTAAGTTTCTTCCTGATTGTCTCCTCTGGTTTGTTTTGATGTGTTCTTGAATAGTACTAATTTTGTCCTGTTGTCAGTTCCTTTTTCTCATTTTTAATGTTCGGGCGGGGGGTATTTTTGTGTTGTTTTGTTTTCTGTTTTGTTTTTAAGAGCTCAACGTGGCTGTTTATGTGCAGGATACCATCAAAATAAGAGTACAGACAGTATTAATGCATGAACAGGATGAAGAGAGGTTGGCACAAACAATTGCTAGCAAGTCAGAAGTGCTGAAATCACTTAGAAGCCGTTTGAATTTCTGGTTAGATGGATTGAGTATTCTCAGGAGGTTTCATAGCAAAACACTGATTTTTTTTTTCAGTCTGCTTTCTTTTTTTGTACAGTTGCCCCTCTGGCTGTTTCTGCACATCTAGCGGGAAGATTTCCTTTATTTCACATTCGTCCTGTGCAGTGGGCTAATCAGAGGGATGTTTTCTTCTGTAAAATCCTGTTCTTCACAGTTAAGCTGTGCAGTTTTGACGAGCTATATTCTGACTGTCTAAGGGTTTGGATTTTTTTTTCCAAACTGTGATGAAGTATAAGATGCACAAACAAGAAACCACGGGATGGATACAAGTGATCGAGTAGGCTCTAGCTAGAACATCTTACATCTGCTGTGCAGTGTGCTTCCTCATCAGTGCAAACGATGCAGTATTCCCTGTTCTCTCACTGCCTGCTTTGTTGACCGATAGCTGTTTGTATTCTTTCTGCAAAGCCAAACACAGCCATTGGTAACCAGGAGATGTTATGCAGTCCCTGCACATCGCGGTTGCAGCTCTCCAGGGGCAGGAGGGAGGGTGGTGCCTGCACACGAGATGTGCTGCTGGCAGAGTGCGGCCATTGCTAGGCGACGCTGCCGCGGATGCTCACGCCGTGCCGGCTGTAATGGCAGCACTGCAGCTGGGGGAGTTGCACTCTGGGGCTGTGCATCCGCTCTGAGGTACCACTGGGAATCCCATGTCTCGTAAGCTTTGCGTTTACACTCTTTATACTCTGAGCAGCTGGAGATTGACAGGGAGATGGAGAGGTAAAATGATGAGCTGGACAGTGAAAGGCAACAGGAAACAAATGGGCAGAAGGGTAACCGAGGGCTTAGCGAGCCAGAGAATTGTACTACGGAAAGCGGCACCAGCACAAAAGGAGAAGTGAAAGCAGAACGAAAATGGAAGCTAAGAAAGTAGAATGAATAGGCAAGAAATAACTGGAAAATTAAGAAGTAAATTTAAAGCAGAAGTAGGAGAGAAGTGGACAGCAGGAGTATGGATAAACACAAACTAAACTGGATGAGAGGAAATCTTGGCCGGGAAACAATGTGAAGCAGAAGGGATATAGCAACTTTTGCTCGAGTCCCTAGTTGGAAATGTTAACGTTTGCGTTTAGCAGCTGTAACAATTCTGTGTGTTTTCTAAAGCTGTTTCTCAAGCAATACAAATAACGTAGCTAGATTTCTGAAGAACATTTCTTGAAACTGTTTTTAGCCTAGGAGTGATCTGTATTGTGTTTGTTACTGCATATTTTATAACTTAATTTTATCTGCAAAGCGTCTTTACTTTTCCAATGGACCTGTCTTGCATTATTTTTTTTTTGTAAGTGTTATGAATGTAGTTATAGAAAATGGATAGAATTACATTGTATTGTGCTCCTGGTAATCAAAGATAATTATTTCTGTTTTATAGTACATTTGGGAACGCCTTGCTGTTGGTTTTAAACACAAGAATTACCGATCCCGAGAAGGAGTGTGTTTGTGTCTTATTGCAACCTTAAACATGTAAGCTTTTTGTTTCTATGGAGACATAAGGATTCTATCCTTTTTCTGAATTGTCCTTTCTTGTCTGAAACTAATACTTCAGGAAGTCTGATTCAGTTAAAAGAATAAATGGGAAAAATCTGAACAACTTGACCAGTAAGCTTTCCAAAAGAAAGACTGAAGGTATATGTGTTTTTTTCACTAAACATGGGACTAGTAAGACAAAGATGGAACTCAATTGATGGTTGTATTTTATCAGTGCTGAGCTAAATATTCACTTTCTGCTTTTCTGCCAGAATAATACTTTTTTCTTTTCTCTTTCTCCAGTTATGGTGCCCAACCATTAAGTCTCAGCAAGTTAGTACCACATCTGTGTGCAGCATTTGGTGACTCAAATAGTCAGGTGAGTGTTTCATTACTTCCTGGTGCTTCAACAGCCATATTTAGAGAGAAGAATGAATGCAAAATAAATGAAGGCATTTAAGAAAAGCTGCTAAGCTTGCTTTGCAGTAGGTCGTTATTTTGTAGTTAATTTTTTAACACCTAGTTAAAACAAAACAAAACAGAAAAAAAACAACTCACATAGGTAAAACATCTGCAGTGAAAATCAAGATGTAGTTCATAGTGATGACATCTGTTGAACTTCAGAAAACCTTCAGATGGAAATGGTTAAATTGTCTCTTGACTTTTCTAAAGCTGTGTCTTAGGGGGAATACTAAGAATACAGTAAAGAAGGCGTCAGCATTGGCAGGAGATGGGCAAATAAGAACCTGTTTTCATGCTTACTATGTTGGTGCATCATAGTCTTTGTCTCTTAGACATACCATAGCGCTTCTCTGTTCTGGAGAAAATCTCTTAAGATTTTGCCTTGTTTGTTGCCCATTGTCACAGAATCACCCAGGTTGGAAAAGACCTCAAAGATCATCAAGTCCAACCAGAGCCTAACCATAGTACACCAACTCTAACAACCCTCTGCTAAATCATATCTCCGAGCACCACATCCAAACAGCTCTTAAACACATCCAGGGATGGTGACTCAACCACGTCCCTCGGGAGCCTATTCCAGTGCTTAACTACCCTTTCTGTAAAGTAAGATAATTAGCGAATATGTAGTTTATATCTTGATAGAGAAGTTCTGGTTTTAGTGTAAATTGCTACAAAAGACTATTCAGGTATTCCAGAAGTTCCTTATGGAGAATAATGACTTGTGTTATTGTCAGTTTTTGTTGTGGTGATTATGCTTTACGTTTCTGTAAAAGGCACTTCATCTCTTGCTGTAATCATTTTCTCCCTTTACCCTAGATATTCTTACTCCCTTTCTTGTGCTTATATGAAACCCCGTAATTCCTTATACAGAAGTTCAGGAAGTGCTGTTGGCTTTGGCTCACCCTTGTAGGCTGTCAGGTACCTAGTTTTCTAGAAGGTCCTTGCTGCATGTAGGAAGAGGTCAGAGCAAGATGATGAGGTGTCAAGACTGGGTTCAGGGACTAACTTTTGGAAGTGTTGCCTGGTGCGATAAGGTCCTAAAGAAAGCGTGTTTTTCCAAAGATACTATGCTTATGTCATTCCCAGAAATTCCCTCCAGAGCTGTTATTTCTAGCATTTTTCATTTACTGTCTGGATATACTCTAACTTGGAACAAATACCATCTTGCAGTAACAGTTGTATTTCCTTTCCCTTCCATCCTCACTGTTTCAACTGTTCTGTGAAATGAGTTGGCACGCAGGTTTGGAAGATTAGTGGAGTTGTCAGCAAAATGTTGCTTTGCTTTCTGAAATCCTGAAATGAAATAATAATTTAAAGTTGGCTTTCACAGGTGAGAGATGCTGCCATACTAGCCATTGTGGAGGTTTACAGACATGTGGGGGAGAAAGTACGACTAGATCTTACAAAAAGAGGAATTCCTCCTGGAAGGTGAGCAAGTGGTTTTGATTTTGTGATGCTGAGCTGTTTTGTGTTACTTTCTTTTTTAATCAGAACATAAAATTGACCCAGAATGTTGTGGTGTTTACTGTTTCTGGCCTTCATTTTACAGCTTTTTCTGCTTGGAAGAGTTTATAACCAAGAGGGTCCTAACATTCAGCAGTCAAAATTCCCTGATTTTAGGAGAAGATGAGAGCTGAAATAGCTAAAAAATAATTATATAAATCAAAATTATGTGCATATATATATATATATATATAGTGGATGTAGTGAGAAGTACACTGAACAGTAGGGAAATAGCTGAAAAATACTTGAATACTTGAAAATATTAAGTTCCTTACTCTAGAGTTTATGTTTAACTTGTATGTAGAGAGCCACAACTGAACAACTTAACTCAGTCACAACTGAACAACTTAACTCAGTCCTTTCCATGCACTTTGCATGTGTGAGAGAAGCATGTGTACATGCATAAAAATGAGATGAAAGCATGGCAATATCCTGCAACAAGTCTTCACTTTCTTGAAGATAGTTGTAACAACAGATGTCCTTCCTTGCTTTTGCTAACTGCATGAGAAGATCCCTTTCCACAGCAGAGGTTTGCTTGTGGGCTGCAGTTACATAAGAGACAGTTACTTCGAAAGGCAGCTGCTTCCTGATTCTGAACTAAAATTGTGGGATTCAGTGAGAAGGGACTACCGTAAAGGAGTGTAAGCCGGCCTGGCACACATGCCATCATTTCATGCGAAAGATGAAATGAAGTTTTGAAAGTGCTTACTTTATCATTTGCTTTCTGACTAATTCAAGTTTTTAAAGGCTGGTCTGCGTTTTGTATAGGTTAGTTTGTGCGAAAGAAAAGTACCTGTTGTTTTGTTGCTATGGAGTTAAGCATTTGTTTCATTGTGAAAACCTGACAGATCTTGATCTTTCACATTTGCCGTTAAAATCATTTTCACTAAAAAAATATATATATATATAAAAATCTTGACCCAACGCAAACTGACATAACGCTGCTCTATGAGTCCTAATCGTGTTTCTTTATTTTAAGAGAGCTGGTTGTATCTGCTACATGGACTCAGTCAGGATATCTGAATGGATTCTGTAGCTCATAAGAACCCGCTAAAAATTATTAGCTTTAGTTTTTAATGGTTTATAAGTTATTGAAATACGATCATAGGAGAATGGTGTTAAATTTATTGTTTTACATGCTAGGCAGAGCTCAGCCTCTTTGGACAAAAGCTTATCCTTCCTATAGGAATGGGAAATTGTGTGCATTCTCATCTGTTTAATGATTGTTATAGTTCGGGGGTATGAAGTGATTGTATGGTTACCACAGAAGTTTAAGCTGTATTATTACTATGATTCCAGAAATTCGGTTCCACAGCACATAGTTTTATCTGAGAAAATCCTTCTGGCATTAAGGCAGATTCTTGGATGTTCTTTGGAACAGAGAATGCAAGCAAAAGAATGCAGATAACAAGAGCTTTTGTCTGTACTATGAATGTTGGGTCTGGCCATAAGTCTTGGTTCAGCACTCATCCCGTTCACGTTTCCATGTGATATAAACTAAGTAAATCTTGAGATCCAAATAGGATTAAACACCACAGGAGCTTTGTCTCTCCAGGCTAATCAACAGCATCTAACTCAACTTGCAGTAGGGACCAAACTGCTGATTCCTACTACCAGAATCACTTGAGTATCGAATTCCCCTTGATTTGAAAGTAAGTGTAGTTGTGCCATTTTCATTTACATAAAGAAGCGAAGCTGAACTTGGTGCATATCCAACTGGTTCTTGCCACTGAATCTCAGCAGTTTCACACCTGACAGTCAAGGTTAGAATAAAATAATACGTGAACTGAGGCTCAGTGTTGTGTCTTTGCTAGAAGTCTCCAGGTTGGGAGTAAGTGATAGGTTACAGTTTGCTTGAGTCGAGCATGAAGCTACCGGTCTCCATCCTTAGCATTGATGGAAAGCAGAATTCCTGTTGTCTCCTCCTACTTAACACAGTAACAAGGCAGTCAACAAAGCTCAGGAAAGACAGATTAGCTCTATCTCAGACAGTTGCTCCTTCACTGGCAGACCCAGTTTAAGAGGTTTCTTCCCCACTGTCTGCCAGAAGTTCTCCCTTCTCTGTGTTTCATTAAACATTTTGTATGGATATGCAGGAGCTGTGGTCTGTGAAACAACTTGATTTACGGTACCATCTCACCATTATTCTGAGGGAAATTTATGTTCATATTTGTGTGTCTGGGTAGGTTTTAAGGATTTTAAGTAAGTATTACGGATAATCTGTAGTTCAGACGCAGCTGCTTTCAGTTGTTCAGTTCAGCCTTAAAGAATGGTTTTGCAGCTCTTTCGCAGTATGACAGCACATTAAAATTGCAAGCATAAATACTAGCACCATTACTTCAATATTTGGTAAACATGTGATTTATGAGAATGTAGGCTTGCTTCGTTTGCATAACAAATTGCACATTAGAGGTCTCTGTGTTGCTGCCCGACTGCATTCTGCCTTAAAGCTGAGAATAAGAGCTCATGTCAGCTGGAAGGAAGGCAGGAAAGTTCATCAAGCATTATTTAGAGAAATCACTCAAATTATTGAAATACGAAAATAATATATACGTTTTATGTCTATATAAAGGTAAATTTACATAGTAATTCAAATAGTAGCTTAAATAGGTTTTATAAGCTGTATCTGGTAGATTTGCACTTACAGAAAGTAGTAGGCTGTCTAGAGAAGGATGTTGGTCCTGAGCAGGCTATAGATTGCTAATAAAGGAAGACGGTGTTATACTATTGTAGTTCAGCTCTACTTGCTACAAGCGTATTTCTGTTAAGTGCATTTTATTCTGGCACTGAGAATAGTTTGCAAATAAAACCGTTGAATTCCTCGTTTTCATGTATTGTTTTTCAACTTAAAAATCTCAGAAGAATATCTTCATTTGAGGCCTGAGGAGCATTTCTTTTCTCAGAAAAATCAGCATGGGGTCGGCGGCCAGAGATATGGCTGTTGTGTTTCCCTTTTAGTTAAAGTTACTGCCAAAGAGGTTTGACAGTCTTTGTTACTGAGCCTGTAAGTGTTAGTGTTAATATGTTTGTGGATACCGAGAGTGGATATTGCATTTCTTGCTCTTTGAGCCAAGAATGTGGAACCATTTTTGTTCCATTTGAACCAAATGGGATTTGTTAGAGTATGAAACATGTAGCTTATCTTCCATGAATAGAAAGAACACATGCAGATTTAGAAGATAGCACTTGCTTGGTTTACAGCCTTTCAGGATCTTTCAGGAAGTTATCTGACAACTTTTTCCACCATTACTTAAGTAACATAAATGTAAAAAGTACATTTATTTGCTTAGAGTTCTTGTGTCTAAGGCTGCAGCTTCATATCTTGAAATGCTGGATGCATTTATGAATGCTGTATTTAATGTGGCCTGCACATTCTACATATCTGTCTGGTTCTTACTGTAGACAATGTCCATCTGTGTGTCCATACGTGGACACCTTTTTTTTCTCAAGGAAGAAGTAAGGAGAAATGTATGTCAGCTTAAGCTGTGTCTACACTACCCGAATACGTCTGACTGAAGTCAGAAATACACGCTTTTAAGCTTTTGCAGCTGGCAGTGCTGTGTTGCTCTCTAGCCTGTACCACTGTGACTGCATAGCACTGAGTGCTGACAGGCCATTACTGAATGCTCATAGTACTTTATCAGATATTTTGCCCAGAGTGAGAGACAACGTATGTATCGTCACAGTGTGTTTGTAAGGAAGCGTTCCATTTTTCTCTGCTTTCTCTGTTTAAAATGCTGCGTGAAGCATGTTTTGATGACTAAGTTCAAAAGAGCAGGAAATCATTTTTTGTTTTGAATCCTCCAATAAATGTGATCGTGTGCCAAAATCACGCCATCAGCCTAATAACGTATGAGAATCAAGGTGCAATTCTAAAGGAAATCTGATACTCTCTGTGGTCTGCATATTCAGCTTCTCTCAGGGTAACAGCTTCAGCCTTTCGCATGTAGTGTTAAGGGTTTTTGTTTTGGTAAGGTAGGCCTTCCTGTGGAATTCTCAGCTAATTGTGTGGTGTCTACCAAGTGCTTTCAAGTATTTGGCAAGGAAAAATAACACTTCAAGGCTACTAACATATTTGGAAGTGTGAGGTAGCAGAACTAAGCTATACCCACTAACGAGAATTGCTGACTGCTGTGTGACTTGTAGTTGATAAATGTGCATTTAAGGTCCGTATTCAGTCCTGCTAATTTTGTATCTAAAATATCCTTACTTCTGTACGTACCATACTGAGATACTTCGGTGGCTTTTACTGCATTTTCTGCAGAAGTGATGAGAACTGGCTGTTCAGAATTGGCCAACTTTCGTGCTTGAGTAGCATTTCCAACCCAATGGGACCAGACTGGAAATATAAAATTTTTATTTACTTATTTATGTATTTATTTATTTATATTTTTGCTGTTTAACGTGGTAGCAAAGCAATTGCAGCCTGTTTTCCACTGTGACAATCAGTGGTACAGAAGTGTTTAGTGTTCCCGGAGTCTAGGAAAAAGAATTGCTTCATTTCAGTGGAAGCACAGACCGCTTCAACAATGTCTTCCTAACAAAGCAGATATTTCAGAAAGCTAGCAAGTGTCACACAACAAATATCGATCACTGCCTGTTTTTTTCCACATAAGATTCTGTAGTTCAAATTGTTGCCTTATAGGGTTGTGTATAAATAGGGTAATATCACCGCCATTCTGAAACCTCTATATAATATTACTAAACCTATACTTCAGAGTTTCCATTATTTTTCATGTTACTAATAATGGTGCTCGGTTTTATTTGCTGACTTGGTGGCATTGCTTTATGTGCATTTGTGTAAAGATGCTCAGCTAACTTAAGAAGGGCAGCCCTTTGGAAATGGTTTCTAGAACACGTAATCCCTTGTCTGACTGCTTTATATGTACTAACAAACTAATACATGTTTTCACTGGCAACCTGGAGGATTTCCAATATGTAACTGTATGCTTTTATATAGAGATACATATTTATATATTTTTGTTCTTTACAGGTTGCAAACAATCTTTACAAAATTTGATGAAGTGAGAGACTCTGGAAATATGATTTTAAGTAACATCAGTGGTAAGTATGAAAGAACATATGTTAATCATCAGCTTTAGATTAATACAAGATAAATATTTGAATGCTAGTATTAACAGCGTGAGATGGTTGACAAGAAACACATGCAAGAATACTGAGAAAAACAGACATTTGTGTAATGAAACAAACTTACATTACCAGCACTGTTTTTTAGGGCTGCAGTCAGAGTACAACTGGAAAAGGTTTTGAAATCACATGGAAACGGGCAGCGAATCTTTAACAAGTTCTGTGTGCATGCAGTAGAGGCTACGAGAATGCTGCAGAGTATTTGTGTGTGGAAAAGGAGAAATCGAACAGGCTTTTATCTTACAGTGATTCCAAAAGAACATAAGTGAATAATGGCTGTTTTGTGTGGTTTCTTCTCAGATAAAATGTTGAATAATGATAGACTAAGTTCTGAATTAAAGAAACAGGGGATTGAAGTGTTCAGAGACACTTCGGTGTTGAAGTTGTGACTTCATCTTAGAATTCTCCTTTAATGTATTAGCTCTTTTTCTGGTGTCTTTCATGAAAACGAAGCCTGTTATGCAATGAATCCCTGTTGCTTCCTGCTGCAGTCCTGAAACAGCATCTTATAGGATGAAAGAGTAAAACCATCATTCTTTCTTACTTAAAACTATACTGAGAGAAGGAAAGAAGGAAGGAAAGAAGGAAGGAAGGAAAGAAGGAAGGAAGGAAAGAAGGAAGGAAGGAAAGAAGGAAGGAAGGAAGGAAAGAAGGAAGGAAGGAAAGAAGGAAGGAAGGAAGGAAAGAAGGAAGGAAAGAAGGAAGGAAGGAAGGAAAGAAGGAAGGAAGGAAAGAAGGAAGGAAGGAAAGAAGGAAGGAAGGAAAGAAGGAAGGAAGGAAAGAAGGAAGGAAGGAAAGAAGGAAGGAAGGAAAGAAGGAAGGAAAGAAGGAAGGAAGGAAGGAAAGAAGGAAGGAAGGAAAGACGGAAGGAAGGAAGGAAAGAAAGAAAGAAGGAAGGAAGGAAAGAAGGAAGGAAGGAAAGAAGGAAGGAAGGAAGGAAAGAAGGAAGGAAGGAAAGACGGAAGGAAGGAAAGACGGAAGGAAGGAAAGACGGAAGGAAGGAAAGACGGAAGGAAGGAAGGAAAGAAGGAAGGAAAGAAAGAAGGAAGGAAAGAAGGAAGGAAGGAAGGAAAGAAGGAAGGAAGGAAAGAAGGAAGGAAGCAAAGAAGGAAGGAAGGAAAGAAGGAAGGAAGGAAAGAAGGAAGGAAGGAAAGAAGGAAGGAAGGAAAGAAGGAAGGAAGGAAAGAAGGAAGGAAGGAAGGAAGGAAGGAAGGAAGGAAGGAAAGAAGGAAGGAAGGAAAGAAGGAAGGAAGGAAAGAAGGAAGGAAGGAGAGAAGGAAGGAAGGAAAGAAGGAAAGAAGGAAGGAAGGAAAGAAGGAAGGAAGGAAGGAAGGAAGGAAGGAAGGAAGGAAGGAAGGAAGGAAAGAAGGAAGGAAGGAAAGAAGGAAGGAAGGAAAGAAGGAAAGAAGGAAGGAAAGAAGGAAGGAAAGAAGGAAGGAAGGAAGGAAAGAAAGAAAGAGAAAAGAAAGAAAGAGAAAAGAAAGAAAGAAGGAAGGAAGAAAGAAAGAAAGAAAGAGAGAAAGAGAGAAAGAAAGAAAGAAAGAGAAAGAGAGAAAGAGAGAAAGAAAGAGAGAAAAAAAGAAAGAAAGAAAGAGAGAAAAGAAAAGCAAACAGCAGTTACATAACAGCACAACAAGGGAGGTGTTGTGGCAATGTCTTTAATTTGATTGGTTTTGAAAGCGTCATTGTCTGTCTTCTGCAAACAGTCAGCAGATTTTGGTTTATCATGGAGGATTTTTAGGTACTGTGGTTAAACTACACTGAAAAGGAGGCTTTGCTGGATCTAGGATGTTACAGCTTGAGGGTAGAAATGCTTTGAGGAATGAGTATGGGATTTGCTAATGTATGCAAATGTGTTTTTTCACTTTAAACACTTTCACCTTTCTCTCATTACTGTGAAAACAGAGGAGATTGTGGGTTTGCAGAAGTGCATTTTCAAACCTTGTTGAGACTACAGTAAAGTTCTGCGTTGCATTTGGTTTGAAGTAAAACACTGCTATTCTTGGGGACTTGGAAATAAGGAGGTATATTTGTAAGGAATAATGTTTTACATAAATATTCTCCTTCGTTGTAGATTGATTCCTGTTGGAAGGATAAACCATTATTTCTTTTTGCATTTAAAGTTCATACCACTGCATAGGTTTGAGTGATGCAAAGACATGTTCTAGTTGTATTTTTTTCTGTTGGAATTTCTCAAGAGACACTAAATATATTGAAGTAATATAAATTGTGGAAATAACACATTTATTGCTGGACTAGTTTACGTTGCATGTAGGAGCTTTTGGTTTGTATCTTACAAGAATAGATGCCGTTTGTTCCAAGCCATTTTACCTCATCTGAACAATGCAGGTATTGGTGCTGATCTGCAGTGGTATAAATCCTTTTGGGCTTGTAGGTGGAAGCTACTATGAGTCTGTTTCTTTAGTCCCAGAGACGAAATCCCTCTCATACCTTTGTTTCAGAATCTTTGTTTATACATTGAATCCATCTAAGCGGATATTTTTTTAATGCTACGGAAAATACACGCTTCTATTGTTCGTGGTTTATCTCAACTTCTTTATTCTCCAAAGGACAGTTTGTATTTACTGCTTCCACGTGTAGATTGAAAGTTAGTGTTGAATTCCTTTCGCTTTGTTACCAGCTTTTCAGAGCTTTATCAAACATCTCTGGATAAAGGCCAGATGTTAATGTCTAATTACATGTGTTACAGTACAGAGGATTTTAAAGGTTGATATTTTGAAGTGGGGGTCAAAGACTGTAGGGAGTAGGGTTGTGTTTCCAAATGGTGAGGAGTCAAAGGCCAGCAAATGTTCCACAGGCTTCAGTGTAATTAGAATGGTGCAGTCCATAGCGGACCCCTTTTTTTCTTCTTTTTAACCTCCAAAAGGAATGGCTTTTTGCTACCTTAGCTGAGTTGTTTTCTCAAAGAAGTTATCTGTACCTGATGGGGGTTCTCTGCAAAGTGTGTGCTGGGTAGGGAGAAGCTTGCTAAAAACAGCTGTCAGAGGTGCAATCTTTTGCCGTAGTGGTAAGTGGCACTGCTGTGCTGGTAAATCTTTGTCGTGTTGACCTAGTTGCTGAGAATCCAGAGATGTGACTTAGGTTCCTTTCTTCCAATGACACATCTGACAGTTGTTCCGTCATTTCATTTTGCATATGCAAGAAGAGAACCGTAACCTAAAAAACTGCAGCTTTGAAGAAACTGAATACGAGAATGCTTTCCATAGTATTTTTAATAATTCAGACAAACAAACAAACAAAGACACGCTCCTACTGACACCATTCAACATGTGACAGGTTTTATTGGTGTTCTTCAGTGCATGTGGGAGAAACATGGGGAGGAGAGGAAAAGGTTCTTCTGCGTTCTCATGCACGCTGGTGGATCTCGTGTGTTGTTTTCCCTTTCACTGTGATAACGGACCTAGTGAGAGCAGTCCCTCCTTCACTGAATCTAGTCCCTGATAGAACAGTGAAGAGAGCTGGGAATGAGTTGTCTGTAGGGATTGATGGATTCTAGCCAAGGGCGAAAGATGTGAGAAGCACACTGAAACAAGTGCTGCTAGAATAACTGGGGCAGGGTGTAGCTTCAGAAGCCAGCAGATGAGAAGCGTGGAAGGCCCTGTGTCTAATGAGGAGACTGGGCTCGAGTCTTAACGCTGCTGCTTGATGAGTCATTACAAGCTTAAGTAATACCACACCAACAATTTGCCTCTCCAGCTAACCTTCAATTCCCTCTCCCCTCTGTCTTGATTGCAGCATCTTCCCTTGCAATCAGCCGTGGTCACTAAAATCAGACATCTTTTCTTCGCCACGAATTACGTGAATGAACGAGCTGTTCTGAGAGCCTTGGGTTCTGTTTACATTCGCACTAACGCAGCATGTTATTAGAATCGTATCTGGATGTGTTTGTTTGTTACGCCAAATCTTGCGTGCGGTTCTTGTTTTGCCATTTTGCTCCTGCAGAAATGTGTTGCATCCCTGCAAACCGGTGGAGGCTCTTTAAAGCACCTCCCCATTTTTCAGCACATGAATGTGCATTTCTATGGAAACGGGACTGGCAGCCAATCTCCAAGCTGAGCAAGCACTTGTTTCTGCCGGCTGAGATTTGTAAATACTGCTTTCTCTAAGAGAATTTAAACAGACCTCCGTGCTGGAGAGCAGCGTACGTTTACAGACAGGGACTCAAAAGTGGGGGGGAATAATAACTGAGCTCCGTGTTCTGCTTCGTTCAGTAGAACGATCCAAGCTGAATATTGATCGTACATTTCTATTCAGCCCATGCAGTTCTCCCATTAAAGGCATGCCTCGGAGTGCTACCTTTACAACCATTCCATGCGATCGGTAGGATGCACTGATCTGAGTGTTGCAGTCATTGGGGGTGTGATGTTATGGATTAGAGACACAGCTGAGCCGTGTGTTCTCCAATAGCAAACAATGAACATGTGCAGCAGAACCGCGTATTTGCTTTGCCGCGTTTTGCTTTTGTCTTTCTTTCCAATTTTCCTTTGTTGTGTTCTTATTGGAAAGAGGGTTTCTGTGGAGATAGTGAGATCACACAGTGCCAGCCTGTGCCAGCGGGACGTGGTGTGAATGTATAGCGTGGGAAATGCTGAGGCTGCTGATAGGTGCTACAATCATTTTACGCTGTTTGGGGTCTGTCCATGTTCTGCTTGCTCATACGGCAGTTCAGAATGCATTCGTACGATCGGTTTCACCCGCTGCCCTCTGTGGTTTATTCCCTGCCGTACGGAAGCGTGCCGAGCAGGCCCATGCTCGCACTGTGCCTCGACGTTCCCCGCGTGCGTCTCTGGGCGGCGGGGAGCAGCTCAGCGAGACGCTTCTTAGACCTAAGAGGGAACGAAGCGGGAGGAAGCGCTTGTTAAGCACATGGTGCTGTGGCGGCGGTTCTGTGCCAGCCGTGAGCGGGAGCTGAGGTTTCGCCAGGCTTTCCCGACGGCCGCAGGACGCCGGCAGAAAAGGGTTGTTTTCTTCATCCTGAACGGCACGGCACGGCACGGCACGGCACGGCCCGCCTCCCCTCCTGAGCCGCCCCGCTCGCGGTTCCGGCGCTGCTCCGGCCGGGCGCGGGCACGTGACGGCGGGGCGGAGCGGGGGCGGAGCGCAGTAAAAGTCCCCCGTGGGACGGGGCCGGGGCCGCGCGCCGG
Organism: Excalfactoria chinensis; assembly: GCF_039878825.1. NCBI lineage: Eukaryota > Metazoa > Chordata > Aves > Galliformes > Phasianidae > Excalfactoria > Excalfactoria chinensis. The sequence continues at coordinate 99,237,058 of NC_092826.1, forward strand.
CGGGACTGCTATTTTGAAGCGGGGCGTGGCGGGCGGCTGTGGCGGCGGGGAGCGGGGGCTGCGGGGCCCGGCACTCACCGCCCGCGGCCGCTCCGCGCTATGATGGCGATCGGGGACGGTGAGTGGCTGCCCCGGCCGCGTCTGGGGGGCGGGCGCGGGGTCCCGCGGCGCTGCCCGCGGTGAGGGGCAGGCGAGTCCCTTCCTGCGCTCGCGGCGGGGCTCGACGGCAATGAAGCGCGCCGAGCCCCGCGTGCGGCGGCTCGACGTCTCGGCCCGACGCGGTCAGCCCCGGGCGGGCGGAGGGTCCCGCTGCGGGCGCGCGGGCTCGGGGCGCGCTGCGAGGGGTCCGCCCCGAGAGCGGGCGGCGTCCGGCCGCGCTCCTCGGCGGGGGAAGGCGGCGCTGCGGGTGCCGCTAGGGAAGCGGCCCGCTGCCGGGGCTGCCGTGCGGCTCGAGTGACGCTACGGCGTGTGGAGCCGCGTTTCCTTCGCCGCGCGGTGCCTCGTTACACAAACCGGGAGAAAGTAGGTCAGTGAAGCGGTGTGGGCCCTGCCGTCACGGTTTGGATAAAAACCGGATTCGCGGTCTGCCTCCGTGCCTTCTCCTGGTGCGACGGCTTGCCGTACGTGCATCTTCGTTTCCAGAGGAAGTTGAGAAGTTGTCATTTGGCTTAAAGCAAGCTGAGGAAGATAGGAGGAGGGCAGAGGGTTTATAAAGTACGTGTGTCACTGGGTGCTCTGGGCACGCAGGACTGCGGGATGGAGCCGGGGGATCAGAGCTGCAGGAGTGAGGCTGGCTGGTTCAGAATGCTGGGGTGGTTCTCTGGCGTTTGTTTTTATTTGCCATCAGCAGGCTGTAGGGGAGGTCACCGTCCTCGTGGAGCTGAGCGCACACTGAGCTCTTTCTTGTCATTTTTGCTCCGGACTGTTTTTTCCCAGTGCTTGTTTCCCATCAAACAGTGCAGTTCTGTGCGGTGTAAACACGGGTTGTGGTGACGCGAGTACGAAGGATGCGAGTTGTAGCATGTTAAGAAATAACTGTGTTCCCTAGACAAAGCCATAGGATTTTTGTGGTTCTCTAATGGTCGAGGTTTATGAAGTGAGGGAGGTTGCGGAGCCTTTCTCTGTATAATTAAATTCGTCATTAACAAAGGCACTAAGAACAAAGTACTGTTCAGGCAGTCAGCTGATGTTCTGTGTGGGAGCTTTGAGCAGTAATGCCAGATACAATTAAGAGTGTGTAGGATGATTATGTAGCTGCTGGTTTCTCTTGAAACTATTGCTTACCGCATTGACAAAGAATTCAGTCCTTTGGCATTGTGTTATAAAGCTGTTAGGGATAACAAAACCTCAGGAACTATGAAGAAAACTTCTTGATATGTTTTCTTCTCAATGTAAATGCTGTTTTAGATGTGATTTTCCATTTCACAATCATCCTGTACATCCCGCAACACACCGGACAAGTTCTGTTCTAAAGGCAGTGATTCCGTAGCCTTTGAGGAATTTCTTTTCGTGACAAATTGGCACTCTGCTGTGGTGTTTAGCTTACTGTGTGTGAAGGTACAGCTTACTGTGTGTGAAGGTACAGCTTACTGTGTGTGAAGGTACAGCTTACTGTCTGTGAAGGTACAGCTTACTGTCTGTGAAGGTACAGCTTACTGTGTGTGAAGGTACAGCTTACTGTGTGTGAAGGTACAGCTTACTGTGTGTGAAGGTACAGCTTACTGTCTGTGAAGGTACAACTTACTGTCTGTGAAGGTATGCCATCATTCTGGGTGATGTTGTGCTACTGCGTCAGAGAACAGAACTTGTGATTCCTTTTCCTTGCTTTGTTCATTTAATCAGCCTGGGTATGTTGTGAAGGTACGTGAAGCATGTTTGGAAGTATAGTATGGAGGTGGTATTCTTGAATGTTTTGTCTGCATTGCAAGACGGTGGCTTATTGTAACTGTTTGGCGTTCTTTCAGTGTTTCTTGAGCACAAATAGGAATGTAAATAAAACATAATGCTTACATGTTGAATCTTAATCTGATTTCCAAAGTGAAGATTAAAGGGAAAGGCCATGTTTTTCTGTATACCCCTGCTGACTGTCTCTCTCCAGTCCATTGTTTGAAGCACACAGAGGAAGAAGATAATTCTGTTTGTGGACTAGAAAGCAATTGAACTGTTACTTCCACTGCAGTGAATGTGTGCCAGTGGGAAAGCATTCAGTGTCTTGGTTTAAAGACATTTCACATGCCTGTGTGAATGTAGGTCTGTGTTTGTTCCTTAGGTTGCAGAGGAAAACTAGTCGAGAACCATCCCTCGCTTGGGATTTCTTGTTTCTCGGAGAGGCTAATGCATTTCTGCCCTTATCCGCTGATAACCAGATTAGGGTGTTTAGGAGGCAGCTAACGTAATGGCAGGGTGGCACATCACGTTGTGCATTCTCTTTGTGCCTTGTAGTCGATCGGTGGCTTCCATCAGCTCTTCCTTTCCTTGGTGTCACTCAGCACTGTGCCACTTCACTGTTCTGCAGGTGAGGGACTGTCCTGCTCTCAGTTCAACTGGTTTATCAAAATAAGGGGAAATTGATTTGCATAAAACTTGGGGCCATGGGAGGAGTCATGAAAGGAGGGTTAGACCTAAGTTTGCTTTGGATGCAGTAACGAGTGCAGTTCCAGACATAAGATATTTGAGAACTATCTGAAAGCATCAGGTCAGCTTTGTAAGAGAACGTTCTTGGTTCCCTCTTCTGCTTACTAGTACGTACTGAATATTCTGCCTTGAATTGCATAGATGGAAGAGGGGGTTTTGTGTAAATGCTGTACGGTGTTAATGATGTTCAATGACTTCAAGCTCTCAATATTCCAAATGATACACTATATGCAACTGATTTAGTTGCTTGCACTAGTAATTACACCCGAATATAGTAAGAATTGTACCGTAGCACATATGCATTTGAAATTATGGGTTTTGTCTTTTTGGAGAATACCTTATTAATGTATGGGTGTCCTGGAGGACGGGAACTGTCACCACCTATTCCCCGATGTTCTCCTGAGCGGAAGGCTGTCTTCCTAAGTCTTTAATCTGATTAGTGCTTTCTGTAAAATGTGGGGGCTGCTCAGCTTTAGTATGTTATTATTGACCCCCCAAAAATAAATGAAAGATGGACACATTAAAGTTAAAAGGCTGTGGAGTTTCTTTTCAGATGATAGCTTCATTTTCAATGTATGAAAACGGTTCTCCTTAAGTATTTTTTACATGAATTTCTGACCTTTCAGTCTTCTGGTAGGAAGGAGGAGGCATTTAAAACCATCTCAGGCCCGATAGTAAATAAAGTAGCTGTTACATGAGCCCAGAAAACAGGCGGGATTTCACTGCCTTGTTGTAACTGTGGTGTTTCGTACTGTCCGGAGCCATTTCCTGAATTAGACAGCAGATGCTGGGAAGGATAAATGCATGGCTTCTTCCCTTTTCTGTTCTCCTTTCAGTGTGTTTTGTAAACATGCTAACTGTGCCTGCGTTGGCTCATTTCCCTCTAGAGGAGCCCTACTCCTTCTTTTCCATTGCAAGCAGCTGGTAGGCGCTGTGTGCGGGGGAGTGGCTTTCCTCCCTGTGCCTTCCAGATGAAGGACAGATACTGTGAGTTGGAATTACATGGCTGTTCTGAATCAAACCAGCTGAAAGGTTCCTTTCACTGTAAGGTCATGTGGAACTATCACAGTGTTTAACATAGGCTCTGAGTAGTGTTTTGTCTTTAAAGTCCACATACCGTTGCTAATAGCTGCAAAAGATCTGTGGGACAGTGAAACAAGTGGGAGAGGGAATGTGTCCAAGAGCCAAGGGCTATATGAAAATGAACTCTTTCTGCTCAGAATGGGTAAACAAAGTGAGGTTCAACATGGAAACAAATTGTTTCAAGGAAGAACTATACAAGTCAGACATTTTATTCCTAACAAAGCTGTAAACACATGGAAAATATATGATAACTTTCTCGACAGCAGTAGATTCTAGACTGATAATTGAACTTGACTTTTATTTTTTAATTTTATATGTTCCAGCAATAGAACTAGAAATAAACTTTAGTTTTCTAAATGGCATTTATAAATGGTTGAGGATATTCTGGTATTCAGTATTGAGGAGTTTGTATATATATGATTTTGTAGTTCAAGTGTGAAAAGGGGCTCTATCACATGTTCTTGATGATGTGTGTGTGAAATATCCCCACCATGTACTACAGGGTGCTGAGGCAGGTCAAGGGGACAGCCTCAGCGCTGTGTGCAGTGTGGTGGTTGTTCCTCAGGCTGGCAATGAGGGCAGCGTGTCCTGCTGTGGGGTATGTTCTGTGTGCGGGAGGCAGGGAGGGGATGTGGGAATCTACATGCAAACTCTGAGGTTCCTAAAGCAGAGAGACAACCATTGCTTTGCTTTCTTAAAAAAGAAAATGTGTTTATTTTGTTCTGCAATTTTGATTTTTTTATTATTTTGTACTGTTGTTTTGAATTGTTGATTGTCCAGGCTTGACAGAAAAGTCCAAACACAGCACCTGGACTGGACCTTCTTGCTGCAGTTCAGTACTTCTTTGTGTTCAAACCGAAGTGTGGCTCTTCCCAGGAGCAGCTGCCTCTGTTCCTTCTTTGGCTTCTCCTTCTGCCATCGGCAGAGATGAGGGAGGGGGCAGGAGGGATGGGCTTCTGGGAGCCTTGTTCTGTCAAGAGAAGGATAACCAAGAAATGGAGGCTCCACATAAGCCCATCACATGGCTCAGAGCTGGGCTCTCCCTCCTGGATAAGGATAAACTTACGGGATCCTCGCACCCCTGTGATGTTTGAGGTCCCTGGCAGTTGAGGTTCCTCCTGCAGACTCATCCCGGTACCCCGGCACAGCAGCTCTGAGGATGGCAGTCCCAGCCCTGTCCTCTTCCTCAGGACTTGATGAAGAAGAGATGAGAGAACTTGGGAAGGGATGAGGGAGGAGGATGGGAAAGGAAGGGCTCATAGGAGCCTTATCTGTGAAAAGAAGAACAACGAGGAAATGGAGGCTCCACGTGAGCCCGCAGGATGGCCGTGAGCTGGGGCTGTCCTGGGTAAGGGCAAACTTACAGGACGGGAGGATCAGCGCCAGCGTGGAGGCGGCCATTTTGCGGGAGGTGGACGGATCCTGGCACCCCTGTGGTGAAATCTGGGGTGTGACCTCTTCCTGGTTAGCCTGGCAGCGATGGAATGATGTGCTGTCTGCCCCGACAGAGGTGGATCCACTTCCATCAGCTCATCTTCGACGGGCGGATCCGCCTCCATGGGCTCTTTGCTGCCAGGCGGGTCCAACTCCATGGGCTCGATGTTATCTGCCTCTTCCAGCAGCCGCCTCTTCTTTGCAGGTGGCTGCTCCATCCCGCCCTCAGGAGTCGCAAGAAATAAAAAGTATCTCTGGGACAGTGAGATTTGCTGCTGCCTCTGGCTCTGTCAGCTCAGGGACTGCGGTTGAGGGCGGTTCAGTGGCCATGGCGACAGGATTCTGAGTGCCACGTGCTGGCCCAAACATGGCAGCTGGCAGTTGGGGCCTGCGGCCATTTCTGGGAGGCAGTGGCAAGAATGTAGCGAGAGGGTCTGTTGGGGCAGGGGGTTCTCAAGCACCCTGCAGCTGCCTGAGGTGGAGGAGGAGCAAAGCATACTGACAGCTCACAGGCAGCCAAGGGAGAGGCAGTCATTAAAAAGAGTGGAGTTGTCAGGGGTTGTATTGGCTGTCCTTTGCCATCCCTCACCTCTGGCCCTGGAGTGTGAGAAGGTGGCATCTCTTCTGCCCTGATACCAAAGGAGAGTGCTGTAGAGGAGAGGGCCTGGCGTCCTCTGGGCAGCTGCACTGGGACTGCAGGGGGGGTGCATTGGACCTCTTGTGAGGTCTTCCGGGCCTGGTGCTGGGGTTTTCCACAAGGAGGAGGGGAGGGCCCAAATAGGGGCTCCTGTCCTTGTTATCTCTCCTTGCTTGCAGAATGTGTGGTTGTAGATGAATTAACTTTTATTCGTAGTAGAATTAATTTGTCTTAGCAAGAAATCTGAGGGCTCAGTTTGTTGTTGTTTTTGTTTGTTTTTTAATGAAAACAAAAAAATAAAAAGTGCAGCTATGAGATAGAATTGGTGGGACATACTGCCTTGTTTCTGACACTGATGCATCAATGTGGTCTGATGGCAGTGGTTGCCTTTGCACACAGAATCCAGCTACAGAATCACAGAATTTTTCAGGTTGGAAAAGACCTAGAAGATCATCTAGTCCAACCATTACCAATACTTCCCAGCTAAACCATATTCCTAATGCATATTCCTCAATGCAACATCCAAACGTTCCTTGAACGCTCCCATGGTCGGTGACTCTAGCACCTCCCTGGGCGGTGCATTCCAATGTCTGACTACCCTTTCTGAGAAGAAATACTTCCTAATGTCCAACCTGAACCTCCCCTGTCGCAGCTTGAAACCATTCCCTCTAGTTCTATCACTGTCTACACGAGAGAAAAGGCCAACCCCCAGCTCACCACAACCTCCCTTCAGGAAGTTGTAGAGAGCTATAAGGTCTCCCCTGAGCCTCCTCTTCTCCAGGCTGAACAATCCCAGTTCCCTCAGCCGCTCCTCATAAGGCCTGTGCTCCAGACCCCGCACCAGCTTCGTAGCCCTCCTCTGAACACGTTCCAGGGCCTCAATGTCTTTCTTGCAGTGAGGGGCCCAAAACTGAACACAGTACTCAAGGTGCGGCCACACCAATGCCGAGTACAGGGGGACAATTACCTCCCTGTTCCTGCTAGTAACACTGTTTTTGATGCAAGCCAGGATGCCGTTGGCCTTCTTGGCCACCCGGGCACACTGTCGGCTCATGTTCAGCCGAGCATCAATCAGTACCCCCAGGTCCATTTCCTCCACACAGTCCTCCAGCCACTCCGCCCCAAGCCTATAGCGCTGCCTGGGGTTGTTGTGTCCAAAGTGCAGGACCCAGCATTTGGTCTTGTTAAACCTCATCCCGTTGGCTTCGGCCCAGCTCTCCAGCCTATTCAGATCTCCCTGTAGGGCCTCGCTACCCTCAGGCAGATCGACACTCCCTGCCAATTTGGTGTCATAGAATCATAGAATCATAGAATTACTCAGGTTGGAAAAGACCTTGAAGATCATCAAGTCCAACCGCAGCCTAACCAGTAGCCTATCTCTTAAGAAACAACCACAAAACAACACTACAACAACAAACCTCTGCTAAATCATATCCCTGAGTACCACATCCAAATGGCTCTTAAACACATCCAGGGATGGCGATTCAACCACCTCCTTGGGGAGCCTATTCCAGTACCTAACCACCCTTTCTGTAAAGAAGTTCTTCCTAATATCCAACCTGAACTTGCCCTGGCGCAACTTGAGGCCATTTCCCCTCATCCTGTCACAAGTCAGTAGTGAGAAGAGACCTGCCCCACTCTCACTGTAAGAACCTTTCAGGTACTGGAAGACAGCAATAAGGTCTCCCCTCAGCCTCCTCTTCCTCAGATTAAACAGCCCCAGCTTCCTTAGTCTCTCCTCATAGGGCTGATTCTCCAAGCCCTTAACGAGCCTCGTTGCCCTTCTCTGGACCTGCTCCAGTACCTCCATGTCCTTCTTGCGCTGAGGTGCCCAAAACTGGACACAGTACTCGAGGTGAGGCCTCAACAATGCTGAGTACAGGGGCAGGATGACTTCCTTAGTCCTGCTCACCACACCATTCCTGATACAAGCCAGGATGCCATTGGCCCTCTTGGCCACCTGGGCACACTGCTGGCTCATATTCAGCCGACTGTCCATCAGCACACCAAGGTCCCTTTCCGTCTGGGAGCTTTCCAGCCACACCTCCCCAAGCCTGTAGGGTTGCCTGGGGTTGTTATGACCAAAATGCAGGACCCGACACTTGGCCCTGTTGAAATTCATTCCGTTAACCTTGGCCCATCGATCAAGTCTGTCCAGGTCTCTCTGTAGTGCCCTTCTCCCCTCAGGCAGATCAACACTCCCTCCCAGCTTAGTGTCGTCTGTAAACTTACTGAGGGTGCACTCAATCCTCTCATCCAAATCATCAATGAAGATGTTAAACAGAAGCGGCCCAAGCACCGAGCCCTGGGGGACGCCACTTGTGACCGGCCGCCAACTGGATTCCACTCCATTGACCACAACTCTCTGGGCCCGGCCATCCAACCAGTTCTTCACCCAGCGGAGCGTACACCCATCCAAGCCACGGGCAGCCAGCTTCTCTACCAGAATGTTATGGGGAACAGTTTCAAAGGCCTTACTGAAGTCCAGGTAGACCACGTCGACAGCCTTTCCCTCATCTACTAAGCGGGTCATCTTGTCATAGAATGAAATCAGGTTAGTCAGGCAGGATCTACCATTCATAAATCCATGCTGACTAGGCCCAATCTCTTGGCTGACCTTTAGTTCGTCCATGATGATACCTGAGATTATCCTTTCCATAACCTTCCCAGGCACCGAGGTGAGACTGATGGGCCTGTAGCTGCCAGGATCATCTTTCCGGCCCTTTTTGAAGATAGGCGTCACATTTGCCAGTCTCCAATCCACCGGGACATCCCCAGTCAGCCAAGACTGCTGAAAAATTATGGACAGTGGTTTGGCGACCACATCCGCCAACTCCCTCAGAACTCCAGGGTGCAACCCATCCGGCCCCATGGACTTATAAACATTCAGCTTTCTAAGTAGGTCCAGAACCATCTCATCACAGATCACGCAAGGCTCTTTTGGTTCCCCCTTCCCATCTACCAGTGTAGGGGGCTGCGTTCCCAGGGAGTTACAAGCATAACTATTGAAGACCGAGGCAAAGAAGATATTAAGTAAGACTGCGAACTTACTGAGGGCGCACTCAATGCCCTCATCCAAGTCATCAATAAAGATGTTGAAGAGGACAGGCCCTAGCACCGACCCCCGGGGGACACCGCTCATGACTGGTCTCCAACTGGATTTAACTCCATTTACCACCACTCTCTGGGCCCGGCCCTCCAGCCAGCTCCTTACCCAGCCGAGAGTGTACCCATCCAAGCCACGGGCTGCCAGCTTTTGCAGGAGAATAGCATGGGAGACAGTGTCAAAGGCTTTGCTGAAGTCTAAGTAGACCACATCAACAGCCTTTCCTTCATCCATCAGACGGGTCACAGGGTCATAGAAGGAGATCAGATTGGTCATGCAGGACCTGCCCTTCACGAACCCATGCTGGCTAGGTCTGATCTCCTGGTCATCCCACACCTGCCTAGCCAGAAGTGTCAGATACACTTTGAAATGCCCTGCAGCACCCAGACTGCCATACATTACCCACAGGAGGTTGGTTCCCTTCTGGTATATCCACTGTAAGCCAGATTGAGATCCAGGATGTCTAAATAATTTAAATGGTTGGTCTTAGATAGCTGTATCCTGCTTTTTTTGGTTGGAGGAACTGACTCCTACTTCTTGGAATGCTGGACGTATCAGGGTTGAAGTGTTCACTAGATAGCGTGCAGCCTTTGTCTGAAGTATGGATAGCAATAAATTGACTTTAATTTACTTCAGCCCTAAATTTTTTTCTCTCTATGTATGAAAAGTTTTGGATGCTCTTTTGTCTTTGGACATTCATAATTACCCTTATTGTTCTGCAACCAGATTGGAGTACACAGATTGTTAAGTTTTTAGCATTAATAGTAGCAAATATCAAGTTTGTAAATATTTGTCCCTTGTCTGAATACTTTTAGAAACAGACACTACATATTTAAAATCTAGGGACTGAGAGTAATGCTACAAAACAGAAAGATAGCCCTTATCTTTTAGTTGTGTTTACTTCATAGTGTTTTTAGGAGTTTTAGAATTAACTTTTGCCATGGTTCAGAATTCAGGTTTGTGTTCCATTGGGGACAGCTGTGCCTGGATTTCATCTGAGAATAATTGTGGTAGACGCTGTATTCTGAGAGCCTGGCCAACTCCAGGGCCAGCTCTTTCAGGCTGGTTTGTTTTACTAGAAGCATTCTATTGACTTTTCTGTAACGATCTGCAGAAATGGGCATCAATGGATACCAGCTGACTTCACATGCAGTATCTTCGCAACGTTTGCCAACTCTACAGGTTTCTGTTTCCCTTATTGGAGGAGAAAACTTTCAGTGTTCATTGTTGTTGTTTTATTTTTCCTGGAAGAAACCTCGTACCAGAGCGAGAACATTTATTTGGTACTTACTTGGTTTCTTCAAAAGCTTTTGGCAATTCTAGATTTGAGGAATTTCTCTGTGGGTGTGCTTACCTCCAGTACTCTTTATCTATTGAGTCGTAAAATGAAGACACTGTGTACAGGAATTAGGAAATTGAACTGAGATCCAGTCTCTTACATTGACCATGTTCTTTAACGTGTTCTGTGTGTTGTTGGCAATCGTTAGCAGTTCATACAGCTTTCTGTTCCCATTTTCATTAGCTTGGAACTTCATTGGAAAGCGCTGATTGGAGAGTGCTCTCTCAAGCTGTCAGGTGTATTTGTAAATGCGGAATTAGATATTCTTCAAGTATTTGGTCTTCAAAATTATCTCAGTAACCTTCAGTTGTTCTTCTCCAAGCTGTTCTAGAATGAACATGTTTGCTTCCTTCGGATTGATTTTATTTGAAAGTATTAATTATATTTAATCTTCTGTGAGATCTCTTGATTATGCCCAGTGAATTAACAGCTCATCCCAAGCTGGAGTTCCCTGTGCTCAGCCATATGAATGTGCTTTTGGAAGAGATGGAAATATGTGTCAGTGGAAAGCATGTAATACTGGAAGCAAATGCGGTTCTGCAGTTTCATTAACTTCTGTAAATGCAGACTTTGGTTTCCAGGTCTGCCCAAGCGTTGTCAAGTATCTTCCTGAAAGGGAAATCATCATAGAATCACCAAGGCTGGAAAAGACCTAAAAGATCATCCAGTCCAACCGTTCACCTATTACCAATAGCTCCCACTAAACCATGTCCCTCAACACTACACCAGTCTTTCCTTGAACAATTACTCTTGAACGTACTCTTGAGTCGTTCCTTGAACGATTACTTACACTCCTGAAGGTCAGTTGGTGCGATGTTAGCAAAGCATACGGAAGTAAAACTGGAAAGGCCTGAACCGGAGGAGAAAATGGACCTCTGTGGAAAATGAGACAAAATGTTTTTGTTTTTCTTTATTTAAAAAATGGGCTGGTACCACATGAGCCTTGGAGCTTAGAATTAACCAGTCCTTCTCATCAGTTAATGTTACGTATTTATGGCTCTGGGCTGTAACTTTGTAGTGACTGTACTTCCAATGTTAATGTTCTTAATGTAAGTCATGAAAAAGACCAATTAAGAATGTCCATCTGTCGGTGGTTACGATCAGTTCTATATTTCAGACATGCTTATGCATATGAAGGAAGAAAAAAAATAAATGGGATTTTAAAGGGATCTTCTCTGCAATAACCAACTGTATGAACCTATTTCATAGGATGGGTCTTTAATCCAGTGCTAACATTGTTTTCAGAGCGTGGACAACAACAAGGCCAAAAAGTTGGACTGTGTTGTCACGACCGTTGATTAATGCATAGTTTACCAAACAGTGAAGTAGCAGCTTTCTGAAATGGAATTTCTACATGTTTGCTTAGTGCAGTAACTTGTGCAGTTCCCCATCTTCAATGCTCCTTGGTCACCTGCAGCTTGGCAGGAATACACCTGGAGACTTGGGTTCCCGGAGCGCAGCGCTGCTTGGGGTGCTTCAGCTGCTGCTGCGTGGCTGCTTTCTGGTTAGCAGATTTAGTGTAGAAGTGCAAATGCTCACTTGCTATTTTTAAACCTGCACTGTAAATAACTTCACTTTTTTCCCAAGGCGTCTTGTGCGGTATTTTTGCATATCAATGCTGTGTTGTAGTGTTGCTGGATAGCAGCACTGAAGTCCACCCTGTTTCATTATGGGTACTAAAAAGAAAAAAATAAATATAGCAACAGAATCATTTCTATTAGAACAGCCTATATTTCACGTTTAATCAGTTCTTGTGACAGCATAATGATGCGGCGACATTGGTCTGTTCAGATGTGCAAAGTATCTGCATGATGCTTCTTAATGCCGTTTTAAAATGATCTGCAGCGTTGCAGGCATCCTACACCATTATTATTTCTATCTCTGTTAACCCTTTTAGCTTGTTTCTTGATCTGGTGCTAGGCTTTTTTGTTCAGAAGTCCGGAAGTCTGCCTATATTTAACTAGAGGAGTAAGAGCAGCAGGAATGAAAATGTATCCCTCCTTGAGCTGGGCTGCTCCCATGGCAACAACTTGCAGCCTCTGAGCTGCACTGTGGTGCATGAATCCAGCCCTGCCTGCTCTGAGGGAGATTCTCTAAAAACCAGCACTTGAGAAGGGAACGGTTGTTAGGAAAATCACTGCTGTGTCACTGTGCATCCGGTGCTTATTGCATTTTACTTCTTGTTTCTTCTTTCGTCACGAAGACGTGGCCATGCAGCACAGCGATTTTTGCTAGTGTAAGAAAAAAATTCAGCCGTAGGACTGGCAGTCTGTGACATGTGCAGCATGGGGTGTTCCTGTGTGCGCTGCTGCTGCAGATGCTGTTGGAAGAAAAAACACCCTGCTTTACTGCTTTAATAAAAGCGGTTTCCCTTTGGGAGGCTGTGTTATTAAACATAGCTGACATATTGCTGGGATCAAGTTCTGGATAAGCCAGGAATAAAAAGTCACTGCTCTGGAGATAACAAAGGTGTGCAATTAAATATTGCTTTGTTTTGTTTCGAGGGGCCTGTTTTTAGAGAAGGTGATATACTAAGTTGGGCTTTTATTGCTGTAGTGCAGCCATGGCTCAGCCTCGCCCATTTTATTTAATATGGGAGCCATAGGCTGATATTTTTTCCATGCTGAAGCTTATAGGCAAATCCTTCTTCTGCTAAATGGATTGATTAACAGTTACATTCTCCTGCTGGAATATACATACATTATTTTAAAGGCTGAGCATTTTCATTGAGGTTATTCTATATAGTGATTACGGATCGATCTCTTGCTTGAACACGTAAGGAGCAGGAGTGACGGGAGAGAGGAGCACACACCCTGGAGCACTGTCGGTCAGTCTGTCTGATTTTTCAGTGAAGGATGGGGATTGTGGCGAATGCAGCGTGTGGGAATGAGCTTCTTTGCATGAGGGATTTCCACCTTTCCCCCTGGCCGTGGCTCCCAGCAGATGATGTCACCTCGCAGCTCATTGGCTCCGCCTGCACCTAGTGCGGGGAAGGCAGAGAAAGATGCCGGCACAAATCTCAGTGGTGGATCTCGGGTGTTGCGAGCAGGTTCCAATAGCATCTTCAATTAGCATTTAGAATCAACTGCGTGTGGCCATGTGAGGTGCTGGGTCCGTCCTAGGGCCAGGGGATTTAAGAGCTGTCAGAGGAATGAGGCGGCTGATCTGCAAACGGATCTGTGATTGTAAGTTGAAAAATCTGGGTGGAAGGGAAGAGACAGGGAGTGCTGGTAGACACATTGTGGGAGGATGTGTAGCAGAAAAATGCATGCATGAGTAAAAGAAGAAAAGGGAGAAGCGTTTGTCTTTGGTAGAATGCAGTGATAATAATGGTATTTCCTTGGGGGAAAATACATGCAAGTGGGCAAAAATATTTGATCTGTGCAGATATTTTCCCTTTGTGGGAATGAATGTGAAGGATTCATTTTTAGGTGCGGTGTTATAGTGATTAATTATGAAGGCAAAATGATATTTTATGAGCTCTTGTTATGTAGAAAACGCTGTTTATTTTTGATTGTCATTTTATTTGTAGGTCACAGACAGAGGACAAAGTGATGATACATGTTTTTATTTATGCATTTTTTCTGTTGGTGAAATATGAAGCAGAATAGACGATTGAGACCTAAATATGCATTCATTCTAATATATGTATATTTCTATTTAATATATCCTTTTCTAGACAAAAGCTTCGATGATGAAGAGTCGGTGGATGGAAATAGGCCATCATCAGCAGCTTCAGCCTTCAAGATTCCTGCACCTAAAAAGCCAGGAAATCCTTCCAACAGTGCAAGGAAGCCAGGTTCTGCTGGTGGGCCGAAGGTTGGAGGTAATGAAAAGCTATTCAGTCTCTAATGGGTGTTCCCAGAAACCTTGCTAGAGCAGGCACAAAACAGAACTTTGGAAGGTGATGTTTAATTCATGACTGCAGTATTCTTGCAGAACTGAAAACAGTAAGGGACCCTCTTTTATGTAATTATTCATATTTAAAGGTGTGTGCATATCTGTCTGGCTTTATGACATGCAGTGGGCTTGTAGAGGCCTCACTGATGAAGAAAAAGAGAATCTGGAGATGGTGATTGGTAGAATGAATGTATGGATGCCCTTTTCACGGAATCCACATGTCCATCACAATACATACAATAAATATATTGTGAAATTCTGTAGTGAATGTACGTGAGTGAATATTTTACTGTAGGTGTGCTCTGTTTTGCATGGCTGAGTAGGGCTGGCCATCAATTGTATGCTTCAGCAGAAGTGTATGGTACAGCTCAATGACTTCTACTACTCCATAAACTGCCAGAGTCATGTGAGACTAATTGTAAAAGATACAAATGAGAGCCAAAACTGTTGCCAGGATTTTTTGCATGGTAGATTTCAAAGTGGAATAATGATGATGCTTGCTAATTATAATCATTGAATGTGGACGTGCTTTTTTTCCCTTTAAATAGCTGGGAGGGGTGGTATCTAACAAACAACTGTTCGCTGCTATTAAAAAAAAGTGACATCTTTTTTGATGGTTTATGCACACATTCAGAAAAATATGTAAGTGGAAATATACCGTGCTTTAGGTATGGTGCTTTAGGTATGGTACTCTCTTAGGTGAACTCCAAAGCAAAGATTAAATTTGGACTAAAATATGCAGACCAAACAAGCTGCAGCATTCGTTTGCCTGTCAGTAAGATAGAGCTCATGTTTTGGCCATTTATTGCGTCTTTAATGTGATCTTCAGGCTTCCTAATACACTGAAAAGATTCCCATAGGGCAGGATCAGCACTGCTGTAGTACAACTCACAATTGATAGCAGTATGAATTAGGAAGTGCCACTTAAAGGACTTTATAAGGGAAACTGTCTTTGAAATTAACAGTTTGTATTTTGTTGCTATTATTTATTTCTATATCTCTACAGCTAAGAGTCGGGAACTAGGTTCTTACAGAAGGCCATTAGATTGATGTTAGAACCATTGTTTCTACTTCATTTGAGAGACAAAATAGAGGTGTCAGCATTAAATGAATAAATAAAGGGGTGAGTCAAGGGACGTGACAATGGAAAAGGTCAGTTATTCAGACATTTTATTTCCAGAACCATTAAATAAATAGATAGATAGATAAAAGGACTTGAGATCAGTGAAGGTGTATGGTTCAAACATTTTTCCAGAACTATCTATGGTCACTCAACTCACAAACCTGTAATTGGTGCTTCTGTCCCCTCCACCTGCAGTGGGTCCCACTTGAGGTGCTGGCCCATCCCCTGAATGTGCCTGGTGGGAGCTGCAGGTGCCATTGGGGCAGGACGGGACTGCCCATCAGGTGGCACCAGCATGGCTGCTGCAAGGGATGAGGTGAGGAGGGCCTGAGGAGCTGCCACTCTGCTGCCTGTGGGTACTGGGGAAGCTGCTGCTGAGCTGGGCTGGGTCCCCTGTGAGCTGGAGGAGTCTTGACTGAAGTTCTCAGATAGAGGCATTTCTGTGACAAACCAGTCTTTGCCGTGCCAATTTGCAAACAGTGGTGTAAACAGGAGACACACAAACCATCTTTGTTTGCTATACTTTTTTTCTCCTTTTTTTAAAAAAAAATAGGAAGCAAGCTAACAAAATCAGTGACATTCTTTAAGTCACCCCCATTCTACAGGATTGGGTGCTTCATCAGACCTCGCCTTTCCTTATCAGGAGATGGTATGTGGATGCAGGTCTCTAGTGTATGCTAAGTCTGAGAACGGCACTAAATTGCAGGAGCTGTTGACACCCTGGAGAGCAGGGAGGGAAGAGAGGCGTAAGGTTTGTGTTTTGGATGGTCCTGTGTGGAGCCAGGAGTTGGACTCAGTGGTCAGCTGGATTAGAGTTGTGATCAGGGGCACAGAGTCTAGTTGGAAACCTGTGTCTGTGTTCTTGATGTTCCTCAGGGGTTGATGCTGCATCCGATCTTGTTTAACGTCTTCATCAGTGACCTTGGTGAGGGGATAGTGTCCTCACCACATTTGCTGATGATATGAAGCTGGGAGGAATGACTGATGCACCAGAAGACTGTGCTGCTATTCAGTAGGAACTGAACAGGCTGGAGAGTTGGGTAGTGAGTAACCAGTTGAGGTTTAACAAGAGCAACTTTAGAGTCTTGCACCTAGGGAGGAATAACTGTACCAGTACAGGTTGAAGGATGAGCCTACTAGAGAATCATAAGGTTGGAAAGTACCTACAAGGTCATCTAGTCCAAATGTTCTCCCATTACCATTACTACGACAGGCCACTAAACCAATCTCGTAGCTCCTTATCCAGGTGTCAGTTGAACACTGTCAGGGATGGCAACTCCACCAGAGAATAGCTCTGCAGAGAGG
This sequence comes from Excalfactoria chinensis, assembly GCF_039878825.1. Taxonomy (NCBI): domain Eukaryota; kingdom Metazoa; phylum Chordata; class Aves; order Galliformes; family Phasianidae; genus Excalfactoria; species Excalfactoria chinensis. Next base: position 99,253,619 of record NC_092826.1, read on the forward strand.
GATGTAGGAGTCCTGATGGACAGCTGTTTGGTCATGAGCCAGCAGTGTGCCTTGGTGCCTAGGAAGTCCAATGGGATCCTGGGGTGCATTAAAAAGAGTGTGGCGAGCATGTCAAGGGAGGTGATCCTCCTGCTCTACTCTGCTGTGGTAAGGCCTCCCGTAGTGTATTGTGTTCAGGTCTAATCTCCTGAGTACAAGAAAGACAGGGATCTTCTGTAAAGAGTTCAGCAGAGGATCACAAAGATGATAGAGGGCCTGGAGCATCTTTCTTACGAGGAAAGGCTGAGTGACCTGGGTTTATTCAGCTTTGAAAAAAGACAACTTGGGATCTGATCAGTGTCTATAAATATCTAAGGTGTGGGAGGCAAAAGAATGATGCCAGACTCCTTTCAGCAGTGCATGGCAATAGGACAAGGGGAAATGGCCACAGACTGGAGCGTAGGAAGTTCCACACACATGTGCATTAAGAGCTTCTTCACAGTAAGGGTGACAGAGCACTAAAACAGGCTGCCCAGGAGCACTGTGGGTTCTCCTTCTATGGAGGTGTTCAAGACCTGCCTGTGCATCCTGGTCTAGGGAGCCTGCTTTGGCAGGGGAGGTTTGACTGTGATGTGGTGGTTTCTGGAGGTCTCTTCCAACCGCTGCAATTCTGTGATTTTGTGATTCTTGTGAGTCTCTTCCAACTTGGGATATTCTGTAATTCTAAAGTGTGGGTTTTTCTGCAAGCAAGACTTGTGTATGTAGTGCCAGAACTGAATAGTTAGAATTACCATTTATTTCAGTATAATCTAAGTGTAGTTGATGTCCTTACTGCCACCTTTAATAACACAGATGTTTGTCAGTGTGTACTTGGTTTTACATGTGGATTTTCACAAGCTTTACATTAAGACGCCTGGGGACAGGAGAACAGGGAAAGGGAAGTAAGAACAGAATAAATACTGAATAGAAGAAATACTGAATCAGATAAATGTTTAATGTTGATGTAGTAGTACTTCAAATGATTGTGTGTACGTGCATCTACAGTGTGGTAGTGTGTACTTTTCAGGTACCTATCCATGGAGGGTTTTTACCTTATTTTACAGGGCGTGGGCTGTGCCTTACATCCTTCACCACATGTCTAGATGGTAGAAAAGTGCCTACTGGTATTTAGTTCTCAACTGCGTGTACATTTTTCTCTTGCTGTCAACCACAGAGAAACCTTTTCTGGCCTATTGACCTACTTGTGCACAGATTTCTCTAATTACATGTAACACTGTGCTCCCTAGTTTTCAGTTTTGCTGGTTTTTCCTTTCATATTTCCATGGAGATCACTCCCATTATTTTCTTTTTAACATTTTCTGTATATAATCATTGCCTAGCAAGGTTGTTCTCTTATCTTTTCATATTTAGCAGCCATTATACTATTTTATTCCTATTGCTTATTGTTTAATATCTTCATACACCTTTTTCTTTTTCCCTACTTCTTATTTGTAGTGTTTATTCTTTTTTATTAACCACCGTACTGCTAGTTACAATTGTCAAATATGCCTTAGGAGAAGTGACCTTCGCCATTCTCATGGTATTCCCAAATCTGTCTCCTACTCTAATAAAAAGCATTAGTGTAGGTTCCAAAGGTATTTGTTTGTCAAGTCAGCATCTTTTCCAGTGATGAAGTTTTCCATAAATTCATTAATATGAATAACGGAGCTAGAAAAATGACTGGCTTTAGAGAGTTTCTCTGTACAGAGAGCAATAGTCTTTGAAGCTTCCAGTTAGGACATTATATTCATCTTATTATTAGAGTTCATAGTTCTTCTTGGATTCCAATGAATCTAGGTGCCCCCTTTTGCATCCACTTTCTGTATTGTCTGCTTTGCAGGTGCCCGAAGGACACTGAGATTTTTCTCCAGCCCCAAAATTGCTTTCTTCTGTGTGGCTTTGGAGGTTGTCTGCACTTGCTGATTTATTAGGGCTCTGTCATGGTTTGCAGCCTGAAATCCTTCTGCCAACCTCTGTATTTCAAGTCTGTAGTCAGTGGGATTGTCATTGGCTCTCCTTTTTCTCACTAACTCTGGCTACAGGTGTTTCAGCTCTGTAACTGCTAGTTTCATGGTTCTGCCACCTGTTGGTCATGCTTATTTAAATCTTCTTTGATTGTGTGTGTGTGTGTTTGTGCGTGCGTGTGTGTACTTCTAGCTGTGTTGTTTTGTTTTAACAGTAATATCTGCTGAATTAGATCTCAAATGGATACGTGGTTGGCTTTTTATTATGTATTCTATGGCGATATTTCTTGTTTAAGACCCTGTTTGCTTCCTGTCCAGTGTCCAGGAGGAGATTTTCACTGTGTGGAGCACTTACTGTTACTGTAGGAAGTGCACTTTGGTGACACTGGAAACTCAGAATTGTTGTCCAAGGAAACTGGGTGAAATAGGTACAAACACTAGTGATAAGAGTCCTACTTGGGGTGAAATTGTTTCTCCTAATGCTAGAAGTTGTTCAAGATTTATTCCTCTCTACGGTAGGGATGACACAGCTTGTCATTGCCTTTGGTGGCAGGTGTGATTAAGTCTGCAAGAAAATAGGCTGCTATGAAAGTATCAGGTGTGGGCAATATTAGAAGGGTGAAAAATCCAGTGGTCTGTTTCTGGTCACACTTTATTGCTGGGAAGTGCTCAGGCACTTCCTTTCTTGTGAGGAATAAAACATTTTGGATCTTCAACTTAATGGAGCAGTGCGTCATCTGGCATGATTTTGATTCCATGATTGATGCACTTCCCTAAACTAGTGATTTGCCAAGAAATACAGCGTCCTGCACAGCTGATCTGCTTACTTCTGGCATGCTTGTTTTCAGTTGAGCCTCTCAAATACCCGTTTGCTCCAAGGCTGCCTTCTTGAGAATGCATGCAGGATGTGCTATATACTTCAAGAAATAGATATTTATGGGCTCTTGGCAGTTTGGCAAGATGCTTTTGGATTGAAATAGCACAATTTCTAGCAGAAGACAACCTAAGTTGAATATGTGAGCCAGATGAGCTATATTTTTTATGTTAGTGCTCGTCAAGATCTCTTGAAGGACTTTGGTTCTCTTGCCAATGTGAACTTTACCAAGATTTCTACTATTCAGAAGTTTTATGTAGTGTGGATGTTAGTAGGAAAGCTCCATCCATACCTCAATGAGAAGACTGGCCTCTTTTCCCATAGTGTCAGTCTAGGTCAGTAGTAAAATCGGTAAGTGTAGGAATGCTGGCAACTTCATTATGCTGGAGTGACATTGGGAAGAAAAGTTGATGGATTAAACCATGTCAGGGTGAAAGTCTGAAATAACTTCCAGTCATATGCTTATGAGAACCTCTGTAGGGCTGGAACGTTATTCTTAATGTTGTAATTTAAGACCATAACTTGAACTTCGTACTTTTTAGGGCTGTCCCCAGTGAGAAGATCATGCATCAAGTATTTTTGTGTGGTGTTCTTTGGCTTTCTTTTATGTGACATGTTGGCCTGGGAGCACTAATGTTGCATACTGTTTTGCACTAATAATATTGTTAGACTCTTTGAAACATGCTGAGTTTAAAATAAGAATTGTTCTGGGTGCTGTTTTAGAATAGATTTTGGAGTAAAAATGTTGATGATGTTGAGGTTGTGGATGCCCCATGCCTGGAGGTGTTCAAGGCCAGGTTGGATTGGGTTCTGGGCAGCCTGCTTTAGTGTTAGGTATGGAGGTTGGCAGCTCTGCGTGTGGCAGGGTGTTGGAACTTCATGATCCTTGAGGTCCCTTCCAACCCAGGCCATTCTGTGATTCTGTGACAATAAGTGGAACCTGAAGGACATAATGCTTTGCTTTTTTGTTTCTTTAACCTTTGTTTTAAAAAAAAAAGTGCACGTCCAAAAAGCTTATTTTTTTTCAGCATTAAAATAAAAGGAGTTTTGCTGCGTTTTCTAAAGACGTTCTAAGGTTCTCATCCTCTGTGAAATCTGCTAGTGTGACAGTATAAGGTTTGATGATGGTATTACTTGACATAACCCTCAGTTTTAGGATGATCTTAATTCTTAAGAACATCCAAATGTTTGATGGATCAAAAATCATTAAAAAGACTTTCTTTGAGGTAGGAATCCATTAACTGGAAAATGGGAAAGCCAGGTGAACAGTAGGCAGTTATTCACGCCTTCAGTAAATTTAAGTTTAGGTTGTATATCTGTAGTGATTTTTATTAGCATCAAAATGCTCTTTTTTCCACCTTCTCAATAACAGCAATGCAGCCCTTTGAAAAGCGTTACAGTAGTACTGATTTACTCCTTTGGAATCTATTTTTTAGCAGAAAAAGTCCTTAAAGATGTTATGTTAGTATGAGGCAGTATAGATGAAAAGTCTCTACCTAATACACACGTACAGAAAAATGGATGTTTGCCTTCTGAAACCTTTGCCAGGTAAAGTTAGACTCATTAAAGCTACATTGTGTAGTTAGGAAGTGTATTTGCTCAAATGACTTCAGTAATTGTGGAACTGTAAATACAAATTATTAGTGAATGGACTACAAACAAGATAAATGCTTTGCTTGCTGTATTGATTATCTTCAGACTGGTGAGAACAGCAATGTGTTCACTTGACGCACAAGCGTATCATAGTAATCAGCACTCAGATTATTTTGTACTCTTGAGTTCTACAGCAAATAAGCTCAGGAGTACTGGTTCCATTGATGCACTGTGATAATCCTTCCTCTGTTATTCGTTTAGTTTTCACGAAGTAGCTTCCAAAGTGGTTTATTTGTCATGTAAAACTAACCAGGTTTTTCTTCATAGCTATATCTCGACCCTTTGTGAGACGCAAAACTGAGATCTTGGCATTCGGAGCATCACTGACACTCTGCAACAGTTGCCTTCTTGGTTTACAGGTTGCTGAGAGTTGGGAGGATTTCTTTTTCTGAAATCAGACCTCCTGTCTTTCTGATCACCCTTTAGAATCAATGGGTGGTAACTGACACCAAACCAGAAATCGTTACAGAATACTTGTTGGCCTCCTTGTCCCCACAGCGAAAGTACGTTACTTTCCTTCCTTGCACAGCCTTGACTGTGAAATTGCCGGTTTGCAATGATGCAGTCTTCAGCTGCATCAACCTAACCCAGAATTCAGGGAAGTAGGAGGAATTCCAGCTTTCCATCTTCTCCTACAGTTGCTGAGTTTTGTTGCTGTTTACTTTCTTGTGTAGGACTTCAGAAAAGGTTTCTTCTTGTTTAACCAGTGATCTGTTCTCCTTAGCCATAAGAAGTTAATGGGGGTTCCTTTACTTGCCTGTAGTATTCTTTTGTTTGCAGCTTACCACGTGAACTAGCAAACCAGCCCCAGAGACCAAAATGAACTGCATATACTCTTACTTCACTGGAGTGGAAATACACATGTACATACATTCATAGAGCATGTGTGTGTCTCTCTCCATATATATTTGTAGCTGATGTTTATTAGTCTCCATAATAAAATAAGATGAAGTGGATAAAATTAGAAGATGGTGACAGTGAGCAGTAATTAAGAAGCCTATAGGTAAGGGCCTGTAACACTTTGTAACCTTCTTTTATCATCTGTACCCTGTGATATAGTCCCAGGCATCCTACTAGCCGTCATGGTAGTACCAGTCAGTGGTGTGAATAGGGAAGAAAAGCCCAACCCTTGTTTATTTTGCTAACATGGCATATTGATTCTGAAAGTGCTGAGAAGGGGGAAGGCAGTTTCTTTGTTTTCACATGGCTGAATCTAGAAGGAAAAAGAAGAATGAGAGAGTGGAGGAGGACTGACTGAAGTCAGCTGACCCTGTCACTTTGAGTCCTTAGGGACTGTGGCTGTGTTATAGGGTAAGTGAAAACAGACATACAAAACACAATCCTACATTGCTGCTGTTGAGGAGAAACTGCTTTGCAACGTAGAAAGTATGATTCCACTTTGTGGGGCTGGAAGGAGAAAAAAGTGCCTTATTTTCATTTCTTAGGACAATTGTATGTATTTTAAAATAAAGTAGAAAAGCGGAGTAATAATACTTAAGTAAATATATAAAATAACATAGACTAAAAATAAAAGGAAAAGGAATAAAATCAGTACCACTCAGTACTGACATAGTCTGTTTTATATATTTATATGTCAATACTGAGTGGTACTGATTTTATTCCTTTTCCTTTTATTTTTAGTCTATTTTATATATTTATAAAAATAAAAGGAAAGGGAATAAAATCAGTACCACTCTTAACAACTGAAAGTGAAATAAATAGGGTTGAAAATAGCTTTAAAATAAAGTAGAAACATAAAGTGCAAATTATTGTTATAATGTGGGAATGTGAATAGTGCAATTTTAGCAGAGTCACAAGTACTGCTTGCACCAAATAAGTATAATGTTCTTAAAAATATAGAGCAGCCATATGTTAAAATCAAGCTGGCAGGACCTTCTGTCTTGCAGTAGTGAACTTCTGGAATGAAAAGATAAAAATGTGTTGTCATATCTTCAAAACTAATTTCAGAGTTTGCAATGACGAACAGCCTTCGTTCTACTTGTTTTTAATAGAGTATCAGTTTAAATTGTGTCAGAAAAGAAAGTGCAGTTGAAGAGAAGCAGTAACTGTGATGAAGATTCCTTTTTTCCTGAAAACATAACGTTGCAGCAAAACCCCCAAACAATTATGATAGCACAACTCAGCTTGTTTTGCAAAAACAAGTTGTAGATAATATGAACGAGTTGCTTGTGTTCCTGGTTGTTCTCAGTAACAATGACTGTAGTGTAAAATAATTGGTGAGATTTTCCACTACTGAGGTGTAAGACTGAAATTGAAGTAAAATATAAGCTCTAGGTTATTAGAAAACTACCCTAATGCTGAAAATAAGTCTAATTTGAATAATATTAGCATAACATTTTAAACCCACCTGTTGAAGTTCGGCAGGCGAGGCAGGGTCACAAATGATCTTTAAAGTATTGGTGAAAATCAGCTGTTAGAGAAAAGAAATACATGAGCGATTGAAAGAGGACAATGTGAGCATGAGCATTGTGCTTGCTTTGAAAGATGAATGTATGAGCTGATAACTGAGCAGAAGCATTAATCAACTGTGAGATGAGTGCAGAGAAAGCCAGGTATCTGTATCCCTGTTGCTCAAGGAACTGCTTTTTCCCCCCATGCAGTACATGGCCTTATCTGACGTATGCCATCCAAACCTTGAGCTAATGGCGTGATCAGTTTCTTCTTTGTGTTGTCAGCATGTCTGCGTGCTTCACAGATGCTTGTTAGTTGATCTGCATAGCATATCTGTGAAAATAAGAAGTAATATTAATCTTTTATAATAGTGAAACTATGCTGCACTGAAAATTGGGTATTGAGGCTAGAGCTGTTGAAACTGTGTGTTCAGTATTGGTACAAATACTGCTAAGTCACTCAGAGAATATAATGTTTATTTAGCTCTTACGCTCAATACACAGTCCCAAAGGAATCTTCACACTGAAGAAACAGCTTCAAAATTCAGACCGAGAACGCTAAATCTTTAGTTTCTTCAATCCCAACTAAAGTTGAAGTGAGAATTAGTTCTTGCTTCTTCCTAGTCCATGAGTTCTGGGACAAGGAACGTGTGTGCACTTCACTTTGTGCTTGCTCTTGGATAATGTCACACCTCAGCGGTAGATGGGAGCTCCTAGTGGTTATGCACTTCCCGCCACCTTCTTTGCTGTAAGCACAGCTCACTCCTTGTTTCTTCTCACTCCTCCTGACCCTATTTTTTATTGAAGGGAGTAATTGCACCTCACCTAGCACAGATTAGAGTGCTTTTTGTTTGAGAAAGTGCTCTATCTCTGTTGTTCTCCAATATTTTTTAGCTGGCAACTTGAAAATACCTCTAATACAAAGTGACTCTTAATCAGCCCATGGAAAAAGACTGTTCTTTATCCAGGTACTTAAGACTGGAGAGTAGCTCTTTCCTTGTCTATTGATGAAAGTTTTTTGATTAAAATCCAAGCATGGAAATAAGAACTTTCTGAACACTGGCTGAACTTTCCTGCAAAAGGTGTCGTTTTATACATGAGCAGTAATAAAGGCTGACCAAAAGAGAAATAAATACATTTGTAAAACACTGCTCAGGAGCTACAGAAGATCGAGGAAATCCCACAGTTTCAGAGTCTAACAAACAGCAGAACATATTCAAAGAAAGAGTTAAACATGACCTTTATTTAACCGTACGGAGGGATTGTGGGAACTCATTGAGGACTGTCTTGGCACACTGCAGTACTGTCCTAAAGGACTCTCCTCACAGGCAGGCAGAGTTTGTATCATTTAAAGGGATTCTATGAATTGGTGATAGCAGAAACTGGCTGCTGTAATCTAGAGGAAGTATCCTCTAATTTCTGTCATTTGTTTGTTTTGTAATATTTATTTGTGTGTTATTTTGTATCCACACTGTTAAACTGCTTCTACTGTGTTAGCGCAGTGTTTGTAAGGCCCCACAGTGAGGGAGACCAGGGAACTTCTCTAACTGAAAGCATTCCTCTCAGCCGGTGTATTCCTAGCCCAGCCTCTTGTCTGGTTTTCTGTTTGGTTGTGCCTGTGATACAGTTGATAGGGTCAGTAGGAGGAACCACTGGGAGTTCCCAGTTAACTAACGTATTATTTAAAAAGGTGAGTAACACTTGGGCTTGTCCTGCACACTTACCCATGCTGAGCTGAAGCTGCTCTCAGTTCCTAATTAACAACTCAGTAGAATTCTACAAAATCAGTAGGATAACAGATGGATTTTTATTTATTTATTTGTTTTAATTAGGAGTGTCGAGCATCTTTGGATTGATGTTATTGAAGTATAGTTATGGCCTTGGGATTTTTTCATGTTTGAGTTTTGTTTATTTCGGGGGAAAAAAAATCCAAATCATCTCTACTCCAAGAATAAGATCCCATTCCTGTGTGCTTTTAGAGAATTCAGAGGGATAGAATGAGTTTGTGTAGCAGCATGCTTTTTAAAGCTTACTAGTGCACTGTATCAACGCACAGTCAGCAGTATTCTGTGGTCCTGTTATTTTCTTCATTTGCATTGCTTGTGACTAGGAAGAAACTTTTCTCAGAGAAAGAAAAGGAAAAGTCACAGGGCCTCACTGAATGGTAGGAATTCTTGAATTTAACTTAGGAAGGTGTCATCTCTTAGTAGAGTGCAAGAAGGATGGGGTTCATTTCCTTTGCCTCTACCCCCACACACATCTGAGCTAAGATGAAAGCACCAAAGTTGGAGATGCTTAATATGCTGTAATTTTCTTCCATATCAAGACTGTTTTCAGTACGTTCTCACCAGCTTCCTGATGTGGAACGAAGGCCTGCAGGTGTCTCTGTGAGCCTTTCTAAGCAGGCTTCTTGAACGATAAGAACTGGTAAAGGTTATAATTCATAAGTAACAAGAGGATGAAATTTGTGTGTAAGTGTCTTGTGTGTATTGTTCATCTCCCTCAGATTCATTTCCGTTCTGTTTTTCGTCCAAGGGGGCTAAGTCCAGAAGTGATGTTGATTGCTCTCCTTGCTGTTCGATGAGGCTCTGGATTTTAGTTTATCTGCTGTGCCCTTGCAGATGTTAAATACAGAGGGCTTACAGACCCTTGGAATTACTTACAGTGTCCTTACCTTCAGGAATGCAGCGATTGAAATTGTATTTGATAAAAAGAGTATGTGTTATGTAGCAGTAGGTTAATAACATGGCTTTGTTCAGTAGAAGGTGTTAATAGTCAAAAGGTATGCTTGTAAAAATGTATAGTCATAGCTGGGTCTAAGAAGTTAAGTAACAACAAGCATCCAGCTTATCAGAAAGAGCTGTCAGCAATAGGCCTGAGGGGAGTATCTCTTAACTGAGAATTTTGTAAACCTCTGGCATCGCTTTTGTGGAGGAAAGGCAAGCTTTATAAATACACGAGAAGTTCTTTGGAGGTTTCTTCATTTGTGTGCCTGTTAAATCCTGCCAGCAGGATTAATCACCTTCTTCTGAATTGGAAATCAGTGGATCACATTCTCTGAATATATATTTTTCTAACCTTTATAGAAGTAATGACTGAGTGAGTTGATCAGAATACTTACCAAGCAATCAGGAAAGGAGAAGATGTACAATATTTTCTTCCTTCTGCAGTATAGACAAAGGCAAAGCTGTAAAAACACTTTGAGGATCAATAATTGAAGAGAAAAATGAACTGTTTAAATTAACTAATTGAAGCTGTGTCCCTCAGCTGTGTCACATAGATTTGTAGTAGCAGTCTATCTCTCTTTTCTCTATCAAAAATTGTTATCCAGTAGATAGATTATGTTCCCTTGCTCCTCAGGATGTTTACTTAACACGTGCTAGCAATCTTATTCATAGCCTATGCAATTTTCTGATCTTTAAAGATGGTCAAAAGGTGGTCGTTCCTCCTTTTTCTTTTCTTCTCCTTTTAGCAAGGGCAGCTTCATAATTCCCTCTAACCTTTATAGTTCACAGCAGCACTATGAAGTCTGAAATCCTTTATTTGCCGTAATTCTGCAGTTTGTTTGTGTCAGTTTTTAGTGTTTGGTATTCCTCAATTTGACCAAAAATTGATGAAATGAGTGATGGGTGGGAAAATCCTTGTCTTGCTGCTCTAATAGTGGTGTTTAGGCGTTTATGTAACTGAGTAATAATACAGAACTTGTATAAACTGTGAATTACAGTGGTTTCTTGGCATCTCATGTCACAGGATCACTGTAGTCCTAAACAATATTTTAACAGGTTGTGAAGAAACGTGCAGGATGAGCTTCCTAAGAGCTCACTGTTTAGTGAATGTCACAATAAGCATTTTGACCAAAACAGTGTGACAGGCAGAGCAGAAACCTGATAATGAAGAGTTCCTCCAAATTTTGAATATTTAAAATAAAAGATCCAAGGCTTTTGATAACGTTAAAGCAATGCTTTATTCTTTAAAGCTGAGGCAGCCTTCTGGCTTTTCAATTATTTCTTTTCCCATTTACCTTTCCTGAGTACTGCGTTTTGGGTCTGATCATACACCTGCATAATTTTAGGAGGGAAAAACAGGGTAACAAATGGAAACGTGACTGTATCACCTAGTTTAGTTTAGCGTGGTGATCCTGTGACAAATCCTTTCCTTTCAAAGTTTCTCTCTACAAAATTCTGCACTAACCAGGGCATCCACCCTCAGAAGAGCTGTGCAGGTTTGTGTGGCAGAAACCAAGTTCTAAAGCCATTATATTTAGTTGCAGGCAAAAGCAGGCTTGTGGTCCATGCCAAACTGAGAAGTTTCTGCTAATTTTCAAACCTGGGTACATCTTAGTTCTAATCTCTTGTCTCAAATCAGAAATTTCAGTAGCCTTTCTCAAACTTCAGGGCAGTTTTACATTGTACTGTACCTTCTCCATCATGTATGGTGATCAAATAAAGGATTTCTGTTTGGCTTCTCATTTGGCCTCAAGAGGCTTCTGTATTGGCTCAGGGCTGGGAGATGTACTCTGTGGCTTAGCTGGCATGTCTCGATACTGTACATTTTCTGTTTACAAGATGACTTCCTTAAAAATGTAGGTGTTGAACAAAACTTGGAATGGGAGCAATGGGAGCTCACAGGCAGCCTCGTGTTGTTTCAGATTTTGTATTATGTTACTGTTAGCCAGTTCTTGCTGATGGTCCAACAGCTGCAGCTGGAGCTTGTGTGTATCAGACTGCTTCTTAGATGCATGCTGAAGATCACTTTGACAAATGTGTCCTAGGTGTAAACTCCCATCTTTCCTATTTCTTAGCCGGATAGCTCCTCATTCACTTTATTGAAGGATTTATTCCCTCTCCTCTTAGGAAGGGCAAGAAATAACTGGTTACAATCTTTGTTTTCCCTTTTGACTGCCACCGATGGTTGTAACAGGTCATGTTGGAGATGCACATGAGGAGGAGTTTTATGCACAGCGCATCTTTTCAGTATTTTTGAGTTCAGGCTGTCAAAATGTGTTGCTTGCAGTACAATACAGAAATTAATGTGTCCAAATTCTGGTAGGTATCATTCAAAAGTGTTCTTGAACTGAGCAATCTCAAAGGAGTGGGAGAGAACTTAATCTGCATAGAGGTGTTCAGATCTATTAAGTCTGCAATCTGAACCATACTTGTAGTGGATGCTCATGCTTTGAGGTAGACAAGTGTACAATCCTAGCAATGCATAGCTCTGTACTGCAAATAGATCAGCATCTGCACACTGTGAAACTTCTGTAAAGACCGTAGCTGCAAAGTGTGTTGTCAGTAAGTCCTTATTTTTCCTTTCTGTTGGTTTCTGAGGCTTAATTTCTTTTGGTGATACTTATTATTTGTGCTGTAGTTGGTAAAATACATCTATGCTCTGGCTGATGTGTCCATTTCAGCTGTGGTTTGTAAGCTGGGCAGAACAGTGTGAGAAATGCACCTCACACTTTCTGGCTCCTAAGGAAAATTCTGGGGAGTGCAAGGTGTTATGACTCATGTAGGGCACTATGCAAGATTTTTACAATAAAAAGAAAGGAAAACGAAAGCATTAAACAAAACCAAAACAAACAACAGCCATGGAGGATTGCTTCCTTGTGGCACATGTGTTTGTGTGAAAATGAATCTTGATGAACTTTAATGACACAACTCTTGCTCTGCTAAACAGTTTGGAATTCCGTGCTTGGGAGTGTCTGCATTATCAGGATGCCGTCCTGATCACCTTTGCAAACAGCTACTAGAGGGGGTGTTGTAGTAAATGTGCTTCTGGTTAAGCACAGATAAAAATGATAAAATTAAACCATTAACTTGGTCATCGGAAGCTGCTCAGAATTGTTCATTCTCAAAGGTTGAAAAGTTTTTTGTTTTTTTTTTTGTTTGTTCTGTAACTTTAAGGTGAAATCAGTGTTGCAGTTTTATGCAGGTTGAATATTCTGGCATTTTATCATCTGTATTAATTGTTTGAAAACAGCTTGAAAGATAATTCTTTCACTTTGAAAAGACTGAAGTGCGTTAGATTCTGTTTAACAGTATTTTGTATTTGTAGGTTCCTCTAAAGAAGGAGGAGCTGGAGCTGTGGATGAAGATGATTTTATTAAGGCATTTACAGATGTTCCTACTGTACAGGTAAGGTGCTGTGTATGCTAACTTTTGTTTTCAGGAATATGCCATTTACAACACTGTCTTAGCCTATTCTTATAATTGTATAGTCTTTCAAGTGAGGCGTCGTTACCTTTCTGTCTTTATGAGCACTTTAACTTACAGCCTCCATGAGAACTTATTATATTTTCCAGTTGTTAATTAGCAAAACCCACACTTTAAAACTATGTTACAAATTATAATCCCATTGTTTCAGCTAAAATTCATTATTACTTCGCTTCATCTTTTCCAAGGAGCTACTGAAAATAATTGCATGTTTCAATTTTTAATAAGAAAAACATTTCCATAATCTTAGGGAAACAGGGATTTGAAATGTCATGGGATAAGCAACTAGTAATAACATAAGCAAATAATTTTAAAAGCAGGAATTATCGTTTCAAACCTGACCATTTGAGTTCTAATGATGCTTGTCTGACATACATGCATTCATCTGTAGCAATACGTAAAAAAACAACAAAAAGAACTTAGTGACTTATTTGAATACTAATGAACTTGTTGGATGTTGAGTTCTTGAAAGTTAAGATCTTCTCTTTTAACAGTTCCTTAAGCCAGAGACTCACACATGCTTGGTGTTTTCACATGAGCTGAGTCACCCAATGTCTTGTATTTTCAAAGACTTACTTTGAATATGTTTTCTTTGAGCAGCTGAGGAGTGGAAGACAACCAAAAACTCAGACAAGGTTTTAAAACACCAGAAGGATTTTGTACGACTCCCTTCTCTTGATATATACATCTGTTCTATTTTTATTTATTTTATAATGGTAATGTACTTCATTGTTAAGTGTCATTTTATAGACGGAAACACTGTCTGATATAATGAAGAAACATGTTATCTCTGTGGTTCCTGTCTCGTTCAGCCAAAGTTTGTTTTATGCTGAAAGGGTTTTGTTTCTTCTTTGTCTCCCTGAGCTGTTAAGAATTCTTTGGAGGGCAAGACAATCAATCTTTTCATATTATTTGTCTGTGTTACGTTTACCAGAGTCACATTCCACAACACTGAAAACATGCTGCCTATAATTTGATACTTTAATGTTTTCAGTCCTGAGCAGAGTTCTCTGATCACTCAAATTGCTTAATAACTCACTCAAATTGTTCTGGGAGAACAAAAGTGAAATACCTGGATGTCACTCTGTGTGTGTGTGTGTGTGATTTTTCTCTCTGGTTCTGCTGGCTGACTTGGGAAGGTAGGTCCCCACAACCTGAGCCCACACTGATGGCTATGGAAGGAAGAAGTTTTTCCAGTAGACCCTGGGAAGAATTGCAGTGTGCCTGTTTGTTCTAAAGTCAAAAGCTGTTAGACAGAATATATAGAAAGCATTGTTTCTGTGTTGCTGGGCCCATTTCCATGTCTGTTTTCATTACACTTGTGTGGGTTTTAGAAGAGCCTTTAGTAAAAACAAGGGAAGAAAAATTATTATGGAAATACAGATCCAATCCTGAATTAAGTTTATGAGCACCTGGATTAATCAGATTAATTCAGAGTGTTTTTTGTGTGTTTTTAACTTGCTCCTAAAAACCTTCAGTGGTGATTCTGCTTTTCCAGTAATCTATTCAAATGACTCTGCTCATCATTAATCTTTAAGGAATATTTTCTTGTTTGCTCTTGTCAAGTTTGTAATTCTTACTTGGAAATACTTTCTGTCTAAATAGTTATTTCTTTAATTTGTGTTTGAACATTAGTTTTTCTGCCTTCAATGTGGCATTTACCATTTCTGCTGTGCGTGCATGTTACCCTCCAGTGGATAATTGCAGCCCACAAAGAAGATAGAACCATTGCGCTGTATCTCAAAATAACCTTTTTGCTAATGAGTTCTTTACTTACTGCACTGTGTTAGACTGTGCTTCTGTATTTAGATTACAAACTGAATAGTTTTACAGCTCTGTTTTCACTTATGTTGAACTGGAAGCAGAAAATTCAGTTGTCACGTTAAGAGGAATGATATCTATTAATAGCTACATTCTTTTTCCAAGGCAAATTTATTTGTTTGTATAAACATCCAACATTGAGACTTAAAAAAAGAAAGTATAATAGTCGTCTGTGCACAAATTTTCACAGAATTGTAAATCATCATTAATCAAAGGCAGGGAAAAAAGATTAAAAACAATTTTTGCTTTGAAACTATGTATGGAGAATATACTTGGGATTTTTAGTGGAAAAAATTTAATTTCTTTATAATTAAAGTTATGCCGCTTACTAAATTGCTCCTTAAAAAGACAATTTGAATTTGGTTGGACGCAATTCTGTTTTTGCTGGGTAATCAAAATATTAAATTCTTTGCCTGGGCATGCAGGTAAGTCTAACAAAGTTAAACACATGGTGCTTCTGCTCTTGTTTATTGCCTAGCAGTTATAATCCCACAGCTTTAAATACAGCTCATGGACTGAGATTCCTCATCAGCTGAGAACAGAAATTGGCCTGTTTTTGAAGCCCCTCTCAGTGACACAGTTTTAACAGAGCCTCAGACTAAGCTTAACATGTACACCAAGAGATCCTAGTTAGCTGCTGCCAAAAGGTATGATCACGCATCTCCTGCGGTTGCGTTTTACTGTTGGGATAAGTTGGCACAGGCTGCTAGATTGACATATCTTACTATATGGTAAAGCCTCGAATTAGGAACAAGATGTAGCAAGGTGGGTGGTAGTAAAGAGGGAACCCAAGGAGCTTGGATTCGTACCCTGCTTATCAGAATACTCAAATATACAGGTGTTATAAAGCATGGATATTTCCACATCCTAAGTATTGCAGCATGAAATACTGTTTCATGCCTTCATTGTTGTTGTTCTGTTACCAAAGCATAGCAGGAAAGGTAGACATTAGTCTCCTGTAGCTATTGTAACTATACTGAACAATTAGTTCAGTGTACTCAGTGTTGGAAAGTTGGTTGGTTGAAGTTGCACAGGAAAATATGGATTTGGCTTAACTGTAAAACAGAATTTCTAAATCTTCTTCAGAATAAAATGAAAGGTCTGTGTTTAAGGGACCAGCATAAAAGTGCATGCAAAGCAAAGTGTTCCTAACCACTGATCCTCATTTCCACTACACACTCTGCGCTCTTGAACATACAAAAGTAATACCTTGCATTTAAGCGGGTAGTTAGTGAGAATCAGTCACTAGTGTTGAGTTTCTACATAAATTCTAATGTTTGCGTCCACTTCACAGGGCATAGGTCTCCTGGAAGTCCTGAAGAATATCTGACAGTCCAATGTGGACGTCTTGTTTGGTACCAGATGCCTGTGTCTGGGCAACTGAATGTAGTTCAGCGTGTTTATATAAACAACTTTGGATGCGAGAAACTGGAAGCCTTAAGCTTAAAATGTTACTGAAAAAGAATTCTGACCAAATCAGTTTTTAGTAATTTTTTTTTCATATCTCCTTATTATTCTGAAGCTGCGGATAAAACAAAAAAATCCTTAAATTTTGCATATTCAGTGAAATCAGAAGAATATGCCCTATGAACCATCTCCACTTATATTCTCATACTTAAATCTGATAAGAAGGTATTGCATGTCTTAACATGGCTTCTCTCTCTCAATCTCTCTGTGCATACATATATATGTATATATATATAAATATATAAAATCATTTTTTACAACTTTTTAATTTTGATGTCATCTATCAGCCAGTCAAGTCTTTTAGTGGAGTCCCACACTGATGATGAGTCGCTGTTCCAAGATATTTACAATAAGATGGTTGATTACCATTTGTATCAGTGGATATGAGAATGAAATTGAAGTGCAACAGATTATTTAACCTCTGCTCATAGTGAATTGTAACCTGAAAAAAAATAAGGCAAAAAAAAAACCCAAAACCACAAGGTAACGGAATTCTTATGAAAGGGGAATTCCTATTGAAAGGTGAAATCTTGAAGAAAATATTGATACTTCTTTCCTGTGAGCATTCACTACTTGCATTATCCTCAATATTTGCTTTAAATTGCTTTTAATACCACTGGCATAGTTCTCTGGAATTGTATAACAAGGGCAAGATTTTCAGAGTTGTAGTGGAATTTTCAGTCTTTTTAAACTGCTTCCTTCATCGGGCTAACTGGAAATTTTTCTGTTGTTTTTAATGTTCCAGATCTATTCTAGTCGAGAACTTGAAGAAACATTGAACAAAATCAGGGAAATCCTCTCGGATGACAAACACGATTGGGATCAGCGAACCAATGCGGTAAACTTTTGACCTGATTTCAAGCATGGGTGCTTGTATGTTCTTATATTTGGGTGACTGCATGTTGTAAAGTGCTTTTCTTAGTGATAATACAGAAGGCAATTTTATTTTACGTTTTAAAAACGCAAATTTCCATGTATCAAGTCATTTTGGAATAAGCTTTAAACACGTGTTTTTTAAAGGACTGAAATATATTTTTGTTGCCATTTGAGTGGAAGCTATTCTAAAAGCCCCCAATTGTTCATATTTTTCTTTATTTCTTCAAGATTACATACCCTGCAAGTAAACTGCTAGCATTGGTACCCCTTGTATGGCTATAATAGATTTACTTATGGAATTAAAATGTTGCATCTATATTCTTCATCTAGTTTATGGTATCTTAATAAGCATTCAGAAACAGGTATATGAACGTAGTTGTGTATTTGTAGACTGAGATCTAAGACTCTATCTGCAGAATTTATGTAATTATGTAATTTATGTAAAAGTCCTTTTAAACCTTTTTAAAGTTAATACCATATTCTTGAAAATATGATTTGTTTCTTAAAGCAAATCATTCCTTATTGTTGACTAACGTAATATTCCTCTTTTGTGGAATTAGACTGCTGGAGACAGGCACACTTTTCATACACTTAAACATTTTCATGTGCGGTTGTCACAAAACCTACCTTAAACTTTGAGACTGGAGTTATACATTATGTACAGTTTAACAATAATTCGATATTCCTAAAAGTTATTATTATTTTTAAAGAGAATGTGTATTAGTAGTTATTAGTGGCTAAACTTTAATTTTTAACCTTTAATTTTTTAGCTCAAGAAAGTTCGGTCATTGCTTGTTGCTGGAGCTGCACAGTATGATGGATTTTTCCAGCATTTACGGTTGTTGGACGGTGCATTTAAGCTGTCAGCCAAGGATCTCAGATCCCAGGTGGTTAGAGAAGCATGTATTACTGTAGCGTAAGTATAGTTTTACATTTGTTTGTGTACCTTGCTAGATTTTAGTGTGCAAAGGACTGGAAAGTCCTTTACCAGTGTTGCAGGAAAGATTGTCTTGCTGGGCTACTCTACACTATTGCTGATAATAGAGTCAAGATCTGTAGCTATAGAGAAAGCATAAAATAAACATTTCTAAATAATTTGTTGCTTTAGGTGATAAATATAGTTAATAATCCTCATAAAACATTGTATGTGAAGAGGAAATTACAATCACTAAACCGAGTACTTAATGTTAGTACAAACTGTGGTAGGTACTGCTGTAATGTTGGGAATTAGTCTTAAAAGCTCTTAAGTATGAGTTTTTGGTATAAGATTTTACTGTGACTATAAGGGGGAGCTGCAGGGTGTTTTATGTCCTTCCACTGAGATGCAATTAAAAAGCTAAAACTCAAGTGAAAGCTTAAGTAGAACTTCATACGCTTTGATGAAGCAATAATCTTTAATTTCAGTGACAGTCTTAAGAGCCCTGACTAACAGAATTAAGACCTCTGCCCTCATTATTTTGGGCTATAAGCTGGGGGGGTGAAGGCCCTGTGTTTACAGCAGGGCAGTTTTTCCTACTTCTGTCTTTTCTGGGGATTTTTGCCCTTTGTAAAGGCATTAATGCACCCTCTGGTATGCAGTGGCTGTGTATGTCCCAGAATTCACCCTTGCTCTTTTGGCCTTATAATAGAACAGACCAGAGAATGCTGCTGGAGCATAGAACAGTTCTTGCCAGGGAAATTCAGGGTTTGAGAAAGGAATTTTTTGTTTCCTAGCATGAAGTCAGTAGTAGCGTAAACACACTGTGTAATGTCCTCATCCAGACCTAGAAGTTAGGGATTTTTCATGATCCCTAAAACAATGTTATAATATTTGTTGTCGCTTCCAGATTCTTTTATATATACAGTCTGCCTGCATGGAAGCATTTTTTGTCACCGCTGGGCAATGATGTTACTTTGTGCTTTATTTGTTAATATTATAACCATAATGTTGAAAAAATGAAAGAGTACACTTACACTTACTATGATCAGCTCGGTTTTGCCAGCATTTTGATGAGAATATTAGCTTTTCAGATTGTGGTATTTGTTTTTCATTATGAAATAAAGTTACATGGTTAAACCTTCTAGTGTGTCTGCTAAGTAATAAAAACGTTCGTCAAATCCTACATTTCCAGTGAGGCAAAGACTTGGAAATAACTAAATTGAGAATTTCTGCTGTTTAATATTAAAATGGACAATGAATTTTGCTGTTTTATGTAACTAAGAAGTTAATTTTAACTAAATAATCTCTATTTCTTTTTTCCTATATAGGCATCTTTCAACTGTTTTGGGAAACAAGTTTGACCATGGCGCTGAAGCTATTGTGCCTACTCTTTTTAATCTGGTTCCCAACAGCGCCAAAGTGATGGCAACTTCTGGGTGTGCAGCCATTAGATTCATTATTCGGGTAGGTGTTCCACTTCAGTTGTGCTTGCTAGAAATAGTCAGATAGCTGCTTTTACTTGAGGTATTTCCAATTTGGTCATATAAGAATTAGCTTATAGTTTTTAAATGCTGTTTAACACTGGATATTTTTTCTTCTGAGAAAACAAATACTGTTTATCGTTACAATGATAATGTTGTTTCATGCCAAAGATTGTCAGTATGAAATCAAGTCTGTTTTCCTGATTTTTACAGTCTTAATCATATTTAAAAACAAAACAACAACAAAAAAAGGCAATTTTAGAAGTTAACTGATCTTTTGCAAAGGACAGAGTAAGCTACCAGTCAACAAGCTTATAACAGACTATTGGAAAAATTCTTTTCACAAGAGAATTATCATTTATAACACATCTAGTATCAATATGTGAATATATTGATATGTGGCATTAATGCACATTAATATATGCCTAATACATATATGTAATGGTATAATTTATAAATACAAAGTTAATATTAATTTCATGGAGTTCATAATAGAATGCTGAAGAACTCAGGCAAGTATAGATAAGTTCAGAAGGCAGAAGTTCATCAGAGAAAAGCACAACAGATTTGTAACTCCTGAGTTTGAGAGCTTTCTAAGCTTTTGATTCCTTAAAGTTGTAACTCTTAGAGAAGAATAGTGTACGCTAGCTTTGTTTTTTTAATTGTCTGTTCCTTAACCATCTACTAACAGCCTGTGTCTGAGCCAACATACTTAAGTGGACTTCTGGAACTTGTACTGCTATATTTATGTTTTGTATAGGAATGGGAAATTGCCTGTAGTGTCTGTGTCAAATGCTGTGTTTTTCTTTAGTTATTTATACAAGATGCTTAGTTCTGTTCATTGTTATCAGTGTAACAGTTGTAGTGTTCTGAATTTTTGGGAAGTTAAATGTTTTAATCAGTCACACAGTCTGTTGTGCTCATTGTGTTTTGGAATCTGTAGTTACCATTGTCTGATCATGCCTCTAAGAAAGTATTTTTGAGAATTTCTGCATCACCTTTACATTAGCACTTGGGCTAAAAAGTATCAATATTTCCCTCCCAGACTTTTACAGTGCATTTTGAGATGACTGATGGCATAGTGTTGAGAGAGAGAAGAGGAAGGAATATACCCTTATATAGCATTATTACAGTTCTCTATGAGAGAAGAATATCATTCACAGTCACATTAGATGAATTCAGACATGTAGGAAAATAACCCTGTCTTCTTACTTATGGAGGCAAATCAATCACTAGAAAAGCAAGCAACATGAAATTAGAAAAAAAATAAATTAAAAAAAAACACAAAAACCACTAAGTTCTATTAAATTGGTTTTGTTAGTTCAGTTGAAGATGAGTCTGTGCATCACCTATTGCTGCCCTGATTTTGTTAAAGCTACTTTTATCTTTAGCTATTCTTTAACATACAAGGTTAAAAACACAGAAGCAAGAACATCCTAATCATTCTGTTCAAATACTCAACAAATAAATGACATGTGCAGGGTGTGTTGACAGTCAAAAAAGTGTTCAGTGTTAAAATGGAAGAAATAAATATCAGAGCTGGGCAAATGCAGTCTTCCTGTCTACAGATCCTTCCCCCTTGGATTAAGTGAGGTCAAGAAAACTTTGTTTTCAGTATTAGATCCCAAACCATTATGAGAGATACATACTCAAAAACCTCATACCAGAAACCACTGACAGCCATTTCACATCCTCATGCCTTAGTACATAGCTATTGTGAAATTGAATTCACAATAAAAAGGGAGTATCTGTATTATGCGGTGTTTTAACATTTACTTTGAAGAGCTTCACTACTTATCTTTTCCCTTTCACTGCACTTCGCATTTCATAGAACCACCAAGGTTAGAAAAGATCATCCAGTCCGACTGTCTGCCTGCCACCAGTAGTTCTTACTAAACCATGGCCCTCAACACAATGTCTAAACGTCAGTGGCTGCACCATCTCCCTGGGCAGCCCATTCCAATGCCTGTCCACTTTTTTTGAAGAAGTAGTTTTTCCTGACACCCAACTTGAATCTCCCCTGGCATAACTTGGGGCCTGTTACAGTTGGTATGAATATTGTGGTGAGATGGAAAGAAACAAAACAGAGAAAGAATACTCACCCATATTCAAAGATTCAGGCCTTCACTTGTGCTCCCATGGTTGACCCAGTCCTTGCCTCAGGTGATCAGTCAGTGGTTCAGGATGTGACTCAACAGTTCCCATACAGGGCTGTTCCCTCTAGTCCTCCAGATAGTTCTAATACGGTATTTTTATTTCTCTTTCTAGACTTCTATTTAGTTTACTAATTTACCTTACATATATATTTTTAAAAAGTAATAGTAGTGCATAGTAGTGGAAAATGCTTTCTAGAGGGAGATGTGATTGAGGTTGGGCAATAGAGTTTCAGGGTGAGTTGGAGGCAGGCATGTACTGATGCAGTTTCAGTGGGGTTTAGCAGAAAATGTGCAGTCTTAAGGCTGAATAAAAGCCAGCCTTGAGCTTTTGAGTCCTTTGTCAAATATATTCCAGAAAGTACAGAGTTGATGTCTCTGCAGATTTGGAACATGGAAGTTTCATACATGAAACCAATTTCTCCCCATTATTGCTTGTTGTTCTCTTGTAGCTGTCACATGCCACTTAAAACTATGGAATCATAAACAAAAAAACAGTAGGAACAAATGCAGTTGCTAGGCTTTCCTGGGATTACGGACTCATTCCATGCTAGTCCTGAAGTTGGCAGTACTGTGAGAGCTGATAGTTCTTTGTCAGCTCTTTTGATTTCTCTGTTTATATCCTGTAACAATAACCTAAGGAGAGAAGAGTGAAACATGAGATACTAACAGTTTTTCAGAAATGTAGCTTTGAAGCAGTTTCTGTAGACTTAAACTGGCAAAATAGGGGAAGCTGTCATGCAGGTTATCTGATGTATTGATTCCAGAAAGGAATAAAGAAATTAACAGCAAATGCATTTGTTGGACCATATTATTTGGAATTAAAATGGTAATGCTTGATGTCTAAAATAAGTTAAGATGAGCTGAAGTAAGGCTCTTTTAATTCAGGATTAAATTATTGCATCTGGATTTAATGTAGCGTATCTTAAACAATTCAGATAATAGTTCAAGGATTTCCTTCTCCCACGAGAATGTTAAGTGTTTACATTTAGATTTCATACATGAGTTTGGTTATATTGTATGTCATACCTTTATTGTTCTATTAACATATTTGGCATTAAAAAGAACTTTATGTTTTTAATGTTAACCATATTGATTGAACCTTAAAAGATTGCTCATAGTTTTCAGGTTTCTTTTTGCTCCATAACTCAGATTGTAAGACTGCTGTGCCTGTATTTCTCCTTCAGGAAAAACAAATGAACAAAAATCTGTTTAGAGCTCTTCCAAGGAGAAAGTTGCAATTGAGCCTTCAGACATGATTTGACACAGCTAAACATTGCGTATCGTGGTGTGATTGTTGACTCTTGTTGGAAGCACATTTTCCTTGATCTTGTCAGAATGAAATAAAGCTTAATAAATGTGCATGCTAACAGTAGTCTCTTAGATGTAGTTTCACTGATAGTTGTAAGAGACCAATTGTAATTTGTATTGTTTCTAATTCTATTTGAGTTAATTATTACCATACAAATTCAGGAATACTTTTGCCATTAACTACTTTGTTTACTTTTTTCAGCATACCCACGTGCCCCGACTCATACCTTTAATAACAAGCAACTGTACCTCAAAATCGGTTGCCGTTAGAAGGTATGTTACAATATACTCAAATAGCAAATTGTTGAAGTTGTTGCTTTCTTAATATGGTATTTGTTTGTTGAAAGTAAATGGCTTTAAAAATGTTTTAGCCATCAGCTCTCAGTACAAGGAACTGTGTATTCCAGTAAGCAACAATAATGAATTTAAGCAGTTTTTTGGATATTGTTGAGGAATAGTATTTTCTGTCATAATCAGGGATGCGCACTGTATCCTTCTGCAGATTAATTTAAAGTGTTCTTAACACTTGTAGGAAAAAGCACCTTCTATTATAAAATCAAAAAGAGGGAATTTTTTTGAGTTGAATCTCTGGTGCTTAGGCTTACAAGAATAAACAGACCAGGTATTAAGAGGCATTGGGAAATTTTAAGTTAGGTTTGTATGTCTTCACTAAGAACCAGCCTTAGCCTATTAAGTGTGGTTAGGGCTGGTCCTGACAGGCCTAGTGAGGTTAGCTCTTGCAGAAGCACTGCATACTACTGCCTACTGCATGTGGAGGACTTTGTAAGTTCTTTGCAGTGTGATATAGTTTCTTGGAACTAGGCTGTCTGTGCCCAGATTAATAAGCATACCAGTGCGCTGGGCTGCGGGGTTGAGGTAGCAGTATGTCATGCTGGATTGATCTGTTGCCATATTTAAATGCTGCTGTGCATCTTTAACACGTTTTTTCTAAAAAATGATACTTGAATACTTGATTGGGCTCTTGATGACTAGTTGCTTCTGATAGTGTGTCACTTCTTGCACAAAATCTCTCAGAAGCTTCTAATGCTGTTTCTGGATCCACAGTAACCATGAATGCAATATCGCTATGTATTTGCCAGAAATTACTGAGCATCTACACTGTTTATTCTTTTTAGGCTACATTTTCATCCGAAGCAACTATTGTCTCAACCCAAATTATACTAACATTTTAAATCTTCCTGTTTTACTTTTAAACACTTTGGCAGGCTTCAGTGTTTCCACTTACTTCAGCTTTGTCAAGGAACATGGTTTCAGTTCATAATCCAGTGCACATCAGTGAAGGCAGCCAAAATTGTATTTTCATACTGAGTTACTGCCTTTGTAAAGAAAAACTAGATTAGTTACAGTAATGAGAAGAACTTCTAATCCTTTTAGGGTTGGGATTTTTTTTTGCCATGTTTCAGTCATGTCCAAGTCATTTGGCCAGAAGAAAGATGATATAAAACAGGTCTAAGACAAAAAGAAATCCAAAAAATATAAGAGTTCGATACCATAAATTCCACTACCTTTTGGAAGTCTCAGTTATCTACACACCTTCCTGATCTGTGCCAGTTTGTCTTGTTTACCAGGATCTAGTTTCAGATGTATTTCAGAATATGCATTTGCTGATGTGTTTCTGCTGTGTTGTCAGGTATTCTGAATTAATAATAAATACAGTTAAATCACTTAATAATACTGAGGACTGCTTTCTGTCTGTATGTCCCCATGTTAATGCTGTCATGTTTTCCTTCATGGTACGTACTTCGTGATGACTTGTGAAAGGATGGGAATAGTTTTTGGGGCAGAAAAACAATGCTGGGTCAACATAATAGTTGAATTTTTAAAGTATCGATATATTATTTTCTAATACTAAGATGTTACAGTTTGTGCAAATTTTAAATGACTTATGTTTTGTATTTGGATGCTAATAAAACTCACAGCATTGTGTAATAACATGACTTGAACTAAAGACATTCAAATTTCTGAAGTTTAAAGTTTTGTTAGCTTGCATCTTTGCTTTCTGTACCACTTATTTTGACCTTTCAATAAGCAGACCAATGTCCTGATTTGACAGTTAAACATTCTTTTATGGTATTTATTCCCTCAAAGTGAAAGCAGTGAATTTTCTGTTTATTCTACAAACACGTTGGAGAAATGACTATTAATTAAAATGTTTTATTCTGTCTTCTTAGGCGATCCTTTGAATTTTTAGACCTGTTATTACAAGAGTGGCAAACGCATTCTTTGGAAAGGTATTGGCCAGTACATTTTTTCCTCAGTAATAATCTACTAACGAATATTGGTACAGAAGTTTTGCAGTTGAATCCCTGAATTGCTTATGTTGTTGAATGTTAGCCAGCCTTTCTAGCACAGCAGTTCATGTGGCTTGTTTAGATACTAGGGAGGAGGACATCTGTATGTTTCCGCCTCTTCACCTTCCACCTCTTCTCATCTTCTCCCTCTCTTCCTATATTGCGTATGAGCAATTGCTCTTCATCTGAAGAAGTTAGTGAATCCTTTTCTTTCTATCCATACTAGAGCTTGTCTAAGTTTTACCAAAGATCTCATGTAGAGGCATTTCTGCAGTGAGACGGTTTCTGCCCTGCCAATGCTGCTGAGAGGTGCTCAAGCTTCACTGTGATGCCCTCATCATCGCAGTCATATCTCTGTGTTGTGCCCAAGGCCTGGCTGGCTTGAGCAGCCAGAGCAGATGTCACTGATCAGCTCTTGCAGCAGTAGATGTTTGAACTTGAGTCAAGTAGCAAAGAAAATATCTATCTCTTCCCAGTTGGTCACCATATGTTGCAGGTGCTTTATGATTTTAGAAGCACAGCTTCTGCAAGGCATTAGGTATGTATCTGGTGATGTTTTGCAGTATCAGTAATCTCCCAGGGTCTGCTCTAAACAGCATTAAGTGCATTTTGCTGATGACCTAAAGAGGAAATTTGCAACCCCCGTTTGGTTTTATTTGCTTTTACTGGTTATTCTAGAAATGTAGAATGCAAGCTAAGAGAGTCAGTCATGTACTTCAGGCCTTTTAAATCACACTCATCCCTACAGGATCAGGTGCTTTATCTGTCACAGAAAGGCTTGGTCTGTAAATGGTGTCTGGATGTGGGACTCAAGCGTATGCTACTTTTGAGAATGCCACTAAATTGGAGGAGCTGTTGACTCCCTTAAAGGCAGACAGATCTTAGAATCATGGAATCATATAATCACAAAGGTTGGAAAAGTCCTCCAGGGTCAGCTGGTCCAATAGCCCACCTACCACCAATATTTTCCCACTAAACCATGTCCCTTAGTACCATGTCTAAACATCTTGAACATCTTGACAAATGTGATGGCTGAGCTATCGCCAAGGGCATGAAGTTGAGTAAGAGCAAGTGCTAAATTCTGCACCTGGTGTGGGGCAAGCCCAGGACATATGTACAGTCTTGAGGACAGGAGGCAGAAGAGCTGCCCCACAAAAGGGGATCTGGGGCTCTGGCTGATGGCAAGTTGAGTACAAGAAAGCATTGTGCCGTGAAAGCCACAAGGGCCAGCTGTACCCAGGGTGGTGTGTCAGGCCCATACTACCAGCTGGGAGAGGGAAGGGGTTGTCCTGCTGTGCTCTGTGCTGTGCTGGTTTGAGCACCACAGTGCAATCTAAGGATTAGGAGCAGGTGCTTTGCCAGCAGATAATGGGCATGGAACAGGATGCCCATGGTAGTATTCAATGACACTGAACTTGGCCAGAGTTCAGGAAGCATTTAAGCAATGCTCTCAGACATAGGGTTAGAATTCTGGGTTCTGTCCAGGAGTTGGACTTGGTGATTCTTGTAGATGCCTTCCATCATGGTATATAATTCGGTTCTTCCAGAGACTTTGATCCAAGGAAGCAAACCATTGCAATATCCATGTATTAACACATAGACAGCATTTCAAAAAAGCATCTTAAAGTGCTGTTTGCAGAAAACAAGAGCTGCGTTTTCATTTGTTTGTTTTTATTTTTTTTAAAAATGCATTTGTCTGCCTTTGCTGTAGCCTTTGCTTTTTTAGAAGACATAGTTTCTACCTTCAGAAAAGGAAGTATCTGGGAAGCCTACTTAAGCCCCTCCAGCAGATGCAGTTACATCATCAGTATGCTTAAGTGTTTGTTTACTTCATACCTTAGAACTTCTCTCTCTGCTTTCTTTTTTTTTTTTTACTTTATTATATATTAACTATTTAAACTTTACTACTTACTTTAGAATTGAATTTGGAGGAGCAAAATAATATGAGGAATGTTTGTCTTCTAGGCATGCAGCAGTCTTAGTTGAAACGATCAAGAAGGGCATTCACGATGCTGATGCGGAAGCAAGAGTGGAGGCAAGGAAGTAAGTTTGTACTACTTTTTGCTCTGAAAATTTGTGGATTTTATGTGAGGGTGTTGAAGGGTGACAAGACGTGATGCACCAGCCACATTTGATAGCTCACCTGTAAAGAAAAGGGCACAATTTAAATTGCAAAGTTATATTTCTGTTCTCAGAGTCTTGGATTAACACCTGATTTCTATTGTAAGAGAAATACTCTAAAGTTAGAGACAGTTGCTGCCTTCTTAAGGTACTTGCAGACTCCTGTGAAACAGGAGAAATAATGTTTAATATTGCTATATAATCGTGCTTTTTTTTTCCCCCATAAATGAAATTATCAAAAAATTGTTCAGTGTTCTCACTACCTTAGGCCAGAGTAGAATGACTGTTCTTTACCCCTAGAATCAATAAGTGAGGGGAGAATTTCAGAGGACAGAGAGACTTGGTTATGTTTGAGAAGATATCTTAGATCAATTTAATTGGTTCCGTAATGAGCTGTTGAGTTTATCTTATACTCCATATCTTTTCAATTTAAGTTCCTTTTGCTCTCATCCCTTGTAATCTTTAACATCCTGACTATATTTTGAAGAAAATAAAGAACAGTTACAGTTGGTTGTTTTCTTATTTTACAGGGCTTATTTGGGTCTTAGAAATCACTTTCCTAGTGAAGCAGAGACTCTGTACAATTCCCTTGAGCCGCCTTATCAAAGAAGCCTCCAGACGTACTTGAAGAATTCTGGCAGTATAGCATCCCTCCCTCAGTCAGACAGGTCATCTTCCAGCTCACAGGAGAGCCTCAAGTAAGGGTCACTTACCTATGTGTTACTGTCTGAACAAATTATTTTATTTTTTACGAAAACGTTATTCAGATACGATGAATTACTCTTGTTTAAGTTAATCTGTATTGCTTACCTGAAAATTAAAAATTAAATTGCTTACCTGGAAATTAAAACATGTTGTTAATGACTTGCTAGTAATGTTAAAAAGTAAGTTGCATAGAAATTAAGATTTTAAGATACTCTTAGACTGCCAAGTGTTATTTCCTGCTGTACTGCAGGGTATGTAAGTTTCCAAGTATTTGAACTTTAATACTACAGAAAGGAAGGGGTAGAACAATAAACAAAAGTAGTTACAATGCAGGAAATGTATTTTTAATCGAGTTTTGAGTAACTTAGTGTTATTTTCCCTGTGTTGCACAAAACTTAAGTTTTTAGCTTCTAGCATTATTAACAAGTTCTCCCTGTGTTTACTAATCTGGGAAATAGGGGCGAGCTTTTACTATGTCCATTTCTCCATGATTGCTGACTTCGCGGTACTTAAAGATCTCCTGGATTATTGAGTAAAAATAATTGTAGAGGAGATTTATGGGATAAAAAAAAATATGATGGCTGGTCCCTGCAAAGCAAGCTCTATTTGAATCTTTTTAAATGAAATGTCATTTGCTGTAGATTCTCTAAGTGATGAAATTGTAACAGTTGTCTAGGACTTCCTGGAACTCATTCTAAGGTCAGGCACCCAGGACTTGCAACAGAATGCTTCCAAAAAGACAGGTATTAATATTAGGAAATTACTGTATATTATGGTTGATAGTTAGCTGCAGATACATAATCATCTGTGAGAAGTTACCTAATAATTCTGACATCTG
Organism: Excalfactoria chinensis; assembly: GCF_039878825.1. NCBI lineage: Eukaryota > Metazoa > Chordata > Aves > Galliformes > Phasianidae > Excalfactoria > Excalfactoria chinensis. Next base: position 99,282,752 of record NC_092826.1, read on the forward strand.
CAATATCCTTGAGCGCCTGGTACAGGTAGCTCAGTTAAATACACAGTATTATGAACCTTCTCTCAGCCTTGACTTTTTTGTATTGAAAATACAAAGGCTTCCCTTCTTTCATCCATTTTTTCTTGTTATTGCAGACACCACTTAATTTGTTGTATATCAGTCATTTTTGTTTAGCTCCCACTCTTTTTACATGACAGCTGATTTTGAAGATAAGCTTTGTGGTTAAACAAAACATTGCAGTGCCAGCCTTAAATGTTTCTGTGACCTGAACTTTCTATCATCAAAGGAGAAATGCTCTGTGATGAAGATGTAATTTCATAAAATATAAAAGATGCTCTAATAAAAATGATTGTGTTTTGATTGTGTTTTCAGTCTGTAATAAATAGTTTTCTCCAAAAATTTGCAAGGAAATAAAAGGGAAGAGAAAAGAAAAAGAGCTTTCTTTTTTTCTTTTTCCCTTTTGCTCTCTCATTTCATCGTGAATTAACTGCCTTTTGGATCTGATACATGGGATGTTTTATTTATAAAAGCCCTTACTTAATGGGTTTATTGGATTTTGTCTTTCAGTCGTCCTCTGTCTTCTAAATGGTCTGCAGCCAGCCCAGCCAGCTTTGCAAGCAGAGGTAAGCTAATGCTATCTTGTACGTAGTGTTTAGACTTCAAAATTCTTTGAATTAAAAAATTTAAATAGAACTTAACATTTTATTTTGTTTTACGTTTTTTCTGAAACCCTGTTTCAGAATTGAGTAATATTATGTCTCTGCAAGCTGCACCTACTGCTACGTTTTCCTCATACTTGGCTTTTACATATTTGAGCACATAGCATTAGATGGTAACATTCAATATTGAACGGCAGTCAATAATACTGTAACATGAACTGTTCTTTATCTGAATTTCATGGAATGTGTCCAACATTATTTAATGTCCCTAAAATACGGTGTTCATATTAACTTTATTTGTATGACATACGTACTTTTTGCAGCTTTGCTGCAGCGGTAGAAAACATTAACCTTGCAAATATAATTCATTCTATTCATTGCTAACAATTATTTGTTGTTGTTGTTAATAGTTTCGGGCAGCAGCAAGAGTGTTCCAAGCCCAGGAACTCTGCAAAGGTCTCGCAGTGACATTGATGTTAATGCTGCTGCAGGGGCAAAGGCCCGCCATGCTTCTGGACAGACAGCTGGAGCTGGGCGCTTGTCAGCAGCTGGTCTGCCTCCAGGATCTTATGCTTCACTAGGTGAGGGAAACAACTTTATTATACTGGGAAATTATTTCTGAGGCTTTTCTTTAAGGAGTTACAGGAAGACAAGTCTAGTGTACGTTTGAAAAACTGACATTGTCTTTTTTTGCTGGAGTGTTGTAAAAGAGCACGTTTTCTCACGTAAGTTGCCAGCTTTGCTAGATGTTTTGATTTTCTTGTGCTAGAAGAATACTGATGTAAAGAATATATTCATACTGTGCTCTTTAGATCTCTTTATCTGGTATTACATTGTGTATTGGAAGGGACAATGATTTCACTTAACAGCAGATGGTGATTGTGGTTTTTTTTGCATCCAAAAGTAAAAGGGAAATCAGTACCAGAACTTTTGATCTCAATTTTTTTTTTCCTCAATTCTTCAGCGCTGTTGTAAATTAGTTAATGAGACGTCCTTGTATTAAGTAGTGGCTTACTCATGTAACACAATGTTTTGCATGAATGTGTACAGTAGATTTCAGAGAGAGCTTCCAAAGTCCATTCATAAGACTCTGTGAAAGTATTTTTTTCACCTGAGTGATAATGTTCTTTGTCAGGATGATTGTTGTTAGGCATAGAAAGCCCTGCAAATTACTGGTTTGCAGAAAAAATGATAGTGATGGTTGGTTGTAGATGGAAGAACTTCCAAGTTTAAATTTAACCATCAAATAAGGAGAATAAAGGAATATTAGGCATGTTTTCTTTTTAGGCTACCCTTAAAATAGGGGTGAGATTCAGTGTTCACTGCTAGTTTTTTCTTTTCAACCTATGTTCCTGCTAGGCCACCAAGAAGGCAAGTTCTAGTAGTGATATTGCCAGTCATGGCCACAAGAGAGGCAGAGAAACTGTATTAAAAATACAAACAAACAACAAAACAGTAATTTTTTATTTAGCCATTCAAGCTTTTCTTTTTAAAAAAACAAAACCAAAAACCTTTTCTTTGCCTTTTCCGTTTGTGTTGTGCTTTGGGAGGTGTTAGGATGCGTGTAAGCTGTGTTATCCGAGGTTTTGATTGTGTTTTTAGTTACGTTAAAAATAGTTATTTTAAATCATTTCCTTCTTTTGTCATCAGTGCCTACTTGAAGTGATTTTGAACCGCCACTGAATGTGGATCTAGCATGTTTGCAGTGCTGCTGAAAAAGAACACTACTTGGAGCAGGATTTGAGCATAGGAGTGTGGGCTCCCTCTACTGCCCACACGGGGGATCGGGGAAGGTGTTGGGTATAGACTGAGGGGTTAGGCTGCTCAGTTTGCTTGCTGGGGCAGATAGGCTGGTGACTTTCAGTTTAAGAATTGATGCTCCCTGCATAATGTCTGAAAGCCTGAGTTAGGTGGGATTAATAGTATTTTTTAGTCTGTTTTGGTGGGCAAGAGGCCATTCTCTGGTTCTTACATGAAGCTGAAGATGACACATAGGAAAACAAAAGTGATAAGAGACATAGCAGTAGTAGGAGAAAAACGTCAAGTGGACAGCAAAGAAATAAATCTGTTAGTGTTTATTCATTGTGAAACATAGGGTTTACTTCATCATTACAAATTTCACAGAAATTAGCTCTCGGAGTACTGGTTTGCTTTCAGAACGTCTTATGCAGTGTGTGGGATTCATGCTCAGAATTTTGGAAGCTGGAGTTAAGAAGAGCACAGAGGTTTTCAGGAAGGTGAAGAGTGGTGGTTTTATGCAGGGAGATAACAGAGATAAAGAAATAGCATGTTCTCACTGGAGTTTGTAGATAGGGAGTGGTGAATATGTGGTCTGTAAATCCATGTCAAATTCTTTTGAGGGATTTGGGTAGCTGGAATGTTTTGCCTTGCTAGAGGATATGATGACTTGTGAAAAAGGGTACAATGCTGAATTGAAATGGCAAGATAATGTGATGATAGTGATAGATGGAAAACTCAGACGCTGTTATAGATGGATTGTATAAAGGTAGCGATGATGAACGAGGCCAAGGATTGTTTGTAGTTACACAAAAGGAGTACTTCTCAGTTTGATCCTGATTCACTCTCACCCTTATTTAAAGAGTAACATCTACCTTTTGAAAAAATAGCTGCAAAATGTAGAGCCTAAGAGAACAAGTTCATAAGCAAAGTAATTAGTATTTGTCTCTGTCTCGTAGCTTATTATTATAAGATTTCTTACTTGTATCTATATGTGTTTTTGTTGTTTTAAATTATTTGTTAGTTTATTTTAAGAGTCTTCTAGATACAGGAGGACATTCTTTAGTCATTCTGAATGTTGTCTAGCCTTGGCATCCTTAATAGGTAATGGCCTGTTGAGGAGACTTGAGATGTAATTATATCTGTCTCACATTAAATGTTTTAATTTAGATTGTTACTGTCAGAATAAGCACTTCCACCTGAACTTGTGAATCTTTAATGTTTTTAAACCTGAGTGGAACTTTGTCTCGTTTTGCCTCTGTTTTTAATGTGATGTCTCTTCCCCTCCTGTCCCTTAGCCCATCTTGAGTAGCAAATTCATAAGATATTGTAGTTCAGTAATGATACAAGTGTGTATTGATGCTGAAAGCCAAGCGTGAAACAGTAGATAAATATTTTACTACAAAGGCTTAATCGAAGTTGGGTAATATAGAGATTTAGCATCCCCATACAGGGTACTTACTTGTACCTTGTTTTGTAATATTGTACCTTGTGCCGACAGAAACCAATTTTACTTAAGTTAGCTTATACATGCACAGGTTAGATAGATGTGTCTACAGTATTTAATATTAATGTATTTTCCTTAATTAATGTTTTATGACTCTGCTGTGAACACCTTTATTCTAACACACTAAGTTTTCCATGTTTCTTTGCCTGCTTTTTCAACAAAGAGGATACTTCTGACAAGATGGATGGTAAGAAATTGTTTAGTCTGTCCTCTAATTCTATTAATTATGTTAAAGTGTCTTATATAAAATATTTAATGTTTACTATGTTTGTCTATTGATTAACATGTACTATGCTATTTTCATTAACTCCTATATAGTCTTAATATATATATATGTCATGTATATGTATTTGTCAACGTTTTGAATGTATCAACAACAGAAACTTTTATCAGAATTTTGTTATTACTCCAAGTAAGAAAAAATAGCAGAACAATTCTGTAGCTAAATTGCTTTTTGTAACAAGGTCTAGTTTCATTGTATTCCATAGTTCTGTCTTTGAAGTCAGCTTTCTTTCTTTCTTCTATTTTGCTTTGTCTTGGGGTTTTTGGCAAAATGGCCATTGGAAAACAGAATAAGCAGATAATTAAGAATTTCTAAAATGAAATGACAGTTTTCTCTGTAGAAATCACTCCCATCAGAATCTGGTCTAGCTACTTAATTTTGCATTCCTGTAAGTCGCATAATTCTATGCAATTCTATAAGAGTAGTTTGTTGAGAAGGCCTACCTGTTTAAATAGCTTACTGAGTGGTCCAGCTATGCTTTAGCACTAACTTTTTCTTAGTTCTCTATACATGGAGAGGGTTGCCTGTGTTTTTGTCATAATTGCAGAGCAATTGAGAATCAGGTTTCTTATAAGCTTGTTAGACTTTTTCAGGTGTGTGCAAGTAATGCTTCCTATGATGACTGCTAATGGTAATTTCTTGTTGGGAAACACTTTACAAGTCAATGACATTTGCTTCTTAATTCATATCTCTAGTCATGTGCATTCCTGTTTAGAAGAATGAGTAGTTTACTGAAAGCAGAGCAGGTGATGTTTTTCCTTTCTTAGACAGTATACTGCATCTTCTGAGGGAAATAAATACACAAAATATGCACAGAAATGGAAATAGTAGGGAGGCAGGTCTATACAGTACTGAATATCGAGCACATGTAGCTCAAAGATAGATTCTCTGAGAAGATTTTTAGCTATTTTGGGGTGTTGTAGGTGGTGAGCCTACTTCAATAAGATGTTTTTTTTGGCACAGTATTTTAATATCTTTCTCAATTATTTGCATATTAGATTTTCTTGCATTGCATATAATAGGGTTTAGACTGTGCTGAGCACTTGCTGTGTGCATTTTGCCACCAGGAGTAAGCTTTCTTAAGGAGTTGTATCATAACTTGTGGAGGTATCCCATGCGCCTGTTTAAAAGGGGAAGTGCTCTACAACTGATGAGAGCAATGATATTTTTTTGTGTGGGATAATCTGTAGAGATGATGTGAAACAGAATGAACACATCTTAACTCTCAAGCTGTACTTTATCATACAGCTGCTTCCTTCAAGAAGTTATTTTTGCCTTTTACTGCTAATCATGGCCTCATTTGAGGCCTCTGACTTCTTTCACTAGTGCTTCATTGTACTCCGTTATGAACTACTGTAGGTGAAGAAATTCCAGGAAGCGAATTACGTAGAACAGAGATTGATAGTATTCTCCTCTTTCTTTTTTTTTTTAAAAATCTCTTGGAACTGACAGTGAACCTTTAGCTGTCCAGACAAGTTGGTTGCTGTTACAAAGGTTTAGAAAAGAGAAGCAGCACCACTCCTCCGAGGATGAGCTTAGCTGGTAGCCTGGCTTAGATGCTCCAAGTTGGAGCTCTGAAAGAATGTTGGGTTTTCTATTTGTTTGGTTTGGTTTGGTTTTTTGTATGTTTTTTCTTAACACAGACTAGCAAATTTGATTTGGGAAAACTGAGGCACTCCTACATGTGTATTTCTGTAACTGATTTTTGCGAAGAAATTTACACTTAAATTTATTTATTTATTTATTTTTTAGGCCATTTAACATTTTATCAGTGTTAATCTATGTGTATTTTTCTGTCATCATCAGATCTGTTTCAGAGAGGCTTGGTGAAATGGAGTGCTGTATAGATAGCAATCATGGACTTAATTCACAGAAATTCTCCTGTGTGGAGTTTCTAATGAGTTGTAACTGTCCAGTGTACGAAACACTGTTCTTGTGATGTGTTCTTGTCTGAGATAGCTTATAATAGCATCTTTGATATCAGAAGAGCTTGCACAAGAGTATTTACAAAGTTTGTTTTGGTCAGGATCTCATTTAGTTACCTTATGTATTTGTCTTTTTGTGACAAGTTTGGAAGGCAGTGCTGTATGTTGCATTCCTGTAAATCACTGAAAGTATAGCATGGGCGTTGTTTTGTTTGGTTCTTTATAATTCTACTTCAGTTCAATAATGGAGTTGTAATACAGGTTTTAGACCTCTTCCTGGTTTGGTAAAATTTGTCAACATTCCTAAGATTATCTCAAAAAAGGAAATGAAGACGCACACTGTTGTTTGGAATATCATGTATTTTGTTATTTTTTCTGTTTAGGAACAGCTTCTGAAGATGGTAAGAAAATATTTTGTTAGAATAGCTAATGTTTTCAGCTTTATGTTTTCACTGATACAAATTAAGCTTTGAAGGTAGACTGTGGTCTTCTTGGGGTGTTGTGGAGAGACATAACTCCAGATAGCTTATGCATCTAATTCTTGGTTGTCATGTGGTGTATTTAAAAATCTCTTAATTCTCAAATACTCATCTGCAGTAGAAGTGTCATTGCTTAACATTTTCAGTGTGAAAGTATAATAGCTTTATAGTTTTGCGTTCATTTTATTTTTAAAGCAAGTCACAGATAACCTCATCAGATATGCTCATGCTCTGGGAAACAGGTGCTGCTATTATTATTCATCCTTTTGAGACTTGTGAATCAATTTTCAATATGCTGTTTGTTTAAGCATGTCATTAATGCAAATACAAACTGTTTGTTGTTGTTCTGTTTTTATTTTTTACTTTGATGAAATTGAACCAGGTTCCAATTCATAATTTAACACAGCAGTGAAATAGTGGCACTCTGTATTCCTATGTTTTGAGGCTACATTCTGAACACGGTCTACATACCATGCAGTCTCACAGCACTCATTGGGAAGACACTGCCATTGCATGGGGATAACTAGTAGAGTTTGGAGCAGTTAATCTAACCAATCTTGTAAACATATTTTTTCTAGTAGTTTAGTGAATAACCTCCTTTATTCTGGTTCTCTTCTTATAGACTCTCATCTATAGCTATGCCCTCTACTTGGATGAATAATATTAACTTGGTTTGTCTCCAAATTCTGGTGTGGAAAGCTTAAAGAGACTAAATAATAGTGTGTGTAGCTAGTTGTTCTGGGTCTAATATTGACTCTACATGTCTAGAAAGCATTTAAATTATTCTGTTTTTAAAAATGAATTACTTGTTGAGCTAGATCCACAGTGCCCAAACCTTTTAGGCTTTGTTTGTGGAACTTCTGAGAAGCATCGTTAGCACAGTTTTGAGGGAGGGTTTCTGGTGTTGTTTTTTTTCCCTTTGTGTTCCTTTCCTCGATAATTTCATTGTTCTTTGAACATTTATGAGGGATATGGCTAATAGTGCAAAAAACTTCAACCTCTTTAGTGTTCTAGAGAGGAGTAATTTCTGTTGTTTCAGAATTGTCCGTTCTTCTGTCTGCTGAGAGGAATACTATTTTTTGATATTATGCTGACATTGAGACTTGAATTTACTTAATATTTCCAAATTGCTGTAAATCGTATAGAAGTCTTTGTTATCATAGTCAGGAAAACAGTATGGTCTCCAGTAATAGTATTCAGGTTTCTAAAAAGTGCACAGAATTTAGGAAGCAGTCTCAGAACCCTATTCAGAAGTTAAACAAGGATACTTTTGTAGTTTTGTGACAGTGAAAGTGGAATTATAACCACAAGTGATCACGAAAAGACTGAATCTGCAATATCAGTAGCTACGTTGCCTGTTATATATTTAATAAATATCCCTTTTTGTAATGTAATCAACATATTCATGTAGGAAGCAAGAACTAACTAGTTCAGGGTGCTTAAAAGGTAATGTGCAAATAATTTACTGAAGCATGTAGCATCAAAGAAGTATTTTGAACCCTCAAATATTAAGTCCTTTCAATATGTTCAAATTTCTACTAATTATCCCAAGTGAATTTTCACCTTTTACATCGTGCTTTGTTTTTATGTTCAGAAATTTAGGAACATATTAGTAAATGCTACTAATGTTTTACTTTCTACATTGCTGTGAAAAAGTAACTTAATGCATTCTTTATGTTATAGGTCGTATACGAACAAAGCTTTCAACACCTTCTGTTGGTATTGGAAATTCTAAAACAGATTCCAGAGGACGGAGTAGAACCAAAGTGGTCTCTCAGTCTCAGCGTATGTATTTGCTGTTTCTCAGATATACCTGATAAGAGGCCAAATGCCTTAGTATACATTCGTTGACAAATGGCTACAATCAAAGTTAATTTGAAAAAAATAAGCTACATACTGAGTTGTTGTTCTGTGCCTTAGGTTCATCATCGCCAGAGAAAAATGAAGGTATTTTTTCAGTGTTTTGGGTCAGTGGTATTTGCATGCTTTTCTAATTCATGTTGTTTTTCTCTGGGCAAAATAGTAGGCTAGGTCTTAGTTTGTCAGTTAAATTAGATCGTGTAAAAAGAAGCGATATCTACCCTTAAATTCTTCCTTTAATTGTAACCTCTCAACATTCTTCTCCCCCCTCCTCCCCAAATCCTAAACACACAACACCAGTAAAATATCTGTGTCGATTATATGTATTACATGCACAAATAACTCAGAAAAATGCGTAGGCTGGGTGGTGTCTTCAGTGTTAACCTTAAAAAAATTAATCTTTCAGTTTATAAAAAGTCGTATTTCTTCAGCCAGAAATAGCAGATTTCATTTTGAGCTAGGACACTATGCTAGTTTTTGAATTTTTACTCCTTTTTTTGTGTTACAGACATTACCTTGCCTTTACTTATCCCTTTGGAACGAAAAACATGAAACCCTAACCAGACAGTCTGTTCTGTAGTTCGCACTGAAACCAGAAGTTGTAAAGAATAAATTCACTGTATGTTAGCTGATCCCCAGTAATTTTCATGTGTACTCATAAAGAAAAGCAAATGGAGAATTTCTCATCTAGTTGAGCTGCCTGTCATTAATTAGAGACCTGACTCTATGTCACCTTCTTTGACACTGGCAGACCTATGGCAGTATGTTTGTTATCTGATGCCAACAGCTGACTTATTCTGAAAACATACCTACATTGTTTTCAGATATTCAGTTTTGTCTCATCTAGAACAGAAATGAATGATTAAATTAATGTAAACAAATTAACCAGTGCTACACTTTGACAGTTCTCCTGTTACAAAGCTAGTAAGTAGCATAGATTTTCAATTTCCCATTGTAATTATTCTTCTGACTAACTGTATCTACTTCCACTTAAAACTTCTAATTCTGGCTTTAATTGCAGAAATGTTTATCTTCTTCATAGTAATGACTGCGTTTCTCCTAACTAGAATTTCAGAGGTTAAAAAACTTGACAAATTTTTGCTTATTTTTCTAATAGAGCAGTTCTAGTTCCCTTTTGCCCTGTAGACTTCATTTTCCACCAGTGCATTTGGATCAAATTTGATCCAATGTTTGAAAGTTTTGTGAACAAAAAATGTAAAAAAAAAACCAAACAACTGTGCAAATAAATAAGAAATAATAAAATAAATAGGAGAAATAATTTTAAGTAAACTTTTTGTGGATAGTTATCTAATCCCATGATTATTTGTGGTTGAAAATTAGGCTTAGTTATTGGCTTTGACAAAAGTTATGCAAAACTTGTTTTATGTTTCCAGTCTTGACTAAACTTGTATCATAAGCAAAGAATTTTTGGGTTAATGGTTGAAGGGCAAAGTAGGGAAGGCAGATAACCTAAAAACTACTTCAGTAAAAGCAGTGAGCAATATCTGTATCTTTCCACTGAATCTAGGAAAGAATTGATCTTTCTTTGAAGAAATATCTTGAAAATAAACTGGAGGGAGGGAAGTTTAAAATTCAAGTAGTGATCTACAACTTCTCTGATGATAAATATCATGTCACACTGAACTGACTGCAAATCCAAGGAAACAAACTGAAGCATGTACAGTTTGATTTTTGCAGATGATGACAGTTTTTTATACCGTATCAATATCAAAAGAGATGAGCTGAATAGATCTTGAAATAGCTAGGTATGTTTACTTGTGATAATGTGAAAATTAAACATAATAGTGCATCTTCAGTGCCTTTTATCACTACATCTGTTCAGAACTGATGCTTTCAGTTAGCTCATTATAACCTGGGGAGAACAAGAATTCTGAGACAGTTTAAAGAAGGTAAACAGGACAGATCTAAGGTGAAAGAGAGCTGTCAAGCAGTGCGTACCTGCTGTTTAGGTGATGCTTCTTTACATAAATAGAAATCTTCACAGCATCATGTGGAGCCAGATTCTTGATGTTTCCCTACCTAGGCTTGGTTTAGTTTCCTCACTTGTAGCAGGGAAATAATTTCATATTAGATTTCAGCTTAATATTTCTTAAACAAACAAAGAAACGAAAAACCCAGCACTGTAACACAGATGCTTTTGTGAATTTAGATTTTAAAACTATTCGGTATTTTGTTCGAAGCTCATTATGTGAAAGACTTGCAAATCTGAATGCTTTTACAAATGATACTTTTTAGGGTTTTAGAAGCGCTTTACTCCTACGCTTACCTCAATTATTAAATTGTTTCCTCAAATAAATAGATATACAACCTACGTCCCATTACTTTATCCATGGAAAAAATGGTTCAGTTTTTTCCTGTCCCTTTCTATTTGATTGTCAGTTAATTCAGCAAGGTATACTAGAATTATATTATTCAGAGAAAGAATAAAATTTCTGAATGGAAACAAATCCTTACTGTCTTAGTTCAGATGAATTGAGAAAGAGGAAAACCCTAAATTATATGCAAGTCTTTTCAAATATGCCATTGTGAAAGTTGTTTGCTTTTTTTTTTTGGTCATCCACCGCACTTGCAGCTCAGTTCCTTTACTGTCTGTCTTGAACAAAAATATGTTTTGGCCTTGTGTGTAATTTTTGTTCAGCTGTTGAAATTTTGAAGTTGTTTTGGCAACCGAGTAGTTTTTTAAAAGTAATTTGAAGGCTACAGTTTCATGTTTAAATGAAATTAATTCTTCAGCATTGCCCAGTTGTTATTAGAAAGCTGAAGAATTGTAATTTGCTTGTGCAGCTTTGCTTCATCTGCTTTGTACATGGCATTTGAACTTAGTTCTTCAATTGTGGGAGCTACTTAAAAGCACTGCTTTAGCATAACCCCCTTGTGGCTTTTTTTCCTGTGTGAAATGACTAAAGCTTTCTTATTTCCATTTGCCATCCATTTTTAAATCTGCTCTGCTCCCTCCCTCTTCATGGATTATAAACCCCTACCCTAATCCTACCTTGTTCAGGATCACAGTCTGCTAACCCCATTGGTGGTAAGAGTTTACAGAATTTGTGTATACATCATTGTTTGATCACCTGTTTTACATACCTCATTTTAAGGACCCTATTCAGCAGAAATTCTGGCTCGCTTTTTTCCATATGCTGCACTTAATTCATACGATGCAACTGGTATTCGGAAGGCAGCAGAATTGGGAGGGTTTTGTCAGTTTAGAATGCTGTTTTAGTAATTCCTCCTTTTTAATTAATCGCCTAGCTTTCATTGTTTAGATCTTATGCTGATAGTAGTATTAAGAACAGTATGATAATGCTGTTGCTCTTAACGTAATGCTTTCAGGATATTCCACTGTTTGGTTTATTTAGGCTATAGTGGTATGCTCTGCAGGTCAGACATGAAGATATTAAAAACAAGCTAGAACGATGAGAGGTTCTATTCTATCTGTATATTTTGAGAAGAATTCAAGTTCTCCAGTCTCTGACATACTGTAGAAAATAATCTAAAAGTCTCTGGGACGGTGACAGGTTTTCCCAGCATTTGGGTTGGAAATACTGGGAAGTGGGAACGCAGAATAGTAGTATCAGGCCTCAGTTGAATTACCCCAACATGAAGAAACTGACAAACCCTTAACTTCTGCAGACCACAGCAGTTTTATCAATTTGCCTGTTCTTTTTCTTTCCCTACACTCCCCCCAATTATAGAAGCTACGCTTATTTTTTTCTAGGCTCTTTAAAATTTATTTATCATTTCTGCTGAATAGGTCCGTAGTTTGGAGAAGGGCATTTTGCTAAATAACCATTTCAAGTTTGAATTCAAACAATGAATCTGAAGGTATATGCATGGTATATGTATTTGTTTTCTCCCTTCACCTAGCCTATATTTTGTTTTGTTTGGGATTTTGTTTCTTTTCCCATACAGTCAAGCTATATTAAACTCATTTTTTTTTAAATATACCTCATAAGAAGCATCCTATGAAAGTTAAGATGTTGCATGTTAAGGTCATAGATTTGATAGCATAGGTGAAGTCATGTGGTTACTTGATTATTTTTAAATGGTTAATGGAGTATTTTTCTCTGCACATAATTAACCTTTGGTTTAAATTATGTTCTGTCGTGTATTGGTCAGACTTGTTCAGTTCTGCAGCTGGAAATATGAATAAATTTGTATCAACTGGTGGTACCAACTTGTAAAAGAAGAGTAGATTGTTTGTTAGGGCTTAGAACTGACATTTGCTCTAACTGCCATGTCAGAGGATGGATCCACAACAGGGACCATTGACAAGTTGCTTGTGTAGGGTATGCTGTGCTGAAATGAACAGATACAGTGTACTTCAGAATTATACAATCTTGATAAACTGTAAACTGCTAGTAAAAGGAAGAGATACAAGGTGCTTAAATAGAAAGTCCTGATCAGTTTTTTAACCTTGTTTAAAACTAGTTAAGGCTTTTCTTTAAATCTGTGGAGTAATCTCCACAGGAAACAATGTGAATATTTGAATTGTTTTCAGCCTCGTTTTATTTAACTACTCTAAGTTTGAATAACCCATGGTTTAAGAAGCATGTAAGGAGAGTTTGTATGTTAGGAAGATGATTTCATTCAATTTTAACAACGGTGGCATAGGCAGAGCTGGGATAATGACAAAATCACTGGCTTATAGTTGCTCACTTTAGCTTTCTAGCTGTTCTTTTAAAAATAATTTTATTAATATTATTACAGAAAACATGATTAACGAAACAGTGAAATTTAAATGAAGAGACCAGTGTTCGTGTCAGGGACGTCCAAACTGATGATGAAAATGGGAAGTGCAGTTTGTGGTTTCTTGAGCATACCTAGTGCTCAGTGCCACACCAAGTGCTTCCTTGTATTGATAACTGTATCTGCCTTTTATGTGGTTCCTCAAGAACTTGTACCAGTGCTTTAAATTTCACATTCTTACCGTGTATGTTTTTCCAGACCATTTCAATCTACCACTGGTTTCCTGCCATTTTTAAGCATATTTTAAAACCTTAGTTGTGTGTGTGCTGTTACTTACATTCCTTCATTTTGCCTTCAGCTGGCAGCAGATCTGGATCTCCTGGAAGGGTTTTGACAACAACTACGCTTTCCACTATGAACACGGGGGTTCAGAGAGTGTTAGTGAACCCTGCAGCTGCACAAAAACGAAGCAAAATCCCAAGAAGTCAGGGATGCAGTCGAGAAGCCAGCCCTTCTAGACTGTCAGTAGGTAAGAACTGATCAAGAATTCTTGGTTTGTTTATAGATATCTTTATATTATGTGCTGGCTAACTATTCATTGCATTTACATTACAGGTGGATGGTAAAATTAGAATGCATATAGATTAAAATGCACCTGGATGCTGAGACTAGGAATTGATAAACTACACAGATTTTTTTTAACTTGAAGGAGATAGCTTCTTTGCTCTGAAAGTGCAGTAGTTGTTCTTCTCCATTTTTTCCTTTCCTCTTTCACTCTTGACTTATTCTTACCCTCCAAACTATCACATCCATTAAAGGAAAGTGCTACCATTTTAAGAAGGTTTTCTGTATTACTTCTGTGTTCTCTGGATTTGTGTGTGTGTATATATATTTCTGTGATACAAAAGTGAATGTCATGCTTCCTATGCCTCACAGTATAAGCAGATTACACTTGATTACCTGTACTGCAATCAAGCAGTGTTTTTCGATAGGTGTAGCTGCAGTTCTTCGTCACCTTTATTTTGTATTTTTGATTTGTGCTCTAGCAGTATGATCTTTATATTTTCCTTCTTGAGAAAGCTTAACTTTTCATTTTTGTTACTGTGGAGTAGATTACCTAGAACGTGAGCACAGATTTTGAATGAATGTTCTCTCCATATTTTATTATTGCTTGTTCACTCTCCATCTTTTTTGAGAGTTTTTTCAGCCATTCTGTGAAGAGTTGTTAAACCAGCTTTGTTAGCTGTCCAAAAAGGTAGTTTCACTGAACCGACTACACTTAGTGTATTCTAGCACAATCAAGAAAGTGTGTGGCATCAGTTAAAATACAACATAATCATCAGTGTCTTTTTGTAGAAATACATCTTTGATCTTACTGAAAAGCAGAATATCATTAAAACTGCAACTTTTCTTATGTCTTCTCCCTTCTGTGCTGCTGTTTGTCTGTACCCTGAATCATACTAGCACGAGGCAGCCGCATTCCTCGGCCTAGTGTGAGTCAGGGGTGCAGTCGGGAGGCCAGCCGTGAAAGTAGCAGGGACACGAGCCCTGTCCGCTCTTTTCCACCCCTTGGTAAGTACTCAGAGCCCCTTGTCGTGCATGGCTGTCTTTGCCCTTCATTATTTGCACCTAACGAATCCATGCCTCCTCCGTGTAGCTTGTAGCAAGCCACCATTATTTTCCCTTCCTTGGCTCGCTCACCATTTACTTGGATGGAAAATTGTCCAATGTGTGAATGGGTTGTAGACTTACTTTGCTAGTATTGGCCTTACCTTAGAATCTAGGAGCTTGGAAAGATGTGTGATTCATAGCATCTGGTTGTTTGGTGATGTTTAAAGGGTGATTATGCTTTTGGAGGCTTTTTTGAAATTACTTGAGCAACTAAAATATAGCTGTTGTTCTTCACCTTTCCCTGCATCAGCTAGAATCCGTTAATACGTGAAAAGAAGCAGACTTTGTTCTTAGCTATCTTGTCATCAGAGTACTCCGTTCTGTTAGAGGGAGTAATGCAGTGGTACAGATAAGGAACCCCTATGGAGGAGTAACTGTTCTATGCTGCCTTCAGTTTGCTACAAATGAACAGGGCAGGTAGTGGGGTCCTTATCTGAGTACATGAACCAAAGTACAGTTCTGTAGTTTATTTTTAATCAGAGTAGAAAAAGTGATTATACAGTAGTAATTGAACTGTGTTTTTACGTAGGAAAGAAGTTGAAAACTTTAACATTCACACATACATCATAACCACTTTCAGTCCTTGTTCCTGGAATTGCTGTAAGGTTTGTTTTCGCTGAGTATTTCAGTTTGTTGTCCTAACACTAAGATGATTTTGTATAATTGTCAAGCTGGTTTGTGTTTCTGAAAAGTGAATAAGGCGTAGATTAGTTTGCTTGCAGTTATTTTAACATGCTATGGATTAGGGAACCTTCTTGTATCCTTGTCAAGGTTGCTACAAACTTGGTAGCAAATGTTGATAAAAGTGTCTAGATATTTTTTCAGCAGTAGGAAGCTCTCTCCATAAGACTGTCTGAACCATGTAATTTTGTAGTTTGCAGTTCAAGGTGATGTGATTTTAGCCATGAAGCCTGTCCTGAATATAGAAAATCTCTGGTTTCTCTCTCAGATGAAGCACCTCTCTGTACTCCTAATTAGCACTGGAAGTCTGTTACAGTCAGTTAGGGCAGTGTGCTTCCTGTCAGCCGTGATTTTTATTGGGGAAGTATGGATTAATTGAATGAAAGCTGTTTCAGTAACTAATGCTAATCTACCCAGATGCTGTTTAATTGGGAAATTAAATTAAAAGTAGACATTATGCAGGATCCAATAATAAACCTGTCTCTCTTGCTAAAACACAGCAGGTGGACTGTATCTTTTCTTTTAAAGATGAGATTTTCCCAGTTCTTTTTGTGCTGCTTTTGCTGCCCTACACCTTGAATTTAATTGCGTGCGTGTTTGATCTGATTTACATTCGATTTTTTTAATCAAATGCTGTTAATTAAAAAAAAAACAACACCAAAAACTGAGTTAAACTAATACAATAATAGTGTTATTTACTGGATCATTGGGCCAGATGCTACTTGAGATTTTATTTTTATAGTTGGAGTTTAATTTTTGCATTAGATTTCAGAACAAATACTGGTTCAAATAGAATAGGCTGAATGACTGACAGCATGGAGAATCAAAGTAGCAAGTATGGGAGTTAGAATTAAAAAACAAACACAGAAAAAACCCTCTATATCTGAAATAAACCTGCAGTCCTTCTACTTCTGAATTTTAAATGTCATTCAGTATTTTCATAGACCAACTGGGTCTGTGAGATGTTGTTAATTTCTATTCAAAATAATAATGATGATTTTCAAGGATGGAATTAGAAAACAAATCAGTTAATCTCGATATCTGTAGCTAGAAGTAGTTATACGTGAAATTGGGGAAGGGAGGAAATGTTTGTATTATTGTTTTTTTCAGCAGAGGAAGTTTTGCTTACAAGTGCTGAAATATTCAGGATATAAACTGAAGCAGTTGTTTTATAGTGGCTTCTCTGTGTGAAGTGCTTCTGTAGCCTCACATCTCAGTGTAAGGCCACAAAGGGAGCGATAACAGCTACTCTTTAGTAGCAAGAGATTGGTAGCTTGTATGGGAGGGCTAATTTTTCTCTTATATACAGCTGATGTTAAATAGAAAGCCAGTGTGATTTTCATACTGTAGTCAAGAAATACATTGTTATTTTGTGTCCTGTTAAAACAGTTTTTATTTTCATTAGCCTTAGAAATAATTAAAACGAAGAAAGATAAGTAAATACATTACTGAAGGGTACAAAAAATATTCTTGGAAATACTTGTTGAAATGAGATACATTTGATCCAAAATAGTTGTTCTGAAGAACCAGGTATTCCATAGAGTATTATTAGCTTAATAAAGCTACCTAGCTAAACATTTTCATGCAGATTCCATGTAGCAAAAAATACTTTGCTGTACTTCTGTAAAAAGCAGAGAAAGGGGGAAAAAACAGTTTTGTTTCTGGGGTCTTTACAGTGCTTGGGATCATTTGGAGTTCACTCAGGTTAAATGATGTGTTCTTCCTCAGATGTGGTTTGATCTGTATTGGAATTACTCAGTTCAGATCAGTCTCTTAGGTTGTGTATAATTGATAGTCAGAGTAAATGATGATTCATTTAACTCCTGGTTTCCATTTTTACTGCTTTATGTATCTAGGAGGTGTAAAATATTTGCATTTTCAGATCCTTATTAAATTATAGTATTATATCTGGGATGCAAGTCACTTTGGTTAGACTTCAAAGTTTTCAAAGCCCGTTTGAGTTACATGATTGTAAAATTCTGCATGAAATGAACTGAAGAAGGAAACAGACTCAAACAACATGAATATTTGGTGAAAGCAAATACTAGCAATGTTGTGTAGGACGACTGTTTTGGAATCTCTCAAAGACCCTTTTATTCAGAAGTCCTTCAAGATCTTTGGTTCCAGCTTTGCATAACTTCACAGGTTTTTCAGCAGCCATAGTGACTGACATACCTGTCTCAATTTCACATTTTATTTTAAAGAGAACAGTAAGAATGTGAAGTGCTAAATACATTGACTTCTTTTACTTTTTTAAGTTAAAATTGAATAATTTTGACGTTCACCTGTAAAGCAGTGATTTTAAGTAAGGTTTGCTTATCTGCATGTGGGCAAGAACTCAAGTTATTATCAGTTGTCAGCTGCTAACGCAGTTTGTGCGATAGTTACTTGCTTCCAAATTGCTCGGTATGTGAGCTCTGGCTCTCAAACATGTAGAATGGAATTAACTGCAATGGAAAAACAGTGAGTCTTTTCCAGTATTTTTGAGGATTCTGTTGTGTGTTTGTGTGTGTGTGTGCATTTGTGGACCTACGCTTCCTATTTTTCTTTGAACTTGAACATATTTGCTTTTAATCTGCTCTTAATCCTTTAAATTAAAAACAGAAAATCATGCATGAAATATTTATGAAATAAACATAAACTTCTAATCCAGATAATCAAAGAACTTATCTGAATCTTTCTTCTTCTGTGTAGTATTCATCTTCTTGCGCTAAAGCTGTATCTTTTTGATAAATGTGCTTTTGTTCATCTGAGCAACTATTGCAGCACCTTGATTCCATGGTAATAGATAGGGTTTGTATGATCCTGTTATTGCAGCTTCCAGACATCACTCCAGATCCACTGGTGCCCTCTACGCTCCTGATGCTTATGGGGCTACAGGTGAAGGATGAGTACACTTTGCTGTCATCTGTGCAGTCATCCTGGATTTTTTTTCCCCACCCACCCACTTGGTTATCCTCATAGTTCAGTTGTAAAAAGCATTATTTATATTATTTTCTGTTCTGTGGTTTTAGTCATCTAGATAGATTTGTTTGTGTTACTAGATTTTGTCTCCACCCTCATGCCTCAGTGATAATCCTTTCCTTCCCTAACATCAATAACCTTATTTTTCCTTGCAGAGGATTTTTTAGTTCTCCACTTTTTCAGTATTTGTAGCCATTCTTTATGCATGTAGTTTTTTTCATCAGTAGTTTCCATGGCCTTCCTATTATTTTTGCTTTCCTTTGAAATGAAAACAAAAACCCAAAATGAAGATGTTAAACAAAAAAGAAACCAAAAAGGACACTACTGAGTTCTCTTAGTTAAAGCATTTCATTTGTTGGCTTTTTTTAAAAGTTGTCTAACTTTTCTGTGATACTGGAATAGAATTTTCATATTCCTGTTGTTATTTCATTTGAACCTTTTCACCACACCACTGAAGATATTGGGATGAAAACATCCATACTTTAGCCTCTATGTGATTTATTAGAAACAATAAGCTTTTCTTCTGCTTGGGTTTTTTTTTTGTTTTTTTTTTTTTTTTTTTTTTATTTTTAAAGTGAGTACAGTATTAATATTGTGTTATTGTTCTGACTGAAGTATGTTTTTTTTTCTTCTTCTTTTCATTTTTTTTTGTTGATGATTTAACAGGTACCAGCTTTGGAATTAGTCAGTCAAGTAGATTGTCCTCGTCAGTTAGTGCTATGAGAGTTCTGAACACGGGTTCTGATGTGGAAGAGGCAGTAGCAGATGCTTTGGTAAGACACTTGTGCCTGTGTTGTGTAGGATGCAAACTGCTAGTGTCTGTACATTGACGTGTGCAAAAGAATTTGTTCTTCCATGATTTACTGACTTGTAGGTGTGACTAAAAGAGAAACTGAATTACTTTAGCTGCGAAGCATGGGAATTTTTGTTCCATATGGAAGTCTTAACTTTTGAGAAATGTTCATTTTCCATGGGAGGTAGGATATAGTGTTGGGCTGTTCTGTTATAGTAGCTGGAGCCTGTTGAGCAGAAGGCACTTAGGAGCAGTATCCCACAACAACTACACAAACTTGTAGGTAGGTTGAGGTTGGTAGGCTTCTCAGAGCTGGGGGTGATAAGAGCTAAGGCACTCTAAAAGTTCTTGTGACAGCGTGCAAGGTTAATGCTGAAGAGATGAACTGATGGTTTGACGGGCAGCATTTAGTAAGTTTGGTTTTTATTTTTGAAATATTACACTGATTTTTAAGCTAGTTATGCTGTTCTTGGTCTGAACCGTACTGTTCTTTAAAAAATCCTTTTAGTCTTCTTCCCCATTGTACCCCAGTTAGCCAAACTGAAAGCATATGTCATGTGTTTTGTTGTTCTGCCATTGGTCTCAACGCAGTGAAATCTTCAAATAGCTTAAAATACCGATATTGTGAGTTTTCAACATTTTTATCATGCACTGTAGAAAATTTGCCTAATGTTATTGATATATAATACCTATCACATAACTAATAAATTCCTTAAGGAGTTTGTTGCTGTTTTTTTAATTAAAAAAATAAAAATAAAAATAGATCCAGAATCATAAATAGATTTGCATTGGGAAGAACCTTAAATATGATCTAGTTTCAGAGAGGGAAATCTGAAGAAATCTGTAGCCTTGCCAGTTTATTGACTTCTTGGTTAATAGTGTTTTCATGATAAATTTATTTAAAAGTTTGCTGTCACAGGCACTGAGATAATACTATCTGTGACATCTTGCCTAACAAGTCAAGGAGCTGTTTATCATCAGTGTTTACCATTTTTGATAGTGTGAACTTGCAAAAAGTTTTGGGCAGAAATCTGGAATGCTGGTTAGCAAACTGGAACTCAGTCTGCATTATGGA